>NC_044554.1:93396718-93699635 GCF_007565055.1 Rhinopithecus roxellana
GACATCACTGATGACGTTAACTTCGATCTCTTCGTTAGGATGGTATCTGCCAGGTTTCTCCAGTATAAATTTACTACCCTTCCTTTTCCATATGATAGTCTTGGAACTCAAGTTCAGCCTCCTCTCTGCTGAAGGAGAATGAAGCTTCACCTCCTGAGGAAGGGGAGTATCTCTATTATTTGTAATTGTTCTGAAAGCAACATTTGTTCTTTCCCAGTTGTTTGTTTATTCAGTGATTTGTTTATGTCAGTATTGACTTATGTATATTGGTTTTATTCTTCAAGTTGTAATCCAATACTATTGTTTTTTTTGTTTTGTTACTAAAATTTCTCAGCTTTGGCCAAGGGTTGCGGTTTCAGGTTGGCTTTTGTGTCTTTCTGACATGCCACTATCCTTTCAAGATTTTCTTTTCTTCTCTCTCCTCCTTCTCTCCTTCCTCCTCCTTGCATCAGCCCTACAACTCAGTGCTTGTTTTGACAAATTATCTCATGGAATCCTCAAGATAGCCTTGCAAGGTAGATAGATATTATTATCTCCATTTTTAGATTTTGAAACTGAAGTCACATAGTGCTTGGCATAGTCAGACCATGAATTCGGAGGTTTGAACCACACTATTATCAACTGCTAAGCTATGTACTCTCTCCTTTTTCTGACAAGTTCATGTTCAAAGAGAGAGGTTAGTTGAGGAGGTTCTTACTGATAGAGTTTAAAATTTTCTTATAACCGTTGCCCTGCCTTCTAGACTCTTTTTCACTAAGAATTCAAAATGAACAAAACAAAAAAATTCCTGTCCTCAAGAAGTCCATGTTGTAGTTGGATAATGATAGCAATGACTGAATACTTACTAAATGTTAGTCACTATTCATCACTTTACATGTATTACTTGACATAATATTTATAATATATTACATAATATTTACAGTAGCCCCATGGGATAGCTTCAATTATCATTTTAAAGTGAGAGAACTGAGGCACAAAGAGGTTATGTTACTTGTCCAGGATTACTCTGCCACTAAACTAAGATAGGGTTGTGATTTGCACCTCTTTGTGTGTCAGAACTTAGGGACTGGGAGCAGAGAGTTGTAGTTGTGGTGATGTTCTTTATGAGCAGTATTGTGGGTCTAAACTGAGATTCAGTGAAAGTAGAAAGTATGGGCTGGGCACGGTGGCTCATGCCTGTAATCCCAGCACTTTGGGAGACCGGGGAAGGGGGTGGGGGGCGGATCATGAGGTCAGGAGTTCGAGACCAGCCTGGACAATATGGTGAAACCCTGTCTCTACTAAAAATACAAAAATTATCTGGGTGTGGTGGCACATGCCCGTAGTCCCAGCTACTCAGGAGGCTGAGGCAGGAGAATCACTTGAACCTGGGAGGCGGAGGTTGCAGTGAGCCAAGATTGTACCACTGCACTCCAGCCTGGGCAACACAGTGAGATTCTGTCAAGAAAGAAAGAAAGAAGAAAGAAAGAATGGGGGGGGGAGGGAGGGAAGGAGGGAGGAAGGAAGGAAGGAAGGAAGGAAGGAAGGAAGGAAGGAAGGAAGGAAGGAAGGAAGGAAGAAGAAAGAGTGTGTGTATGTGAATAGAGGAGAGAATATGTATGTCTACATGAGATCAGTCACGTAGGCATTCCCTCCATGGGGAATGAGAGAAATAACTGAGAAAGATCCCCAGAATTTCTAGCATGGTAGGTACATTAGGGTCTATCAAAATTAAAGATGTCTCTGTTTTTCTGGGCCACATTATACTTTGAACACTTTTTTTTTTTTTTTTTTTTTTTTTTTTTTTTTTTTTTTTTGAGGCAAAGTCTCATTCTGTTGCCTAGGATGGAGTGCAGTGAAGCGATTACAACTCACTGCAACCTTGAGCTCCTGGGTTCAAATGATCCTTCCACCTCGACCTCCCAAGTAACTGGGAGATAATATTTGTGTGTGTGTGTGTGTGTGTGTGTGTGCGTGTGTGTGTGTGTGTGTGTGTATATATATATATATATATATTTTTTTTTTTTTTTTTTTTTTTGTAGAGACAGGATTTTGCCATGTTACCTAGGCTCGAGCGGCCCGCCTGCCTTGGCCTCCCAAAGTACTGGAATTAATAGGTGTGAACCACCCACTCTCCTCTTAAACATTTTCATTATGGTAGTGCAGAACTTTGAGGATACTAGCAAACAATGGCTAGTCAGTGAGTTTCATGTATTACTTACTTCTTATCAAATACAATTAATGTTAAGAGATAGATTAATATTAAGAGATTAGGCCGGGCGAGGTGGCTCACGCCTATAATCCCAGAACTTTGGGAGGCCGAGGTGGGTGGATAACAAGGTCAGGAGATCAAGACCATCCTGGCTAACATGGTGAAACCCTGTCTCTACCAAAAATACAAAAAATTAGCTGGGCGAGTTGGCGCGCACCTGTAGTCCCAGCTACTCGGGAGGCTGAGGCAGGAGAATGGCATGAACTTGGGAGGTGGAGCTTGCAGTGAGCCAAGATCATGCCACTGCACTCCACCCTGGGTGACAGAGCGAGACTCGGTCTCAAAAAAAAAAAAAAAAAAAAAGGGCCAGGCGCGGTGGCTCAAGCCTGTAATCCCAGCACTTTGGGAGGCCGAGACGGGCGGATCACGAGGTCAGGAGATCGAGACCATCCTGGCTAACACGGTGAAACCCCGTCTCTACTAAAAAAAAAAAAATACAAAAAACTAGCTGGGCGAGGTGGCGGGCGCCTTTAGTTCCAGCTACTCGGGAGGCTGAGGCAGGAGAATGGCGTGAACCCGGGAGGTGGAGCTCGCAGTGAGCCAAGATCCGGCCACTGCACTCCACCCCAGGCGACAGAGTGAGACTCCGTCTCAAAGAAAAAAAAAAAGAAAAGAAAAATTAAGAGATTAAGCTATTAAGCTCATTAGTATTAAGAGATTAAGGTTTGGAACTTCTATAGCATGAATGGTTTGGGATTTTGGAATTGATGTTTCTCTGTTGGTAAGTAGAGGTAGATGACTATATCCTGCAGCCCAGACGTTTTAGTAAATATCTGAGCTATTATTACCTTGTATAGAACAGAAATTATTGATATGAAATGCAATTTACTTACAGCTCTCATCCAAAGAGAAAGGCTTTTTAAAAATATTTTATTATTATTATTATTACTTATTTTGGGAAATAAAAGGCCCTTTAAGAAAAGAATTTTCTTCATTTTGTCTTTTGGCAGGTTCACAAATAGCTTACAAGAAAGCAAGATGGGACTGGGTGTGGTGGCTCACACCTGTAATCCCAGCACTTTGGGAGGCTGCAGTGGGCCAATCACCTGAGGTCAGGAGTTTAAGACCAGCCCAGCCAACATGGTGAAACCCCGTCTCTACAAAAATACAAAAATTAGCTGGCATAATGGCGGGTGCCTAGTAATCCTAGCTACTTGGGAGGCTGAGGTGGGAGAATCCCTTGAACCCAGGAGCCAAGATCGTGCCACTACATTCTGGCCTGGGTGAAGAGCAAGACTCCATCTCAAAAAAAAAAAAAAAAAAACGTAAAACAAAAAAACAAAAACAGAAAGCATAATAGGACATGGTTGCCTAAGTTTGCTTAAGAAGGGTGTTGGCCGGACGCAGTAGCTCACACATGTAATCTCAGCACTTTTGGAAGCCAAGGTGGGTGGATCACCTGAGGTCAGGAGTTCCAGATCAGCCTGGCCAACATGGTGAAACCCCACCTCTACTAAAAATACAAAAATTAACCAGGTGTGGTGGTGCATGCCTGTAATCCCAGCTACTCATTTTGGGGGCTGAGGCAGGAGAATCGCTTGAACCTGGGAGGGGGAGGTTGCAGTGAGCTGAGATTGCGCCATTGTACTCCAGCCTAGGTGACACTGCGAAACTCCATCTCAAAAAAAAAAAAAAAAAAAAAAAAAATAGAAAAGTGTTGTAATTTATTAATAACCTCTCCATATAAGAAAGAATAAAAATCAATTACAGGCAGTCAGGACATTCAGAGCATGTCTAAGGATTTTCTTTGTGGTATTCTTTTTACTCTATTCATTTGGATACTGGCATTTGCCCCCTCTCAGTCTTAGATTGAATGGCAAATTGTTTACGGAGTCTGTTTCTGAATTTAGCAAGAGTTTACTGCACTGAGGTTTATAGTCTCTTGTCTTAACTGCCTGATACTGTGATTAAACTAGGGCCACAGATACCATTTGATGTTTACCCTTCTCCCTTGCCCACCAACCTGTCTTGAATTGATTCCAGAATTATTACTTTTCTTTTTTTTAAGACAGGGTCTCACTCTGTCACCTGGGCTGGAGTGTCATGGCGCCATCTCAGGCTGGCTAAGACCTCTGCCTCTGGGACTCAAGAGATCCTCCCACCTCAGCTTCCCAAGTGGCTCGGACTACAGGCTCATGCCACTACACCAGGCTAATTTTTGTATTTTTTTATAGAGAAGGGGTTTTCCCTTGTTGCCCAGGCTGGTCTTGATCTCCTAACCTCAAGCAATCTGCTGGCCCTGGTCTCCCAAAGTGCTGGGATTACAGGCATGAGCCACCACACCTGGCCAACTTCCAAAATTATTGTTGTCTCCACACCTGCTTACAGTGCTTTTCCTCAGGTATCAAAGCATCCCAGCATGTTGTGCCCTTCTCCCCATCCTCCTATACTTTCTCCTCTGTTGTGTACTGGTAACTTGGAATCTCTGAATGGCTGTAGAAACAGAAAAGTGGATGGGACTGATGGAAGACCCAAATTTGGGTTTCAGAAAGCTACCTGTTGTTTGACATGCTGTTTAGAATTAACGACTATACCAGGATACCCTTGGAACATCTTGCATTTGTGGGCTGAAACATTTGGCTACTTGCCACGGGGTTATCCTGAAAAAAGATGGGCTTGAAAAACTGTCACTAGTGTCACTTGAATTGGTCATCCATGGTTGGGGAGTTCCATTCCAAGAGGATAATTTACACAACTTAAAATAAAGGGGGCCAGGTGTGGTGGCTCACTCCTGTAATCCTAGCACTTTGGGAGGCCGAGGATGTGGATCCCCTGAGGTCAGGAGTTTGAGATCAGCCTGATCAACATGGTGAAACCCTGTCTCTACTAAAAATAAAAAAATGATCTGGGCATGGTGGCATGCACCAGTAGTCCCAGTTTTTGGGAGGCTGAGGCAGGAGAATCATTTGAACCCGGGAGGCGGAGGCTGCAGTGAGCTGACATTGTGTCACAGTGCTCCAGCCTGGGCCACAGAGCTAGACTCTGTCTCAAAAAAATAAATAAATAAGTAAGTAGAATAAAGGGAGTGAAAAAGCAAGAGGTGCTCTTTAAAATTATTATTCGCTCTTTGGAGAAATACACACATATACTACTTTGTAGTAGTAACATTTTTATTAAACAATAGAAGCCTGGCTCCCACTTCTCCAAATGAAGGGGTGGAGGGGAAAGCGTTGTAATTGGATGTCATGATCAGTCATCTCAGTTATAAAAGTTAGGTGACATTGTCTCTTTGGGACACTGTGCCCAGGCCATGTGAATGGAGATTGTTGAAGGATAGGTCTCTCTCCACCAGGTATGCCAATCATGGTGGTAGGGGTGGTGACTTCTGTTTGGATGTTTAAAATGTATATTAAACAGGCACAATGAAATACAAATTTAAAAAAACTAAAAAATTTATTACCAAAGGGCAGAAAAAACCTGTGCAGATAATACCTTAAATTAAAATTAAGAAATTAAAGGACAACTTGTTAATTAAAAATCTTTTTAATCCAACTTTCTTCCTTAGAATTCTAAATCTTTTGTTCACTCCCTTATAACAAGTGTCAATTAATTAATTAGAACCTGGTAAAAATAAGGAAGTTTACCCTAATTGCTGGCTGGTTTTTTTTTTTTTAGTATAGGAGCATATGAAGAAATAAAGCTTTTTTCCCAACTCATTTAAAGGCAGTTTGTACTGTTTTGATTCAGAATAGGAGACACATGATTTATCATTTAAGAATGTGCTTCTTAATCCTTTGCACCAACGATGCTTTTTGTGGAAATTCTCTACTAGACATGGTATGTGATGTTATCTTCCCTTTAAAGTGTTTTTCCCAACTTTGGCCAGTTTTGATGTTTATCATATCTCATAGATCTATAAGTATTTTGATGAGATGTTGAGAGGCGTGCTGGTATGGCTGTCTGCTGCCATGCTGACCCAGAAATAGGAACTACTTCTGATGCATTCCCTGATATTCCATCTGGCTTTAATGATATTCCCAGAGTGTTCCAGATATTTATATGCATCTGGTACAAAGTTATTATTAATTAAAAACATAAACCTGGCTTTGCAACTTGACTATATCAAGTGGAAAGTTGTTATTGTTCATGACTTTTTGATAAGTCTGTTACCAAGTATTTTTAAGCCATTAGGCCATCAAGCCAAGTGATAGTCCCTGAGTGACAGTGGAGGAAGCACCACTTAATCTAAGTTGCATGTGGAGATGACAAAATCTGAGAGCCTTTAATGATGTCATCCACCCCATTTAACTTAGGGCTACAAGGGAAAGTACTCTTTATGCAATAGTTTCTCAATTAATGTGGGACATTTTCTCTTCTTGGCACAATTCCACAAATAACATAGATATATTCGTTTTTGAGAAAATAATGCCAGCCTCACCTTAAGTTTCTTATTTTAGCATTGCAAATTCTAAATTATTTTTGGAGTAGCCACAGAAAAATTTTGAACCTGAGCTGACTCACCCAACACAAAATGTTTTGACATTATCTTCCTTGTTTGGATTGTTGAAAGAGAATGTAAATTTATCTTACTATTAGCTTAGCTCAAACAATGAGGAAGTTAAGTTAATTGATATGAAGCCACATTTTCTGTATTGAAGATGCATTCACAGGACAATTTTTGTTTTAGCTTTTTAGAGTCAGTGTTTTTATCACTGGAGACACAAAATATATGAATGTGGTTAGATCCCCACTTGATATTTGTCATGCACTTACCAAAAAAAACCCCAAAAAACAAAAGGCAGTTTTCATTTATATTCATTTTGAAAATACACTTTTAAATTATTATTATCAGAAATCAAATTCTAGCACTTTGGGAGGCTGGGGCAGGCAGATCACCTGAGGTTAGGAGTTTAAGACCAGCCTGGCTAACACAGTGAAACCCCATCTCTACTAAAAATACAAAAATTAGCTGGGCATGGTGGTGCATGCCTGTAATCCCAGTACTTGGGAAGGTGAGGTACAAGACTTGCTTGAACCTGGGAGGAGGAGGCTGCAGTGGGCCGAGGTCATGCCACCACACTCCAGCTTGGGTGACACAGCGAGACCCTGTCTCAAAAAAAAAAACAACTAATTATAGAATAAAGCATGTTTTCATCATCTATTTTTTAATTTAGAAAGCTATTGCTCTTTTTTTTTTTTTTTTTTTTTTGTCAGTGTTTCGCTCTGTTGCCCAGGCTGGAGTGCAGTGGCACAAACTTGGCTCACTGCAACCTCCGCCTGCCGAGTTCAAGTGATACTTGGTGCCTCAACCTCCCGAGTAGCTGGGATTACAGGTGTGCACCACCATGCCTGGCTAATTTTTGTATGTTGGCCAGCCTGGTCTTGAACTCCTGACCTCAGGTAGTCTGCCCGCCTTGGCCTCCCAAAGTGCTGGGATTACAGGCCTGAGACACTGCATTCGACCCCATATCATTTTTAATTAATAAATGTTAATTGAATGTTCATAGTTTCAGAAGAAACAGTTCTATGAAATTTATAATCTGATGGCAAAAGAAAGGAGCTCCACTGGGACCTCTGGAAGATTTTTGTTTTCTGAGCTTGGTGGATGAGTGGATTTATATATGATTCACGCCTGAGATATTTAGAGACTAAGAGGATGTCTGGAGGGCTGCGGTTTGGGATGCCACTGCAGTTCTGCAAATATTTCCTGTGAAATGGGGTAAGAGAGAGAACATTGTGTGCTGGTTTTAGAGCCTGTGCAAGTGGGCAGAAGGAAGCTGGTGGTGTGCTGATGGTGCCTGGGGCTGAGGAGGGACTTAGAAGTGACCAGGTGGAAAACAGATAGATTCATCAATGTAAAAAATTCTGGTGGTGAGAGATCCCCAATGATGGAGTGGAAGAGATCTTGGAAGAACCTATTACAATGCCCCATGTTACAATAAGTAGGCTTTAAATCCCTGTCAATCCCAGGGAGCGGCAACACTGAGTCACCAGAGTGGTACAATTAAATAAGACCTTCACTACTGCCTGTACCTCTTCTCTGTGTTCTCCAGTTCCTCAACCTTATGTCCAGCTGGGGAGGCATTAGAAGCTAGGTTTTGCAAAATGAGGTACTACATGGATTTGCTTCTGTCACTGTTGAACACTGATGGTTTTTCTTAAGTGCTTCCGATTTTTTTGGAAGTATTGTCTGCACATGGTAGGTACTCAGATATTTATCAAATCAAAATTAGTGGAATAGACTGGGCGCAGTGGCTCACGCCTGTAATCCCAGCACTTTGGGAAGCTGAGATGGGCAGATAACCTGAGGTCAGGAGTTCGAGACCAGCCTGGCTAACATAGCGAAACTCTATCTTTACTAAAAATACAAAAATTAGCTGGCTGTGGTATGCGTGCCTGTAGTCCCTGCTACTTGAGAGGCTGAGGCAGGAGAATTGCTTGAACTCAGGAGGTGGAGGCTCCTCCATGCCCAGCTACTTTTTATACTTTTAGTAGAGATGGGGTTTCACCATGTTAGGCCAGGATAGTCTCGATCTCTTGACCTCGTGATCCACCTGCCTCGGCCTCCCTAAGTGCTGGATTACAGACGTGAGCCACCATGCCTGGCCAGCACTTTCTTAATTTTTGGCACAAGCACATTCTATTTCCCTTCCTTCCTTCCTTCCTTCCTTCCTTCCTTCCTTCCTTCCTTCCTTCCTTCCTTCCTTCCTTCCTCCCTCCCTCCCTCCCTCCCTCCCTCCCTCCCTCCCTTCCTCCCTTCCTCCTTCCCTCCCTCCCTCCCTTCCTTCCCTTTCTTTCTTTTTGAGGTAGTCTTTCTCTGTTGTGCGGGCTAGAGTGCAGTGGCATGATCTTGGCTCACTGCAACCCCCACCTCCCAGGTTTAAGCGATTCTCCTGGCTTAGCCTCCCAAGTAGCAGGGGCTACAGGTATCCACTACCATGCCTGGCTAATTTTTGTATTTTTAATAGAGATGAGGTTTCACCATATTGGTCAAATGGGTCTCGAATTCGTGACCTCAGGTGATCCACCTGCCTTGGCCTCCCAAAGTGCTGGGATTACAGGTGTAAGCCACCGCACCCAACCTATTTTTATTTCTTGCCCCAGTTGTGGAATCAACCGTTTATCCAAGAAGCCCTGGTTCCATTGAGTGACAAAGGGTATTTAAAAACCAAGATCTGAGAATTAGATGTGCTTATAACTGCAAACTTTTTAAACCACCCATTAGTTACTCTATAAATGATCATTTTCACCAGGGCCATCACATGTTATACATGCCATTACATGCTCTTTCTCCTGATTTCACATTCTTTTCTGCCTAGGATTTGCAGCCACTGTGTATGTTTGCCTATTTAGGAAGCATTGTTTGCCCTGAAGTCTGCACTTTTGAAAAGACTTTAATTGCTCTCACTTTGGGCAGTTCAAAGGTTACTGGATTTTATTTACTATCTTACTTACTTTAGTTACTTTTATTCTGTTCTTTCATTTATCTTTATTAAATAAAGATGTAGACTGTACTTAATTGTGTTTTCCTCTTGGCGATGGAACAAGGCTGAAGGTGATTCTTGTTAATTTATTACTCATTTGGGTTATCCATTTATCTGGATTTGATTTGAGATGTTGTTTAGTCTTGGTTTGTAAAGAGATCTGTACTGAACGTTTCTGTGTTCTTTGCCTAAAATGTCCTTTCACAGGCTGACGTAGTGCTGCTATTTGGAGTGTGGGAATCTAGCTATAGGGAATTGGTTTTATGTGAGAGTCTGGCTGAGTCTTTATTTTCTTTTCTACTAAAGATTATGTTTTATATTCCTGTCATTTGAAATTTGATTTTGCTCCTGACAATGAAAAATACCTAACAATGGTAATTCTCTTCATTCTTTAATGATTCTATGATCCATCTGCCAGAATGTGAGCTGCATTCATTTTGTAAAAAATGTTTGATCTTTGGGACATAGATCTAATTGCTGATGTAGTTTCTTTAGATTCCATGAAAATATATTTAAATTCTTAATTTGAAGACAAATTTTGCGATTTATTTTCATTTAGTCTGTATGGTTTATAATAGTTTTTTTTCCCTCCTTATCTGAATAAGTGTTCTAGGATTTAGGATGATCTGTGAGTGTGTGTGTGTGCACGTGCATGTGTATAAGTGTGTGTATGTGATTGCGATTTTAGTTAAGGTCACTTTTTGCAAGATACATTGATATGGTCATCAGAGCCTTTGAAATTGTAGACTCCATTTGAATAATAGTTTTGAAGACTTTTTTTTTCCTTAAAAAACAGTGTATATTGTAGGCAAGATAGTATCTTGATACTTAGCTCCTGTCAATCTTCTGAAAACATTTATTTTGATAGTTTACGTGAAAAACATCACGTAAACATTCCAGGCATGCATGGAATACTGTAAAAGGCGAAAATATGCACCAGTCAGGTGAAAAGTGTTTATTAAATTCCTGCTATACTACTGTTTCCTGTGTCCCAGTGTTCCCGCTATTCAGATCAGACCGGACCACTTTTCGTGATCTGTATGGATGCTGATGTTCCAAGTAGGGAGGAATTGTGACTCTGCCTTTTGTGTTGGCCTGAATTTGGGAAGTGCTCCTCCTGTGGGGTTGCAATCATTCTCAATTGTTCTAGGAAGGCTGTCTATAGGTGCATCCACACTACATTCCTGTGGGAGAAGCCCTGCTGTGTCTACAGTGGGGTACCATGAGGGAACAAGACCTTTTAGTATCACAGAGGCTGCCTGCCTGTTGGGGTAGAAGGTGCTATCTAGTTGAGGAAAATGAAACATATGCGTATGAAACAATTGCCAGACAAAACATACCTTTATATATTAGCATTCCCAAGTTGGATATAGTAAAACAAAGTGGGAATTCTGTAATAAAGACAGATACCAGTGTAAACTTTTTTCTTTTTTTGTTTAGTATGCTTTTGCTGCATCATAGGATACTGCTTAACTTACCAATTTATTTACCTTTGGTGGCTAGGGACATATGCTGCTTGTTATTACATTTCAGAAGTTTTAGGTGCTGTGTAATTATCCAGTTTTGCTGCCTTTCTGTGGTAGAGATTGAGGGGTCCAATTTCAAAGGTGATTGAGGTAGTAAACCATATTAATCAGATTTTTAGTCTTTGAATAATATATGAAATTTTTTTTTTGTTTGTTTTTGAGATAGGGAGTCTCATTCTGTCGCCCAGGCTGTAGTAAGTGGCTTGATCTTGGCTCACTGCAACCTCTGCCTGCCGGGTATAAGCAATTCTCCTGCCTCACCCTCCAAGTAGCTGGGATTACAGGCGCGTGCCACCATGCCCAGCTAGTTTTTGTATTTTTAGTAGACGTAGGGTTTCACCGTGTTGGCCAGGCTGGTCTTGAACTCCTGACCTCAATTAATCTGCCTGCCTCAGCCTCCCAAAGTGCTGGGATTACAGGTGTGAGCCACTGTGCCCAGCTAAGATTGAAGAATTGTTGATACTCATGGAAATATTTTATAAAATATTACCCATAGTAATGAGTGTTTACAGTTCAATAATTATAGAATCATAGAGAGTAGCTTTGTATCTTTGGGTAAGGTGCTCAGTCTTTCAGAACCTCAATTTTCTCAATAATAATTAAACTAGGGCAATAAAATTTACTTCGTATAGTTCTTGTGAGACTTAAATGAGATGACACATGAAGCACCAACACAGTCTATAGAATACAGAAGTGCTCTGTACGTGTTGACTATTATTATTATAACCCTAAATTACTGCTGTTAGTTGACTTTATGGAGTCTTTGGGTTATATGTTAATTTAGATTGGCTAGCAAGAGGTCTCTTGCTGTATTGAAATTTACACAAATCTTATTGGAATCGTGCTGAGGTTGGTTTTGGAATCTTGCATGTAGAAAAGTGACTATCTGTAGGTTGGAGATGCTGTATCTGTACCCTGAGGGCAAAAGAGAAAAGGAAATAAAGCAAAATGAGGTACAACTGTGTGAATCTACATTATCATACACATGACAGAAGGATAAACTACTAAATTGACAGTATGGTTGTGGCAAAACTTCTTTCAAAGTGATGGGAAGGTTTTTCACCAGGTCAATAGAAAAAATGAAGTGAAATCCTGTAAGACTGTAAAACTGAACCATTTGCTGACCACATCTCATTTAGTTCTCACAAGGGAACTGTTTGCAAAACAAAAAAACACAAAGACTAAAAACACTAGAGAACTGACTCTTGGTTTTGTTTCTGAATTAACTCCATAAAAGTAAAAAGTGGCTAAGGAGAATCTTCTGAATAGAAAACTAACTCTTTTTCTTCAGGTGTAGGGTATCCAGTGTGGAAAACTGAAATGAGCATTAGTTCTAGTTTTGTTATTGCTTGGCTTCATGACTTTGGCCAAGTCACTTAACCTATCTGGTCTTCAAGTTTTTTCATCTGTAAAGTAAGAATTTTTGCCCCATACCCATTTAGCTCTAAAATTCCTTGGTCTACTTTTAGAAATACAAAATGAAATTTGCATGTCACTTAAAAATTGATTGGCCAGGAGCAGTGGCTTATGCTTGCAGTGTGATTGGCCAGGAGCAGTGGCTTATGCTTGCAGTGAGCTGAGGTCCTGCCATTGCACTCCAGCCTGGGCAACAAAAGCAAAACTCTTGTCTCAAACAGACAAAAAATCTATTAAATAAAAAAGTTAATTATTAATAATTAAATAAAAAATAAATAATTTTTAAAACATCTTATTGTGGAAGAATTTAAAGTTACCTAAAGTAGAGAGAATAGTATAATAGGTCTTTTTTTTTTTTTCGTGACGGAGTCTCACTTGATCTCCCAGGCTGGAGTGCAATGGTGCTATATCGGCTCACTGCAACCTCCACCTTCTGGGTTCAAGTGATTCTCCTGTCTCAGCCTCCCAAGTAGCTGGGACTACAGGCACCCACCACCACGCCTAGCTAATTTTTTGGTATTTTTAGTAGGGATGAGATTTCACCATGTTGGCCAGGCTGGTCTGGAACTCCTGACCTCAAGTGATCCACCCCCCCTGCACCCGCCGCCAGCCTCCCAAAGTGCTGGGACTACAGATGTGAGTCACTAAGCCTGGCCAGTATAATAGATCTTAAGATCTTAAGATCCCAGCCCAATAATGATAATTCATGGCCAGTCTTACTTTGGTGATGGGATCACAACTCACTGTAGCCTCCTTGATCTCCTGGGTTCAAGGGATCCCCTTACCTCAGCCTCCCCAGTAGCTAGGACTACGTGTGTGTGCCACCATATCTGGCTAATTTTAAAATTTTTTGTAGAGATGGGGTCCTGGGCTCAAGAGATCCTCTTGCCTTGACTTCCCAATGTCAACATTATTTTATCAAAAAAATTTTAAATTGATATATAATAGTTGAATAATCCTTGATTATTTTAAAGCAAATCTCAGACTTCATCATTTCATTTTTAAATATTTCAGGATATATCTAGTAGGAAAGGACTCTTCTTTTAACACATAAACATCCAGGCCAGTTGCTGTGGCTGACGTCTGTAATCCCAGCACTTTTGGAGGCCAATGCCATTATCACACATAAGTAAAAATATCATAATTCCTTTATTTATTTTTGAGATGGAGTTTCACTCTTGTTGCCCAGACTGGAGTGCAATGGCACCATCTCGGCTCACTGCAATCTCTGCCTCTCGGGTTCAAGCAATTGTCCTGCGTCAGCCTCCCAAATAGCTGGGATTACAGGCATGCGCTACCATGCCTGGCTGCTTTTGTAGTTTTAGTAGAGATGGGGTTTCGCCATGTTGGTCAGGCTGTTTTGGAAGTCCTGACCTCAAGTGATCCATCCTGCCTCCACCTCCCAAGGTGCTGGGATTACAGTTGTGAGCCACCGTACCCGGCCTTTTCTTTTCTTTCTTTCTTTCTTGTCATTATTCCTTAATATCATTAAATATACAGTTGTCTTTCAGATGTTTCCCAATTCTCTCTCCCTCTCTTTTTTAGTTGGTAATTTGAATTGGGATCCAAATAAGGTAATCATGGCAGTTGAGTTATGTATTTCTTAAGACTTTACATTTGTAGTTCCTTCTCAGTCTTTTTTCTTGAAATTTATTTGTTTAAAAAACCAGTTAATTTGTCCTGTTGTATTTTTTGATTTTGCTACATTCCTATGATGTTAATTTTTTTTGTTGTTCTTTATAAATTGATTATAACTTGCTCAGATTTGTGGGGGTTTTTTTTTTTTTTGGCCAAAAATACTTCATAGAAGGTGGTGTGCAGTTCCACTAAGAGGCATATAATGGCTGGACATTACTTACTCTGTGATGTTGGCAGGCATTGATGATGATTTCCTAGATCTGTGAATTTATTAGGAATTACAAAATGTGCTATTCTAGTTCTATCATTCCTTCCTCATATATTAGTTGGGAAACTTCAGTAGGGGGACTCTTTCTGTCATCAGCTTTTTGATTACCCTGAGGTATAGGCAGGAGGGATACACATTCCCTTTATTTACCAATTGTCATAAAAATGAATTTTCCCCTAGGCTTTACTAGTAGTGGCTATTTTTTTTTTTTTTTGTAATATCATTATGAACCCACGGTATTGAGCATATTTGATATGCTTCAAGTTTTTGCAATTATTATCCTTCTTTACTGGCCATTCTCAGGCCAGTAAAGACCTTTCCGGGTTGGCTTCTGCATCTTTATGACATGACCAATAATTTTTGATAGCTTCCTTGATTTCTGTTACAAGATATTCCAGGAACATTTTGTACATTTCCTGCCCCATCATGGAATCAACCATATCTTCAAGGACTGTTAGTTCCTCTTAGTGGGAAGTTGTATTTACATACCACTGTCTGATAGTAGGAATCTCAGTGATACTGGATTAGTCTTTGATTCTAGGCCTTTTTAGTGGATGGATAAGAAAATAAATATTAAAAAAAAAAAAAATGCGCTGGGTGTGTTGGCTCACGCCTGTAATCCCAGCAGTTTGGGAGGCCAAGGTGGGTGGACCACCTGAGGTCAGGAATTCAAGACCAGTCTGGCCAACATGGTGAAACCCTGTCTCTACTAAAAATACAAAAATTAACCGGGCATGGTGGCATACACCTGTAGTCCCAGCTACTTGGGAGGTTGAGGCAGGAGGATGGCTTCAACCTGGGAAGTGAAGGTTGCAGTGAGCCAAGATTGCTTCACTGCACTGCAGCCTGGGCAGTAGAGTGAGACTCCATCTCAAAAAATAAAAAAATAAAAAAATAAAATAAAGGCCGGGTGCGGTGACTCACATCTGTAATCCCAGCACTTTGGGAGGCCGAGGCGGGTGGATCATGAGGTCAGGAGATATCAAGACCATCCTGGCCAAACATGGTGAAACCTTGTCTCTACTAAAAATATAAAAATTAACTGGGCTTGGTGGTGCATACCTGTAGTCCCAGCTACTTGGGAGGCTGAGGCAGGAGAATCACTCGAACCTGGGAGGTGGAGGCTGCAGTGAGCTGAGATGATGCCACTGCACTCTAGCCTAGTGACAGAGCAAGATTCTGTCTCAAAAAAAAAAAAAAAAAAAAAAGCATCAGGAGTTTATACCTCATCATTTTAATTCAGAAACATCCTACACTAGAAAATGAGTAGAGAAACAATCCAGATATGTATATACATTTTGAGGAATTACATTGCTTACTATGAAACATTTTATTGCATTTTGTTTTCCTTTCAGGTAAACAGTCTATTGTTGGAGTTTCTGTAGTTGCTAAAATATTAATCTTAACCTTCTAGCTAATAATAATGGTATTACTTTTAAATAATATACCTGTTTTTGAACTCATTACCAGGATAGGTCTTAGTCCTCTTTGAAACCTGCTTCTTTCTTGTCCATAGTAACCTATCATTGACCAGGTCTATATCTTGAAGAGTGCTAGGTTTGAGCCGTCCTTGAACTGACAAATAATGGAGATGAGGATCACAAGTGAAATGTCATGTATAGAGGCTCAGAGGAGTTAAAGAGTTTGCATATCTGAAGAACGGCTATTCTAAGTATACATGTCAAGGGGTGGCCAGAGATAAGATATAGGGAGTGAGTCGGGGCTAGGTCACAAAAAATTCAGTATGTCATGCTAAGGAACCGTTATTTTTATCCTACAGGCAATTTCCTAAGAATTTCAATAAGGTAGATGAGAATTACAAATTCGAAAGGCTTTTGTAGTCACATGAAGAATAAACTGAGACAGGGGAAGCAGTAAGCAGGCTATCGCAGGAGATGAGAGGCTGGGTGGATTTGGGAATTATTTGGCAGGTCAAAAAATTAGGAATTAGTGATCCATTGGATATAGGCAGGAAGTAAAAGAATAGAGTCCAGGATGGCCCTTAGGTTTCCTTCAGTTTGAATTAGTGAATGTAGAAGGAGCAGTCTGGGTTGGTGGCATATGAGTGTGACTTAAGTGGGATAACTTCTGCTTAGGGGTTGTCAGCTTGCATTACCTTGGACTTTCTGGTGGAGATGTCCATACATGCATAAATATATATAAACATCTTTTTATTTAAGGACCCAGACTTGGGTTCAAATCCAAGCTCTGTTACTTCCTATTTGCATGACCTTGAGTAGATTAGTTAACCTTTCCATGTCTCCGTTGTAAAAAGGGGATAATTCATAGAGTTGTTTTGTGAATTAAACAATCTAATTGACAGAAGTCTAACGGAGTGTCTAATATACAATAACTTGATAAATGTTGTCATTGTTATTCTCGATATGGGGATTGCCAGTATCTTGTTTAGAGCCACGGAAGGGATGAGATTTATTAGAGAGATGAGAATGAGAAGAGAGGGGACCAAATATGGACTGTTGGGGAATCCCAACAGTTGAACTTCAGAACTCAGTTGCCGGGAGTCCTCTACCCTCAATAGGTTATTTCAGACATCACTGGAGGAAGTAGAGGTTTATCTCTGTCCTATAGCCAGTTGTAACAAGTGTTGTTTTTATTCCCAGACTTATATATTCACAGTTATTCATTTATTCAACATGCTTTTGTATCTACTGGTGATAAGTACTTTAGAGAGAATGAAAATATCATAAAATGCTAGAGTATTCCTAGGAGTCTATGTTAGATTGGGTGGCAGAGAAAGCTTCTCTGAGGAGGATGTAGTAGCAAGCCATGTGAAGATTGGAGAGAAGTACATCCTAGGTAGTGCAAAGGCTCCGCCATGGGAATAAACTGTGGAGAACACAAAAAAGAACATCAGGACCCAAGATAAGGCATTGGGAAAACAGATGAGCTGAGGCCAAAGAGTAGGTAACCAAGCCACGTGGGGCGCTCTAAGCCAGGATAAAGAGTGGAAGTTTATTTTAAGTGACTTGGAAAGCCCTTAAAAAGCTTTAGGCAGGAAAGTAGTGCACTGATTTACCTTTTTAAAAGGTCACTGTATGGTTGAATGTGGTGGCTCATGCCTGTAATCCTAGTACTTTGGGAAGCTGAGGTGGGAAGATTGCTTGAGCCCAGGAGTTCAAGAGTAGCCTGGGCAACAAAGCAACACCACATCTCTACAAACAATTTTAAAAATTAGCTGGATGTGGTGGTGCATGCCTGTGCTCACAGTTACTTGGGAGGCTGAGGCGGGTGGATTGCTTCAACCCAGGAGTTTGAGGCTTCAGTGAGCTAAGATCACACCACTGCACTCCAGCCTGGGTAATAGAGCAAGACCCTGTCACAATCAATCAATCAGTCAATCACTGTGATCACGAGTCCAGAATGAGGTAGGGAGAGCAGAAACAGGTGGCTGATGAAATAGTCTAGATGAGAGATACTTTATTTTGTTCTCTCTTTTCCTTTTATTAGAAAGTGAAAGCCTCATCCTGAGTCTCTTGGTTGCTTGGAAGTCTCAAAGCTGTCTTGAACAGATCCCTGTTGGGAGAATTGTTTTGATAATTGAAGTGCTCCGGGCCTGGAGCAGTGATGACCTACTGAAGGTCCTTAGCCTGACTCTTAACCCAGGGCAACAGGGGTTAATGAATGGGGTTCTGAGAGTATGAGCATGTGTTCAATTACTTTCTTCTGAGGTGAGTTCATAGCTTCTTACCAGTTTGTCAAAAGTACCTGTGACTTCCAAAAGGGTAACGGTTGACAGACAGTGTGTTGAGCACTGATGGGAGGTGTCACAGGAATTACAGAAAACAAGAGCACCAATGGTAGCTCCTGCTTTCTAAGGCAGAGGTTAAGGAGAGAGGGACAATATAAAGTTAGACATAATTAAGAGGAAAAATGTGGTAGGCAGGCCAGATCATATGGCACTCAGGGAAAATATTAAGAGATAATAAATCTTTTCCCCTTAGCTTCCTCCCTGTACATTTTTACCTAGTGTAGAAATTCACATTTTGCTTTCAGTGTCCATAAATGCCACAAGATGGCGAGGTTGCTCCTTAAAATGAATGTGAATTACTAAGTGGAAGAGAGGGAGGGAGAAAGAGAAAGAAAATGTGTGTTGGGTGTTCCTCTCTGGTTTTCCATAACTTCCCTGATTTTTCTTAGCTCTTTACTTGAATATAAAAGAGAATTGACATGCCTACATTTTTCCTCTTTAATTTATATTTTAATTATAGTTGTTTTTGGAATTGTAAAGCTAAAAATAAAATTTAAAAGAACTATCTGGATCCCAGGCTTAACATTTTTTCTACCTCTTCATTAAATTATTAGTGAATAATTTCATTCTGCACAACACCAACAGAGTAATCTTAGTAAAATACCATTTTGATGTCCATTCTCTGCTTTAAAATTTTGTTTATTTATTCTCATAAATATTTGTTGATATACTGGTAGTCAGTATTTAAATAGTTATAAGGTGAAAAGGTGGAATAATTTTTGACTCCTATTACGGAATATATATGTTTATTGTTATTATTATTATTATTATTGAGACGGAGTCTCGCCCTGTTGCCTAGGCTGGAGTGCAATGGCATGATCTCAGCTCACTGCAACCTCTGCCTCCTGGTTTCAAGCGATTCTCCTGCCTCAGTCTCCCAAGTAGCTGGGATTACAGGCATGAGCCACCACGCCTGGCTAATTTTTTGTATCTTTAGTAGAGACAGGGTTACACCATGTTGGCCAGGCTTGTCTCGAACTCCTGACTTAGTGATCCACCCGCCTCGGCCTCCCAAACTGCTGGGATTACAGGCGTGAGCCACCGCACCCAGCCATGTTTATTATTATTGTCAGCTTCTTTGCTATTATGAACAAGTGCAAGGTTCCAAGTACAAAATATCTTAATTTTTATGGTTTATTAAACAACATAATGTCAATGCTTAGATGTCTCTTGTCATCATTTGACATACCTCAGGGTAGTTTTCTTTTTGTTATTCTCAACATTTTGTAGAAAAGGTAAGCTAATATATTAATATATTGATTAATGCATCTTTAGTAACTGTGTATATTTAGCTCTCAATATAAAATTCATTTTGCTTGTGTTATCTAATCAAGTTAAATCCTCATAAGAAACCTGTGAGATAAATGTGAATACTGCTGTTTTGCAGATGAAGACATTGAGGCTTAGAAAGATTGAATGAATTGTCAAAGATTTAATAGTTGGCAGAGCTATAATTTGAATCCAGATTTTTTTTTAATCCAAAAATTCCCCTTTTCCCCTATACCTTATTGCTTCCAATGAGAGCAACTATTCCTTTTCTCTTTAATAGAAATACTTACAAGTTGTAATTTAAAGTAATTAGGGTATTTGTGTCTCTCCCTTGTTCTAAGCTGAACAAAAAGAGAATTTTTCCTGCAGGCCTTTATTTAGAAGAGTCCGTTTAGAGTTGCACTGATGGTGAGGGACCTGGGTTTGTCCCATTTGAGGGATTTGGGCTCCTGGCCAGAAGCACCTGATTTTCTGAACCTAGAGTTAACTGAAACTTAATTCCTTTTGTTGACTTCCTGCTGAGATAACAGGTGGTTCACGGTGCACAGGCCTTTCTGCTGATGGTGGTAGCTTCTCTCTGTTTCTGGACACTTGTTTTATGCTGAGGACTACCTGTGGTTTGAAAACCATTGCTTTGAAGGCTGGGTGCCCTTTACAGCAGCACACGGCCTACCCTGGAACTCATTCTGTAAAACTTGGCATTAATTTATTTCTGCACAGAGAATGTTGACTTATAGTTTATTTCTCTTTATTTGCTTCGTATCCCGTTTTTGTTTTTCTAAAGCCTGAGAAAATAATAGTTAGGAATTTATAAGTTTTGTTATTGATATTGGGAGACAAAACTGTAATTTACCTGAATCAAGATGTTTGGATTTTTTTTCAGTATGGTTTTGTGTGGCCAGGCGTCATAGTTCATGCCTGTAATCCCAGCGCTTTGGGAGACTGAGGTGGGTGAATTGCTTGAGCTCAGGAGTTCAAAACCAGCCTGGGCAACATAGTGAAATCGCATCCCTACACAAAATGCAAAAATTAGCTGGGCGTAGTGGTGTGTGCCTGTAGTTCCAGCTACTCGGGAGGCCGAGGTGGGAGAATTGCTGGAACACAGTCAGTCGAGGTTGCAGTGTGCCCCGACGGTGCCACTACGCTACGGTCTGGGTGACAGAGTAAGACCCAGTGTCCAAAAAAAAAAAAAAAAAAAGAAAATGAGAATGGTTTTGTTTTTTTCTTCATGTCATAGTTCTGATTGAAAAATAGGCATAGTGGAAATAAGATTGACCATGAATAATTATTGAAGTTGACTGATGAGTTTATTATATATTCTATCTATTTTTATTTGAAAATTTCCAAGATAAAGCATAAGCAGGTTGGGCGCGGTGGCTCAAGCCTATAATCCCAGCACTTTGGGAGGCCGAGACGGGTGGATCACGAGGTCAGGAGATCGAGACCATCCTGGCTAACACGGTGAAACCCCGTCTCTACTAAAAAATACAAAAAACTAGCCGGGCGAGGTGGCGGGCGCCTGTAGTCCCAGCTACTTGGGAGGCTGAGGCAGGAGAATGGCGTGAACCCGGGAGGCGGAGCTTGCAGTGAGCTGAGATCCGGCCACTGCACTCCAGCCTGGGCGACAGAGCAAGACTCCGTCTCAAAAAAAAAAAAGCATAAGCAGAGACATGTTTTAACACCATTTTTTAATCATCAATAATTATAAGTATAATCTTGAATTATTTTAATTCCTTAATATTAAGTGATAATTTTGTCTGTGGAATTTGTTTTACATACGCTTATTTGTGAGAAAGATCATTTCTGGTGGCGAATACATCTGGGTAGATTAATTAGTGATTATCACTTTTGTAGTTTTCTTTATTTACTTTTTATAGATTGTTTTTGAAAAAAATTATTAGTGTTGTTGTTATTATTTTTATTCTTTGAGACAGACTCTCACTCTGTTGCCCAGGCTGGAGTGCAGTGGCACAAACTTGGCTAACTGCAACCTCCACCTCCTGGGTTCAAGCGATTCTCCTGTCTTAGCCTCCCAAGTAGCTGGGACTACGGGCGTGCACCACCATGCCTGGCTAATTTTTGTAATTTTAGTAGAGATGGGGTTTCACCATGTTGGCCAGGCTGTTCTCAAACTCCTGACCTCAAGTGATCTGCCTGCCGTGATCTCTCAAAGTGCTGGGACTATAGGCTGTGAGCCACCACATCCGGCCAAAAAATTATTTTTATATAAAATATGTTTGCACTCACTCATTCCTTCAATAAATGTTATTGAACACTGTTCTGGAGGCTGGGGATACGCAGTGAATGGAACAGAAAAACATTCTGGAGTATACACTTTAGTAGGGAGGAGACAAAATAAATCTAACAAATAATGGTATTGTGTTTATTGTGATAAGCGCTATGGCAACATATATAACGAGGGTGCTCTTTTACACAAGGTTGAGGGAGAGTCTTCCAGGTGGCTGGAGAAACAAGGCTTGCAGGCAACCCTGTCATGGCCTTCCTAAAGCAGCATATGCAGGGAATATCAGCAAGTAACTGATGTGTATGGAAAGCTCTTCATTGGGCCACTCTGCTTGATAGGTAGGATTTGGAGACAGATTTATGTAGCTTCTGATACAGCCTGTATTTATTTTTATTTTTATTATTATTTTTTGAGACAGAGTTTTGCTCTGTTGCCCAGGCTATAGTGTGGTGGTACAATCTCGGCTCACTGCAACCTCTGCCTCCCGGGTTTAAGCAATTCTCCTGCCTCAGCCTCCCCAGTAGCTGGGATTACAGGCACTCACCACCACACACAGCTAATTTTTGTGTTTTTAGTAGAGACTGGGTTTCACTGTGTTGGCCAGGCTGGTCTCGAACTCTTGACCTTAGGTGCTCCTTCTGCCTTGCCTCCCTGAGTCTTGGGATTACAGGCGTGAGCCACCGTGCCTGGCCTGATACAACCGTCATGATGTAGCAATAAGCACCAGGACTGAGGGGAGTAGTAGAAAATCTTTCCTGTGTTCTGTTGATTCTTGCTGGGGGCCAAAAAAAAAAAAAAAAAAAAAAAAAAAACAAAAACGTGACACCTTTTCTACCTTCTCTTTGTAATCTTAAAAATTGATGTAAAAGTTGATGTAATTGTTTTATTTATGTCCAAATTTTAAAATTATTTAGGTTTTCTTTGCTTACTTGAGAAAATACATAAACAGAACTCAGGGAGATACTGTTTTGCTTAACTTTGTATATTACTGTGTACGAAACAAGGGTAGCAAATACCTGTTGGAGTCAGGGAAGTAACTGAAACCTGGCTGAGGCGTATGGGAGTAGAGTGGTGGACCCTGTGACAAATCAGAGGTTTATGCCCTATGTAGAGGGGAGAGGCAGTACTGAACTCTAATTGATTATTGCATGTGAGAATATGGGTCTGGTTTTGAATTATTTCCTTTTTTTTTCTTTTTTTTCTTTTTTAAAGGGAGTCTCCCTCTGTTGCCCAGGCTGGAGTACAGTGGTACAGTCTCAGCTCAATGCAACCTCCATCTCCCAGTTCAAGCGATTCTTGTGCCTCAGCCTCCCCAGTAGCTGGGATTACAGGCGCATACCACCACACCCAGATAATTTTTGTATTTTTAGTAGAGATGAGGTTTCACCATGTTGACCAGGCTGGTCTTGAACTCCTGACCCCAAGTGATCCACCCGCCTCAGCCTCCCGAAGTGCTAGAATTACAGGCGTGAGCCACCGCATCCAGCCTCTGATTTTTTTTTAAGAATAGCCAGGGTAGGCTAGGCACGGTGGCTCACGCCTGTAATCCTAGCATTTTGGGAGGCTGAGGCAGGTGGATCACTTCACGTCAGGAGTTTGAGACCAGCCTGGCCAACATGGTGAAACCTTGTCTTTACTAAAAATACAAAAATTAGCTGGGTGTGGTGGCGCACACCTGTTATCCTAGCTACTTGGGAGGCTGAAGAAAGAGAATCATTTGAACCTGGGAGTTGGAGGTTGCAGTGAGCTGAAATCGAACCACTACACTCCACCCTGCTTGAAGGGAGTGAGACCCTATCTCAAAAAAAAAAAAAAAAAAAAACCCAAAAAATAGAATAGCCAGGGCAAGCACTATGATGAATTCTTACTGCCTTCTTCAAGGAATAGTATAGATCTAATAGTCTCGAAATGCTGCAGGATTTCTGGATACAAATGTTTTTAACACACTATATTGTACAGTGGTTTTAGCACACCCTGTGTGGTGCTGAATATGTTTATTTTTCTTGTTTTAGGGTATGGTCAGACAGGTCCAATTTCTCAGCGAGCTGGTTATGATGCTGTTGCCTCAGCTGTTTCTGGTCTGATGCACATCACAGGGCCTGAGGTAGGTATCATTCCTTAGAATATTCATAATTTCTTCCCTTACATATTCCAAAAGGATTTTACTCTGCACTAACCCATAGGATTAAACGAGTCATTAGGTTGGGGAAAAGGTAGTTGCTGTTTTTGCCATTGAAAGTAATAATTTTAGAAAGAAACCAGGGAAAGCGAATGCTTATGAAAGTAAAATGGGAAGCGTTCATTACAAATGTATTCAGGCTAAACATCAATTTGGCCACATGGAAAAAAGCAGTGTTTTTAGCAAGAAGCCATAGATCAGATGGTGAATACACTTTCCACATTTATTATGTTATTCAAGCTTAATATAGGCACCTTTATGTGATTTAGGAATATTTCTTCTTTGAAATAAAACAGTTGACTAGACTAGACCACAGATGTCCATTTCTACTAGAGTGCCTTCGTCTGCCATGTATACATAGCAGAGGGTCTCTTTTTCCTTCTGGAACATTATAGGTAGTTATGTATTTGAAAATTTGTTGCTTAAAGCCTCCCTCAGGTTTAAATGTATCTGATTTGTCATGTGCATGAGATTCTGACAGTGAAATAATTATTTATAATAATTCCTCTCCATTGATAGTGGGTTGGGAAGTTCCTAACAAGTATTTAGATGGCCAAAATGTGGTTGGTTAGATAAAAAAAAAGACTCTTGGAGAAAGCAATATGAATGACGTTAAACAAAGTGAAAAAAAAGTGCTAAAACACACCCCATTTCAAAACAAACTAGATTGATGGCCTTAAAAAACTTGTTTCAGTGGGTGTTCCTTCCCCAAATCTCTTCTTCTAGTTAATTTTTCAGGAAATTTTGCTTGCTGTAGTGTTGGAATAAACTGAGGCAGAGTGACCTCAAGTCTTTTGCAGTCTTCCTTTTATTTATTTAGTTTTACTTAATAATTAATCATTTCTCTTTGCCTCTATTTCCTCATGATGAGATTTACTTTTTATTAATTTCAAAGCAACTGTTGGGGTTTTAATTTCTTGAAATATAAAGTTATTGTCACAACTTTCATTTTAGTTTCATTTTCACAAGTCTTAGGAATAAAATGTGTGGCCTTTGCTTTTTCTTTTTTTTTTTTTCTTTTTAAAGACAGTCCTGCTCTGTCACCCAGGCTAGAGTGTGCAGTGGCGTGATCTCAGCTCACTGCAGCCTCCACCTCCTAAGTTCAAAGGATTCTTCTGCCTCAGCCTCCCGAGTAGCTGGGATTACAGGTGCCAGCTACCGTGACCAGCTAATTTTTGTAGTTTTAGTAGAGACGGGGTTTCACCATCTTGACCAGGCTGGTCTCGAACTCCTTATCTTGTGATCCAGTCCCAGTGCTGGGATTATAGGCATGAGCCTCCATACCCAGCCTGTTTTGTTTTCTTTGAGACAGGGTCTCACTCCAGGCTGGAGTGCAGCCTCCATGGCACACTGCAGCCTCCTGGGCTCAATAGATTCTCCAACCTCAGCCTCCCACATAGCTTGGACTACAGGTGTGTGGCACCAAACCTGACTAATTTTTAAATTTTTTGCAGAGATGGTGTCCCGTTATGTTGCCCAGGCTGGTCTTGAACTCCTGGACTCAAGCCATCTTGGCCTCCCAAAGTGATGGGATTACAGGAGTGAGCCACTGTACCCTGCTGGCCTTTCCTTAAAATATTCAAGAGCACCAGTTTTCTTTCCATCCATTGAGAGAATAGAGCATGGACATTTCTCTCATTGCTCAATTCCATAGACTCTCATATGGCCAAGGCATTCTTTATTGTGAATGCTTTTATTTAAGGGTGTTGAACTCAATTAGGAATATGTGAAAAGATCTGGGATTTAAACATTTGTATATTCAAATGGTAAAATGAATTAAATGAAAAACTGTTGAGATGGGGTATTACTGTAGTTCCTTTAGTACATTGCACTGTAGTCTAACAGGGATAACTACACAGTATATGCTCAACCTTATAATTTCTCAGTCAATAACAGCTTTTATCTCTTGTGTTACCCTACTCAGGTGATTTTTGTTCTAGGTGAGCAAATAACGTTTATTGAGTGCATGGTATGTGCCAAACATTGCTTTATATACTTTCCATGTATTACATTAAGTAAACTTAACTCTCATACTGTATTTCTTTCACATGGGCACATCTTTCATTCCTTAATTAAGTTACACATTAACCTAGTAAGTAGTTACTGCATCTGTTTCCTGCTGTACTGTGGGAATGGTGGTAGGCGCTGGAGATTAAGCAGGCTACAGAATAAGCACAGTCCTTATCTTCCTATAGCTGTTAAGTGGGGAAAACAAACATTAGCAGAAAATATTGATTACATGCAAATAAAAAGAACTCTGAAGAAGAGTACAGGGTACTATGAATATATATAAATAACAGTGTGCCTCGGGCCATTATTGTGCTTCTAAAGATCTCTATAAAGTGTGGTTTGATGGCTAAAGATAAAAGCTGATTGAAATCAGAATCAGGCCAGCCGGGCACAGTGGCTCATGCCTGTAATCCCAGTGCTTTGGGAGGCTGAGGCGGGCGGATCACCCCAGGTCGTTAGTTCGAGATCAGCCAGACCAACATGGAGAAACCCCTTCTGTACTAAAAATACAAAATTAGCCGGATGTGGTGTTGCATTCCTGTAATCCCAGCTACTTAGGAGACTGAGGCAAGAGAATCGCTTGAACCCGGGAGGCGGAGGTTGCAGTAAGCTGAGATCGCGCCATTGCACTCCAGCCTGGGTGACAAGAGTGAAACTCTGTCTCTACAAAAAAAAAAAAAAAAAAAAAAAAAAAAGAAAAGAAAAGAATCAGAAGAATCAGGCCATGCTGGGAGTCCCCCTTAAGAGAGTTATTTTCTCTTATCTTATCAGCAATATATTAACAATTCCCTAAGCCTCTCAGCAGAGATTGTACAGGAAAGCACTTCTGAAAACCTTGGCTAATATTTTTAACCAGCCAATGCACACACACTATTGCCAATTATATCCATTGTGTATGAACTTTTCTCTAACTGCACAGCCATGTACCTGTGCTGTAGCGTAACTCCATGATGTCAGATGAGTGATTGGAACCCAGGCTTCTCTGACATCAGGAAGCTTCTCCACATCACCCTACATGGTGGAGCCCAAGTTTATCAGGGCTGTCGGTCAGGGAAGGCATCTCTGAGGGCCATATACTTGGGGTAGGATCCTGTTAAACATTAGCCGATTAGCATTAGAGAGTAATGCATGGTATTGCATGTCATGTTGATGCTGGAGAGTCTGGTAGTTTTGAAGAGCCCAAAGAAGGGCAGTGTCACTGGATTATTGTGAACTAATAAAGAAGTGGGCCAAATGTGGTTGGGGAGGTAAGGAACAGTGGCTGAACTTATTGCATGTGGATTTGTTACATTACTTAATAGTTTGATGAGAAAATACACTATTATATACAAATATATTTTTAGTGATAGTCTCATATATTTCTATCTGGAAATGGAGTGATATTCCAAAGATATAGACTATAGTATTATAATGAAAAAACTCAAAATGCATGTTTTTTTTTTCCTGTAATGTTATAATAATGCCATTTTTATCCAAAAGGGGGCATATCTAAATATATAGTATAGGGACTGGGCATGGTGGCTCATGCCTGTAATCCCAGCACTTTGGGAGGCTGAGGCGGGTGGATCACTTGAGGTCAGGAGTTCAAGACCAGGATGGCCAACATGGTGAAACCCTGTCTGTACTAAAAATACAAAAATTAGCCGGGCATCATGGCACATGCATGTAATCCCAGCCACCCGGGAGGCTGAGGCAAGAGAATTGGTTGAACCCGGGAGGCGGAGGTTACAGTGGCCCAAGATTGCACCATTGCACTCCAGCCTAGGTGTCAAAGAGAGACTCTGTCTCAAAAAAAAAAAAAAAAAGTATACTGTAGGGAAAATGTTATGAAAGAAGTCTTTATGGCTGGGCGCAATGGCTCATGCCTGTAATCCCAGCACTTTGGGAGGCCGAGGCAGGCAGATCACGAGGTCAAGTGATTGAGACCATCCTGGCCAACATGCTGAAACCCTGTCTCTACTAAAAATACAAAAATTAGCTGGGCGTGGTGGCGTGCATCATCTGTAGTCCCGGCTACTCGGGAGGCTGAGGCAGGAAAATCACTTGAACCTAGGATGTGGAGGTTGCAGTGAGCTGAGATCACGCCACTGCACTCTGGCCTGGCGACAGAGTAAGACTCTGTCTCAAAAAAAAAAAAAAAAAGCAGTCTTTATCATGTGATTTTGGGTAAACTAGTTACTGTTGACCTTTACTAAATCTAAAATCCAGCCTTTTACGTATGCTGTGGTGTTGTCAGATTAGATTATATTTGATTATGGACAAAGAGAGAATCTATTTTGAATTCTTACACTATGCCAGACAGATGATGGACATTTTACGTATGTCTTTTGATCCTCACATTGATACTTCCAGGTATGTATTGATAAACTCTTTTTTTTTCTTTTCTTTTCTTTCTTTCTTTTTTTTTTTTTTGAGATTGAGTCTCACTCTTGTCACCCAGGCTGGAGTGCAGTGGCATGATCTCGGCTCACTGCAGCCTCCGCCTCCCAGGTTCAAGTTATTCTCCTGCCTTAGCCTCCCCAGTAGCTGGGATTATAGGCAGGTGCCACCATGCCTAGCTAATTTTTTTTTTTTTTTTGTATTTTTAGTACAGTCGGGGTTTTGCCATGTTGAGTGGTCTCTAACTCCTGACCTCAAGCGATTCGCCACTTCGGCCTCCCAAAGTGCTGGGATTACAGGTGTGAGCCACTGTGCCCGGCCTCATATTGGTAAATTCTATAACTGAAGCTTAGAGGCTTATATAACTTGATATATAAAGGGCTAAAGCCAAACTTTGAACCCAGGTTTGCTTTATTTCTGTAGCCTGTATTTTTTCCACTCCCCATGATACCTGCAGAATGATCCTGATGTCTGTTGTATTTGCATCTTGCTTCTGCATGCTGCTTAATATGTGTTACGATGTGGTAAATAGACCATGTGAAAGAGTGGGAGAGCACTCAAATAAAGAGTTTGGGGTTCTGGCTCTAATTCACTGCTGTCTGTTCACTAACTGCCTAAAATGGGCCTCAGTAAGATGTAAGCCTCATAGGAAAGACCGTGGTCCTTGATTTGGTCACTACTTTATGCATAGAACAGACCCTTAGTTAACAATTATGTTGAGTAAACAAGTAAATGAATATCTGGTACTGTGCTATGTGATGTCTGTCTGTCTATCTATCTATCTATATATTTTTTTTTTTTTTTTTTTGAGGCGGAGTCTGTCTTGCTCTGTCGCCCAGGCTGGAGTGCAGTGGCCGGATCTCAGCTCACTGCAAGCTCCGCCTCCCGGGTTCCCGCCATTCTCCTGCCTCAGCCTCCCAAGTAACTGGGACTACAGGGGCCCGCCACTCGCCCGGCTAGTTTTTTGTATTTTTAGTAGAGACGGGGTTTCACTGTGTTCGCCAGGATGGTCTCGATCTCCTGACCTTGTGATCCGCCCGTCTCGGCCTCCCAAAGTGCTGGGATTACAGGCTTGAGCCACCGCGCCCGGCCTATCTATATATTTTTTAGACAAGGTCTCACTCTGTTGCCCAGGCTGGAGTGCAGTAGTGTGATCATGGCTTACAGCAGCCTCAACATCCCTGGACTCAGGTGATCCTCCCCACTCAGCCTCCTGAGTAGCTGGGACCAAAGGCACATGCAACCATGCATAGCTAGCTAGCTATCTATCAACCATCTATTTATCTCTCTATCATCTTTTTTAAATGCATAAAGAATATGGAGAGATTGGGAATGAAATCAATAAGTGTGAGAGATTCTGGAAAGTAAATGACTCAGACATATGTGATATGTGTTCTGACTAATAATTCATCCATAAATCTTGGCACACTTAAACATCAAGAAGAATTATACTGAGCAATCAAATGAACAAAGACATATTGACCGTATGTGTAGTGTTGTATTAGGTACCATAATAGGTTACTCTATAAGGAATGATTTCCTTCCCTAGATTAGATGTATATGCATGGAAAAATTAGAAAATAAAAATAACAGAAAACTGAATAAAATTAAGTGGTATGTTTTGTTGCAGATAATACATCAGATTGGAAGATAAAGCATCTTTAATTTTTTCTTGAGGATTAACAACATTGGAACACTCATGATTTGGATGATCCTAGAGGCTTGGAACTTGGGAATGTGTGTTTGTCTGTGTGTGTTTGTGTGTGTATATGTCTATATATGTGATGCTGGCAATGAAGGCAGTTCTTTGCAAGCAGCTGAGAGTGGCAGATATATGAGGGCAAGGTGATATGATGGCAGTTATTAGATGTTTCTTTGAGAACTTCCATGGTAGGAATAGCCTCTTATTCAACTCTGTGTCCTAGTTTCCAGTACAATAAATGCTCCTCACAATTTTAAAAAACTTAATTAATAACATCTTCAGAATCTATTTATGGCTTACACTGAATCTGTTGGAGAGAAGTTTTTATTGCAACTTGATGATGTAATGTATAGGCCGAGTGTGGTGGCTCATGCCTGTAATTACAGCAGAATCTCTGGGAGGCTGAGGCAGGTGGATCACTTTAGGTTAGGAGTTCGAGACCATCCTAGCCAATGTGGTGAAGCCCTGTCTCTACCAAAAATACAAAAATTAGCCAGGTGCGGTGGCAGGTTCCTGTAATCCCAGCTATTTGGGAGGCTGAGGCAAGAGAATCACTTGAACCTGGGAGGTGGAGGTTGCTGTGAGCCCAGATCACGCCACTACACTCCAGCCTGGGTGACTGAGTGAGACTCTGTCTCAAAACAAAACAAAACAAAACAAAACAACAAAACTAAAATATGTAAAGTATAAATGTGGTTCAGGGTAGGACTTCAAGGAAGCGGTAGGACTTGAGTTGCATGGTGTCTGGAAAGGTAGATAGAATGTGGATGGATTAAGACATTGCTAGACATTCCCAGGGGAGATCACACAGTGGGAAACAAATACAAAGAAGCAGGAAGGAATCAGGCAGACTTAGCGAAAACAATCGGCCAGTCACAGAGGCGCTGAGAGTTAAGGTTTTAGAACATAAGGGGAAGGTTGTTTTAGGCCTACTTTGGCAAGTCTTCAAGGTCAAGTAAAGAAGTTGGGAGGTTGTTTGCTCAAAGTGAAGTTCAGAAGATGTTTCAGAAGGGGAGTGATATGATGAAAGCTGTGCTTCGTAAGATTAGTTTGGCCCGAGTGTGCAGGATGGATTAAATCAAGTTTACAAGCATTGCTCCTTAGATATTTATCTCCTCCTTTAAAAACGAAGAAAAAACAAAATTACACAAAGAGAAATTGCTCTTACATTGCTGTCAAAAGTCACCGTATTATGCTTAGTTTATATTTTATTTATTTTTTGAAGAGGTAATACATTCACATAATACTAAATCCACAAGATATATAAGTAGGTGGGCCGTATACTTCATCATATAAACCAGGACACTTTTGAGAGAGAGAGAGCGGGAACGTCCTCTGTATGATTACATTGGGACATAAACTGGGTCTTTTTCCTTGAGTGTCTAACAGTCCACAATATAAATCTCCTTTCCTCTATGTCCATCCCACCTTATTCTCTTCCTCCAAAGAAATCCATATTACCAGTTCTTTTTTGTACCTTTCCAGAGATACTCTATTTAAAACCAAGCAAAATAGTCTTCCTCTTTAAACTTTTTTGTTGTTGTTACTGAGACAGAGTCTCACTCTTGTTGCCTAGGCTGGAGTGCAGTCGTATGATCTTGTCTCACTGCAACCTTCACCTCCCGGATTCAAGCAATTCTCCTGCCTCAGCCTCCCAAGTAGCTGGCATTACAGGCACCTGCCACCATGCCCGGCTAATTTTTTTTTGTATTTTTAGTAGAGATGGGGTTTCACCATGTTGGCCAGTCTGGTTTCAAACTCCCAACCTCAAGTGATCTGCCTACCTTGGCCTCCCAAAGTGCTAGGATTATAGGTGTTAGCCACCGCGCCTGGCCATGAACTTTTTTTTTTAATTTAAAATTTTTATAGGTACATAGTAGACACACACACACACACACACACACATACACACACACATATATATATATTTTTTTGAAACGGAGTCTCGCTCTGTTGCCTAGGCTGAAGTGCAGTGGCACAATCTCGGCTCACTGCAAGCCCCGCCCCTCGGGTTCACACCATTCTCCTGTCGCAGTCTCCCGAGTAGCTGGAACTACAGGCGTCTGCCCCCAGGCCCAGCTAATTTTTTGTATTTTTGGTAGAGATGGGGTTTCATTGTATTAGCCGGGATGGTCTTAATCTCCTGACCTCGTGATCTGCCCGCCTGGGCCTCCCAACGTCTGGCATAGTAGATATATATTTATGGGGTATGTAAGATTTTTTGATAGAGGCATACGGTGTATAATATTCATATCAGGATAAATGGGGTATCCATCACCTTAAGCATTTATCATTTCTTTGCATTACAAACATTACAAGTCTTGCTCTGTCGCCCAGGCTGGAGTGCAGTGGTGCGATCATGGCTCACTGCAGTCAGGGCTCAATCAATCCTCCCATGTCAGCCTCCTGAATAGTTGGAACTACAAGCACATGCCATCATGCTCAACTAATTTTTGTAGTTTTTGTAGAGGTGGGGTCTCTCCATGATGCCCAGGCTTGGTTCGATGATTTTTTTTTTTTTAAAAGATATATACTTGGATAGACGCTACTCAGTTTAAGATATAGTATATTTCCATCACTCTGGAAAGTTTCTTTTTTTATTCCCAAACAATACTACCTCCTCCAGAGATAACCACTATTTTTGACTTCTAATACTCTATGCTAGCTTAACTTCTCTAAGTAGGTTCTTTTTTTTTCTCTTTGAGACGGAGTCTTGCTTTGTCATCCAGGCTGGAGTGTAGTGGCGCAACCTTGGCTCACTGCAACCTCCAGCTCCAGGGTTCATGTGATTCTTGTGCCTCAACCTCCTGAGTAGCTGGGATTACAGGTGCTTGTCATGACACCTGGCTGATTTTTGTATTTTTGGTAGAGACCAGGTTTCACCATGTTGACTGGGGTGATCTTGAACTCCTGGGCTCAAGTGATCTGCCTGCCTTGGCCTCCCAAAGTGCTGGGATTACAGATGTGAGCCACCTCACCGGGCCTAGTATGTTCTGATTTATGCCTGATTTCTTTTGCTTAATTGAAGGCTTTCTTTTTTCTTTTTTTTTTGAGATGGAGTCTTGCTCTGTTGCCCAGACTGGAGTGCAGCGTTGCGATCTCAGCTCACTGCAACCTCTGCCTCCAACGTTCAAGCGATTCTCGTGCCTGAGCTTCCCGACTAGCTGGGATGATTACAGGCACTCACCACCATGCCTGGCTATTTTTTTTGTATTTTTGGTAGAGACGGGGTTTTGCCATGTTGGCCAGGCTTGTCTTGAACTCCTGGTCTCTAGCAATCCGTCCACCTCAGCCTCCCAAATTGCTGGGATTACAGGTGTGAGCCACCGTGCTTGTACTAATTGAAGGCTTGTAATGTTCATTCAATTTTGTGTGTATCAGTGGTGTGTTTTTACTGTGTGTATTGTATTACATTTTATGAATATACCACAGAGTATTCACATTGCTATTGATCAACACTTGAGTTGATCGCCACCACGCCCAGTCTATAGTTTTGATTCTTACTTTTAGGGTTACCTAAACTGAATGTTCTGCATTGTATTTTATTTTAAATCATATTTCATAGAGATTATCTTATTATCAATGCACTTGCTTTTATTGTGTCTATACCTATGGATGTACTGTAGTTTATTTAACCTCCTCTTGCTGGGCAGTTAGTTTCTTTCCATTATTTTACTAACACTGTAACACTACAGGGAACATCCTTGCACGTATATAATTTTCTACATGTGCAGTTATTATTATTATATTTTTTTGAGATGGAGTCTCTCTCTGTTGCCCAGGCTAGGGTGCGGTGGTGAGATCTTGGCTTCAGGCATGAGCCACCGCACCTGGCCCCACATGTACAATTATATCTTTAGGAAAAATCCCTAGAAGGAGGCTGTGGTGTCAACGGATTAGTTCATTTGTATTTTTGATAGGTATTTGTATTTTATAAGATTGAACCAATTTATACTCCTATCAGCAAAGTTTGAGAATAAAAACATGTTTTAAGTTAGAAATATCTATGCAAATAAACAAGTAGAGATGTGGCCCCTTCCAACACACAGACACACATACTCGCTTTCTCTGTCTCTCTCTCTCTCTCTCTCTCTTTCTCTCTCTCTCTCTCTCTCTCTCTCTCTCTCTCTCCTCTGTTTCTCTCTTAAAAATTCAACTGTATTTGCTATGGGTTAAAATATATGTTCCCTGGACTGGACATGGTGGCTTATGCCTGTAATCCTAGCACTTTGGGTGGCCAAGGTGAGAGGATTGCTTGAGCCCAGGAGTTTGAGACCAGTCTGGCCAACATAGGAAGACCCTGTCTCTAGTAAAAATTTTAAAAATTTGCCAGGTGTTGTGGCGTGAACCTGCGGTCCCAGCTACTCAGGCAGCTGAGGTGGGAGGATTACTTGAGCCCAGGGGATAGAGGCTGCAGTGAGCCATGATCTTGCCACTGCACTCCAGCCTGGACAACTGAGTGAGACCTTGTCTAAAAAAAAAAAACACCAAAAAACTATATATATGTAGAATATATTAAATACCAATATTACATATAATATGATAAAGTATATAATATGTATAAAACTATATAATATATTCCGCAAGAAAGGTGTCATGTATTTCTACATCTTCAGTGCCTAGGAAAGAACTTCACGCTTAATAAATATAGGAATTATGGGTTCTTACGCATATAAAATATATTTCTTATTTTATGACTTAGGATATTTCCTTGATTTTAATCTTAACCATTGTAAGTATTAGTTCACTAACAAAAGAGGCTAGTCTAGGTTAAGTAATGAAGTTTTTCTTAATTCATGTACCTTTCTAACATGGCACTTCTTAAACATATCTGACCATTGATTACAGTCAGAATTAGAGTCAGAGTTAATGGTGGAATAAATTAACTGCTCAGTTTTATTTATACTTTATTTTAATTGACTTTCTGTGTGTGTGTGACAGAACCTCACTTTGTCACCCAGTCTGGAGTGCAGTGGTGCAATCTCGGCTCACTGCAACCTCTGCCTCCTGGGTTCATGAGATTCTCCTGCCTCAACCTCCTGAGTAGCTGGGACTACAGGCATGTACTACCATGCCCGGATAATTTTTGTATTTTTAGTAGAGATGGGATTTCACTATGTTGGCTAGGCTGATCTCAAACTCCTGACCTTAGGTGATCAGCCTGCCTTGGCCTCCCGAAGTGCCGGGATTATAGGTGTGAGCCACTGCGCCCGGCTTAATTGACTTTTAAAAGTAGTTATTCTTGGGCCAGACACGGTGACTTATGCCTGTAATCCTGGCACTTTGGAAGGTTGATGCAAGAGGATTGCTTGAGTTCAGGAGTTCGAGACCAGCCTGGGCAATGTGGCAAAACCCCATGACTACAAAAATTACAAAAAAATTAGCAGGGCGTGGAGGTGCCTGCCTTTAGTCCCAGCTACTCTGGAGGCTAAGGTGGGAGGATTTCTTGAGCCCAGGAGATGGAGGTTGCAGTGAACCAAGGTAGTGCTACTGCCCTCCAGCCTGGGGAACAGAGCAAGATCTTGTCTTTTTTTTTTTTAAGTAATTATTCTTATATATAATACATATTTGTTATAAAACTGAGACAATGTCACAAATTATCCTCATCTCATCAGTCAGAAGTTCCCAGTGTTAATAGTTAGTAAGCATCAATCTCGACATATGTTTATGCTTATACGTTGGCATATTCATAGCATATGATGAACATAAATTATTTGGTAAGGATGAGATCATAACATTCTTGCTAGTTTAAAATAAATAAGTATACAATTTAATTGAATTTAACAGGAACAATTAATTGAAGTGTAATAGAGGGTATTGCTCCCATTTGGCTAAATGTTTCTTCTTTACAAAAGTAATCATTACTAAAAGATCCTGTGGAGGTTGAGAGATTATGAAAACCCTTAAGACGATGGGGTCATTTCATGCTTCTTCTTCTTTTTTTTTTTTTTGAGACAGGGTCTCACTCTGTTGCCCAGGCTGGAGTGCAGTGGTGCGATCTTGGCTCATTGCAACCTCTGTCCCCCAGGTTCAAGTGATTCTCCTGTCTCAGCCTCCCGAGGCCTCTGCCACTGTGCCTAGCTAATTTTGGTTTTAGTGGAGACGGGGATTTCACCATCTTGACCAGGCTGGTCTCGAACTCCTGACCTTGTGATCCATCTGCCCCGGCCTCCCAAAGTGCTGGGATTACAGGTGTGAGCCACCATGTCCGGCCTCATTTCATTCTTCTTTAACTATTGCCTACATGTTCCATCATGTATTGATTTCATACTCTGAGAAATGATTAGCATTCGAACATTCGTTCCTTCCATCTTCCGTCTCTTCACTTCCCAATTGCTGCTGATTAACTACTTGTACTTAGTCAAAGTTTACTTCACCTTTATACTTAAATACTTTTACTTAGTAAGTGCTGTCAAGTACTTTTACTTACTTTGCATAACCGAACTTTAGTCAAGTTCCCTAACATTTAGATTCTATACTGCAACAATAATTCCACCAATTGGCAGTTGACCGAGGTAAGGCATAGAAGTGGGATGAGGTTGAAGAGAATGTACCATAGGAGGCCAAGCCTTGCGGGGCTGAGTGCTGTCCTTACAGGGTTCAGGGGTCAGCCCTCTTCCCAAGACCACAGCCGATTCCCTATGCTAGGCATCCTCCACCCAGGCAAGGGTGCGTCCCACTCCCACATGAAGCTACGTGGCAAATCCTGGCAACACCTTTGGTCTTGGTTCTGGGTCTGAGACTTTCTCCTCTGAGGGTATTTTTGTTGACTTTTCCCAGTGTTAATTTATTATTTCATTGTATTTTCCGCCTCTTGGAGATTTTTAGGAGGATAATTCAGATTCAGTCTACTGGCCTTTCTTCCCCTCAGTATTGGCTTGGTAAAGAAGGAGTAATGAGGCGCTGTCCACACAGGCAGCACTTCAGTCTTTTGCTTGGCTTTATCCTTTCAAGTCCATAACATGAGTTTGTTCTCCTTTCTTTGATTGTTAATAGGACCAATTTGTATGACCTAGGAAACTTAAAAAAAACAAAGAAAGAAATAAGTAGAGATGTTTTTGAGAAAAAATGTGTTGGTAGAATTCTGCCTTAATGTGTTTGTTCACCACCAGAAAACTGAAGAGATTTTCAATATTACTTCTATCTTTATGAATGAAATGATGTACTTAACATATTATTTGTTAAAATTATACTTCTATAGATCATATAAAGATTTCAGGATAAAAAAATCTTAAGATAAACTATGAGTTGATAAACTATAGTTTTTTTTTTTTTTTTTGAGACAGGGTCTCATTCTGTTGCCCAGGTTGGAGTATAGTGGCACAGTCACTGCAGCGTCAACCTCCTGGGCTGAAGCGATCCTCCCACCTCAGCCTCCCAGGTAGCTGGGGTATAGGCACGCACCATCACGCCTGGCTAATTTTTTGTTAGCTAGGGGTTTTTTGTTACCTAGGCTGGTCTCTAACTCCTGGGCTCAAGCGATCTGCCTGCCTCAGCCTTCCAAAGTGCTGGGATTACAGGCATGAGCCACTGTGCCTGGCCCAAAAAACTCTGGTTTTTATTGTGATAAATGTTTTGGTGTACCTTTCAAGCAATGTAAGATATTTTGTGAAACAGAGCAAATTTTACTAAGAATTTTCACATACAACTATTTCAGAAATGATAGTCATCCTGAAAGTACTACATTTCAAGAATTAATATTAATAACTTACGATTCTTTTTATTTTCTATCAACTCTCAGGAATATGGTATATAATAGGGATTTGGTTTATAAAAACTTATTTTATTTTTTGAAACAGGGTCTTGCTGTGTCACCCAGGCTGGAGTGCAATGGTGCAGTCATGGCTCACTGTGGCCTCGAACTCTGGGGCTCTAAGAATCCTCCCACCTCAGCCTCCTAACTAGCTGGGACTATACACACTTGCCACAAGGCCTGACTAATTTTTTTCAGTTTTTATAGAGATGAGGATCTACTATGTTGCCCAGAGTGGTCTTGAACCCCTGGGCTCAAGTGTTCCTCCACCTCAGCCTCCCAAAATGCTGGGATTACAGGTGCGAGCCACCATGAAAGGCTAAAATTTATTAAAACTAATGAATAATATAACTGTGGAAATATAACTTTGGAAATAGTGAGGTCATTTTGATTTTTATCAGCAATTGTGTGATACAGTGCAAAGAACATGGGGTTTGGAGTTACATAGCATTTGAATGCAGGCTCTGCCATTTATTATCTGTGCAAATTTAGGCAAGCTATTTAGAGAAATTACTGTGAACCTTCCTTTTTTCATCTGTGAAATGGGGATAACATACCTATTTCTCATGGTTGTTGTGAGGATGATACCTATTAACATCTCTAAATAAGAGTATGTGGTCACTAAATGGAATTCTTGATTTATTGTACTACTAATTGGAGGTTCAGTCCTGAAAGGGTGACATCCCTTTTAGGTTGTCTGCCTACCCTCACAATGTTTCCAGTTACTCTCCAGCTCCTTATCTTCCTTTAGTTTTCTTCATAGCCATCATCTTCATGTGTGAAATTATATTTCATTCTTATTAGTTACTGTCTTTATCTACCTTTAAGATGTAAGCTTTATGAAGGCAGGGACTGGCTGTATTGTGCCCCCCAAATCTAGAACAATGCCTGGAACATAATCGGCACTCACATGTTGTTTGATCGAATGTGTAAATATATTTACTTTTTTTTTTTTTTTTTTTTTTTTTTTGAGGTGGAGTCTTGCTCCGTCACCCAGGCTGGAGTGCATTGGCTCCATCTGGGCTCACTGCAACCTCCGTGTCCTGGTGGCTGTACAGAGCCATCACACACGGCTGATTTTTCTATTTTCGGTAGAGAAGGGGTTTCGCCATGTTGGACAGGCTGGTCTTGAACTCCTGACCTCAGGTGATCTGCCCACCTCGGCCTCCAAAAGTGCTGGGATTATTGGCATGAGCCACCACACCTGGCCTACATGTTTTAAAATAACTAGATTCTTAGTTCAGGGAACCTGCAAATAAATACAGAGAAAATAAACAAGCATGTTTTTCTACCTTTATATAACTTATTTGTTGGTTGACTGAATTGACTGCTCAGTTTAGTTTAGTTCGTTCAGCTAGAATTGGATTTGTAGACTCAATCCCAGTGACTGACATTAACACTGCGGATATTTGTTATTGAAGCTCATATGATATTTCAGTTGTTATTTCATAAAAGTTATATCACTAGGTAGTTCTACTTTGGTTTTCTTATGTTTGGCCCCTAAATGGAAGGAAAGCCAAGACAAGAGTTATCTGTGAAATTTACATTGGAAAGCAAAATCTTGAAATTCCTCTAAAACCTCTTTTCTAAAACAGATTGCTAGTGAAAGATTTCACACACACACACACACACACACACACATACACCCATACAATTAATCCTGTTTTTTCAAGAAATAATTTTTATGTCTTTTGGGGGAAAGGGACTCCCCTATTTGAGATGTTTCTTTTTTTCATAGAAAGCATTTCATTTTAGAAGGATTATGTCTTATTCTGAAATACCTAATGCTTGTTAAAAGTTTATTTATTTATTTATTTACTTATTTATTTTTTTATGGCAGAGTCTTGTTCTGTCATCTAGGCTGGAGTTCAGTGATGCAATCTTGGCTCACAGCAACCTCTGCCACCTGAGTTCAAGTGATTCTTGTGCCTCATCCTCCTGAGTAGCTGGGATTACAGGTGCGCACCACCAGGCCCAGCTAAGTTTTGTATTTTTTAGTAGAGACGGGGTTTCACCATGTTGGCCAGGCTGGTCTCGAACTCCTGACCTCAGGTGATCCGCCTGCCTCAGCCTCCCAAAGTGCTGGAATTACAGGTGTAAACCACCGCGCCTGGCCAAAAATTTATTTATTTTGTAAAAGGTCATGCAATCTTCTGTAAATGTCAGGTTTTACTTCTGTTCTATTTCTCTTTCTATAATTCAAATGTCTTTTAAATAAAATGTACTTGTTCTTTTTTTATAGAAAAAGGTTATTTTTCAATAATTTAGCACATTTATGGTAATGATCCTTTAGTTTTTAAATGACCCAAACAAAATATTTGCTTTAAAGTTTGAAAAAGAATAGTAATGAAAGGATATGTCTTCAGTTTGAACTTGTCTACAAATTGCAAGAGAAGAGAATACTGTTAGAAGGATTAGGTAAGAGATGGTTTATTTTTGCCTGGCTCAACAAAAGCTTTGAAAATAACAGGCTGAGCCTGGGCACAGTGGCTCACGCGTGTCATCCTAGCACCTAGGGAGGTCGGGGCCAGCAGATCACCTGAGGTCAGGAGTTCAAGACCTGCCTGGCCAACATGGATAAACCCCATCTCTACAAAAATACAAAAATTAGCCGGGCATGATGGCGGGTGCCTGTAATCCCAGCTACTTGGGAGGCTGAGGCGGGAGAATCACTTGAATCCAGGAGGTGGAGGTTGTAGTGAGCTGAGATCACGTCACTGTACTCCAGCCTGGGTGACAGGGCAAGACTACGTCTCAAAAAAAAAAAAAAAAAAGGAAATTTAAGTATACATGAACAATATAGAAATCTATAGTATAGATTGGGATAATGGTTTTAAATTACTCTCAATTGGAGGATGCTCGTTCCTGGCTACTCCACTTTCTGCAAACACTGAACCAGGGATGGTGTTCCAGGCTTCTTGCTGTCTACCTTGACATCTAGTCATGGTTCCACAACCTATGCCAACATCCACTCTACTTCTAAAATCTAGGCACATACTCTCTTTCCCACCATCATAGATAACAAACGTCCTGGCCTTTTCTCCCTCTGCCATGTTATCTGAGAACCTTGACTCTTAACAGTTTTCTTCTTAAGTTCATGTCCTGTCATTAACTTTGAGCAGTTTTAGCATTTTCATTGAAGACCTATTTAACATCTTTATTGAACAGTCATAGGAATCAGAAAACCTGGGTTTGAATTTTCATTCCATCATTTGGTGTAACATTAGACAAATTCTCTAACTTCAGTTTTTCCATCTGTAAAATAGGGAAAATATGTTTTTGATTTTTTTTTTTTTTTTTTTTTTTGAGATGGAGTCTCCCTCTGTCGCCCAAGGTAGAGTGCAATGGCACGATCTTGGCTCACTGCAACCTCCACCTCCCGGGTTCGAGCAATTATCCTGCCTCAGCCTCCTGAGTATCTGGGGTTACAGGAGCACGCAACCACGCCTAGCTAATTTTTGTATTTTTAGTACAGATGGAGTTTCACCTTGTTGGTCAGGCTGGTCTCAAACTCCTGACCTCGTGATCCACCCACCTCGGCCTCCCAAAGTGCTGGTATTACAGGTGTTGAGCAACCACGCCTGGCCGGGAAAATATGTTTTTTAACTGGTAATTGTAAAGTTGTAAAGTGATGGCTGTTAGTGGCTGTGTAAATTAATGTGGCCATTATGGAACGCAGTATGGAGGTTCTTCAGAAAATTTACAGTAGAACAACTATGTGATCCAGCAGCCCCACCATTGGGCATGTACACAAACGAAATGAAATCAGTAATGTGGAAGAAATATATGCACTCCTGTGTTCATTACAACATCAACTTAAGTGTCCACAAATGAAGGAATAAATGGATAAAGAAACATGGTACATATATGCAATGGAATACTATTCAACCTTAGAAAAAACAAGGAATTCTTGTCACATGTTACAACATAAGTGAACCTGAAGGACATTATTCTAAGTGAAATAAGCCAGGCACAGAAGATAAACACTGCATGACCTCACTTATATATGGAATCTGAAAATGTCTAACTTTATAGATGTAGAGAGTAGAATGGTGGTTACCAGAGTCCTGGGGGAGGAGGGCAGGTTAGGGAGATGTTGGTCAAAGGATATAAAAATTTAGCTAGGAGGAATAAGTTCAAGAGATCTATTGTACAATATAGTTACTATATTTAATGTACAGTTGACCCTTGAATAACATAAATTTGAACTGTGTGGGCCCACTTACATGTGGAGTTTTTTCAGTCAAATGCAGATTGAGGGATACATATATACTGAGGGTCAATTTTGCATTTATTTGTGTTCTGCAGGGCCAACTGTGGATATGCGGATTTCTGCATATACCAAGGGATGGCTGTATTATAATCCTGAAAATCTCTAAGAGAGTAGATTTTTAAGTGTTATCATAATAAAATAAAAGTATATGAAGTAATACATTTCTTAATTAGCTTGATGGAGCCATTTTACAATGTGCATATGTTTCAAAATATGTTGTACACAGTACATATATACAATAAAAGAACAAATACATGGTTGTAAAGTGATGGTGCAGCATCACATGAGGTATATGTGAAACCATGCTGTAATTTGTAGTCTTATTTAGATGCCAGTTGTATGGTTATCTTTACTTATCAACATTCATTTGCTCAACCCACTCATATATCCACATTTTGTATTTTGCGTTATTTGTGAAGATTCTATTTTTGGTTTTATTCTCTAATTGCATCTTTTGTATCACAAATTTCTTGACCTTATTAGCTCTTTTGGTATTTTAAACACTTTCACTCATTTATTTAGTCATTGAACTCCTAGCTTCACTTTTGCTACTACTGTTCATAATTAAGAAGCAATAGGATAGTGGGTCTGTTCACTATGTCAGTTCTGAGCTTGAAGTATCCTAGGCTGTAGCAATGGTTTTCATCTGGAGATAGTAAAACTCTAGGGAAATTTTAAAATGATATGTGGGATATTTCATTTGCTATTGACACTAGTGCTTGGGTATGAATTAAACATCCTTAATGTATGGGACAGGCCCATGAATCTAAATTTTTCTTGCAAAATGCCAATAGTGCTTCTATTGAGAGCACTACTAGGTGTGCAGGATTTCTATCCATCCTTTATGACATGGTTCTTAACTCTGTTAGATTTGTTTTACCATTTTTTTCCTTTGTGCTTCTATATGTTTTTACTTATGCTGCTAATATATATCTGTTTGCCTTCCTCTTTAGAATATTAGTGGCTGAATTGAGAGAAAGTCTTTGGGACATTCCTTTTGTATATCTAGAATATAACACAGACCCACCATGGAGTTGGTGCTTATTATTTGCCATATATGAATTTGGAATCTTATAATTGTTCTAGGAAACATTCCGCTTCAGTTTGATTATAAGAAGCTGCTACATGGTAGCCATAGCTATGGCACTTGATTCTGTCTAGAGTTCTTTTTTTTATTTTTATTTTTATTTTAAAAAATAAATTTTAATTGCTAATTATTGTTCTTTTTTTTTCTTCTTTTTTAAATTATTATTGTACTTTAAGTTCTAGGGTACATGTGCATAACATGCAGATTTGTTACATATGTATACTTGTGCCATGTTGGTGTGCTGCACCCATCAACTTGTCATTTACATCAGGTATAACTCCCAATGCAATCCCTCCCCCCTCCCCCCTCCCCATGATAGGCCCTGGTGTGTGATGTTCCCCTTCCCAAGTCCAAGTGATCTCATTGTTAAGTTCCCACCTATGAGAGAGAACATGCAGTGTTTGGTTTTCTGTTCTTGCGATAGTTTGCTGAGAATGATGGTTTCCAGCTGCATCCATGTCCCCACAAAGGACACAAATTCATCCTTTTTTGTGGCTGCATAGTATTCCATGGTGTATATGTGCCACATTTTCTTAATCCAGTCTGTCACTGATGGACATTTGGGTTGATTCCAAGTCTTTGCTATTGTGAATAGTGCCGCAATAAACATACGTGTGCATGTGTCTTTATAGCAGCATGATTTATAATCCTTTGGGTATATACCCAGTAGTGGGATGGCTGGGTCATATGGTACATCTAGTTCTAGATCCTTGAGGAATCGCCATACTGTTTTCCATAATGGTTGCCGTCTAGAGTTCTTTAAGCTACATGCTTAAAAGGAGAGTCTTTCTTTTTAGGTAAAACCTTGTACTCAGATAATGTGAACCGAGAATTTCTGGGTTGTGAATATTTGGAAAAAATATGGTGCAGATGTTTGGAAAAAATATTGAGCTTTGAGGCAGGGATTAAAAAGCTTTTTTGTTTTGTTTTATTTTGTTTTGTTTTGAGATGGTGTCTCACTCTGTTGCCCAGGCTGGAGTGCAATGGAGTGATCTCGGCTTACTGCAACCTTTGCCTTCTGGGTTCAAGAAATTCTCGTGCCTCAGCCTCCCAAGGAGCTGAGACTACAGGTGCGTGCCACCATGCGTGGCTAATTTTTGTATTTTCAGTTGGCCAGGCTGGCCTTGAATTCCCGACCTCAGGTGATCCACCCGCCTTGGCCTCCCAAAGTGCTGGGATTACAGGTGTGAGCCACCATGTCTGACCTGTTTTTACTTTCTGAATTTTATTAAAGAAAGGAACCCCACCCCAACTTTGTTTTTTTTTTTTTTTCTATCTCCGTTACTTTTCAGAGTGTTGTGTTCATTTGAGTCATAATGCTTTGAAAAAGTTGTCATAATTGGAGAAGAAAAATGTCCAAAATTATTTCAGGGACATAAAGTAGATTTTCTCCAGTGAAAGTCTATAGGGACTGGAGTTGTTTGCCTTGGATAAGGCAAATAGATGATTTGGTGTCTGTTTTAATCTATTTTTATGGGGAAGATGTGGAGCAGTTATTGTTGTTATTCATAGAACATTGAATAAGAGAATATTAGCTCATATCAGCGAAGAGGTTTTAGTTACCTAATGAAGAACTGTGACCACTAGGGCAATGAGTCTTGCAATAGATAAAGAAATAGGTTCAGGTCATGCAGTTTCTATTAGCATGATGGAGTAGCAAGATCTTGGGCCTTCAGACAGTCCTGGCTTGGAATCTTAATCCCAGTTAACATCTCTCAGCCTCGTTATTTTTTTCACTTGTGAAAATGAGAATACTAACAGGTATTCTGAAACATGTACTAAGATTCAATGAGATAATGTGTAGACAAACACGGAGGAAACAATGTTAGCTCCTTTCCCCATTGTAGTGCTTGCCTGGCATGTAATAGACACTCAGTAACCATTCTCGGTCCTCTGGAGATATTTAAAGAGAGGGATGAGCATCTCTCCCAGATAACTTAGAAATTTACCTACCTAAAGTCAGGGAGTTAGACCAAATGTCTCTTTAAAAGTTTTTTACAGACAATTCAGAGGATGCCTATTATATGCAGGACTGTTTATATGCAGATCTTAGTGGATATAAATGTTGTTTTGTTTCAGAAGTTGGAGCCATTGACTTTTATGTTTGTTCTTTCTACCTACCCTCTGATCCATTAGTGCAGAAAGCTGTAGCACAGGAACTATAACTAAGAAACTTTTTCTTGAAGAGCAGCATGGAAAGATGTAAAATAATTTTTGAAATTATTTCTTAGTCTATTCCTTAAAATATCATAATTCCCCAACCTTACATTTCGTTTTCTCCCAGTCTTACTCTATTTAAACTCATGAGGACAGCCAGACTAGATGATATTTTGGGCATCTCACTGTGGGAGCTTGGTAAAAATGATTGAGATGGTTTTCAGTCACTAGACAAGAATATAGTGTGATTGGAGTATTAAGGCATTTTTGGAAATTTGTGGGTTTGTGTATTTTTCAATGTAGGCTGCCAGTGAATTGACTCTTTCAATTATTTTCTGAAAAAAGTTTTGGTTTACATCATTTAGATGGTAAAAGCATCTATGGCCATACCTCCCTGAATGTGCCCATCCTGCCTGATCTCTGAGTGGTAAAAGTGTGTTTCTCTGTAGGTGCATTAGATTGTTTGCAGTTCACTTGAGTTGCAAAGAACAAGCCATACCACATAAGGGCCGATCATTTCTTGACTGCAGTTGTAGAAGTGACAAATTAACTCACACATTTAAAATTTTTGCTCTTTAGTGATTGTCTGAAAAGGAAAGATGAGGAATATTGATGTGTAATACAACAATATATGGGGAAAAGATGGTAGCAAAAAGAACAGAAGCTTTTGGATCAGAATTCCTGAGTTCTGCTTGTATCATTTACTCTCTGTGACTTTGACAAGTTAATTTATTGTCTAAACATTTCTTTGTTTTGAGACAGAGTCTTGCTCTGTCATCCAGGCTGAAGTGCAGTGGTGCCATCTCAGCTCACTGCAAATTTCACCTCCTGGTTTCAGGCAATTCTGCTGCCTCAGCCTCCCCAGTAGCTGAAATCACAGGTGCATGCCACTACATCTAATTTTTGTATTTTTAGAAGAGATGGGGTTTCACCATGTTGGCTAGGCTTGTCCTGAACTCCTGACTTTAGGTGATCCGCCCACCTTGGCCTCCCAAAATGTTGGGATTCCAGGCATGAGCCACGGCACCCAGCCTAAATATTTTTTTCATGAATTGTAAAATTGTGATAATACTGGTACTTATAAAATTATCTTTTAGTGTTAAATGTGACATCATGTGTTAAAGCACTTTGAAAAACATGATATTGGAAGCATACATGTTACAGATGTGAAAGAGATCTGAATACAGCTTCTTACTAGTTTACTAAATACAAAATATTTAATCCAAACCGATCATGAAGACTTGAGGAAGGCATTTGAATCCAGCAATGTGGTATAGGCAGCAGTTTTTGGGTCAATTGATCTGGGGTCTCATCTTGACTTTGCTACTTAACATCTCATAGTATTTACTTAAATTGACTCTTCCTTAGCTCCTCATCTATAACAAGGATTGCTTGCTTGTAAGCCTTGTGTAGAGTAAATTAGATGCTGCTTTTAAAATTTGACTATATGATATTATGATCTATAAGTTCAGTACCTCCAGGTTATACTTTTCGTGTTTGGAATGGCAGAAAATTTTGGTATAGTATCACAAAGACATTAATAATATTAGGTAATCAGGCACTTACAAGGGATCCAGAGTATGACACAAATCGCTTTGTTACATTTTCCCTTGAGTTGCCTGGCTAATCTGGTGAGTCCACCTGCGATGAAGATCAGAGAGAGTTTTTGCTTTCTTCTTTCCCCTTCCTCTCAGTCTTTCTTTTTTCTTCCTTTCTTCTGGGGTCTCAATTTGTCATTTTTTTTTCTTTCTGGCCTGTGGTTTGTTGAGGTTTAGCTGGAGGTGTATGGGTGAGGAGTGAGCTGGGAGCTTCAAGTCTTTCAGGGTGTAATGAAGAAAAATGATCTGCCTGTTCTAGTCTGCAATGTAAAGACCTTTCTCTTGTTGGGATTGTTCACCACTTATAGTCTAAATTTAGTGCCTTGTAGTGTTAAGACTCTTTTCTCTGTCTTATTAGGGCTCTGTTGGTCAGTAATTAGTAGATGCTGATCTCTAAACAACTCGTGTACTTTCCTGTTTGTTTACCGTTACTGATAAGAGGATTGAACTACAGGATCCTTTCAAGTTCTAAAATGGTGTGATTTAGACTGGAGGACTCCATAGTGTTACTGAGGTACATAAGTAACAGACTTTGTTATGCCTATTTATAGATGAGGCAGTGAAAGGAGTGGAGTTCAGTGTTTTGAGTTAGTAAATGGAATTTCCTTCAAGTAGGGGAATGTTAGTTTGTGGAAATTTGTATGTGAATGTCTGTAAGCATATTTTTAGTATCAATTAGTGGTTCAAGTAGAGTGTGTGTTTAGAACAGAAGGTTCAGATGCTGTGTAGTTGCAGAGTCTGTGCCCATGAAGTGTGAATGCAGTGACTGTGAGGACTCGTGTTCTATGTGCACGGAAACCCTCATTTGATCTGAATATTCCGTTCTTTGTTCTCTGTGCTTGCAATTCCACTAAAGACCGTTTTCCACTCGTTAGGGCTACAAGTCTTGAGAATGGTGGTTTTAACAATGAAAATACTACCTTCATATTAAGAAACTTAATTTCCTGTTGATTGTTTCCCCAAATTTATTTTATTTTTTACTCTCCCCAACTGATCAATAATCAAAGTCTCTGAATTCAAGTTTCTAAGTATCTCTTGAATCCATGACCTCCACTTGTCCTTGATTGAGATTCTCATCTCATCTCTCTGCCCTGCACTATTGCGAAGTCATTCTGACGGGTGTCCCGTCATCACACCAAGTATCTTATAAAAAGTCTCATTTGTGCAGCCTTTTACCTTCATAAAGTGCTTTTATACACCTTTTCTTACTTAATTCTCATACCAAATGCTGAAGTAGATTTTGTCATTACCCATATTTGACAACTGAGAAAAAAACTAAGAAAGGCCAAGAACTTCTCCAAATGTTATGTGGTTAGTAAATGCTAGAAAAATTTATATTTTGGAAAGTAGTTTATTGAAAAATTTGTGTGCCCCAGGACATAAAAAAAATTTCTGTAGATTACATTAGTATAATGAATGACTCAGTATGGAATAAAGATATGACATAGGGACACAGATACATTTAAGAATGATTTTTTATTTTAGAAATGAAGCCAACTACTTAAAAAAATTTTAACACTTTTGTTGTTTTATGAAGTAATTATGTTCAGTAATGTAACAAGAGAAAAATGCTTGGCGACTTTTCAAATTCATGCTTCTTTATTGAACATATGCCCAAATTGATTTACAGCTTCGATGTACTTTTTAACAAAACAAGATTTTAGAAACTTAGAAAAACACATGATTTTTTTTCATGCTGTTCCTCCCTCCCCCCTCCTTCTTTTCTTCTTTCTCTCATTTCTTTCCTTTTTCTTTCCCTATTTCATTAGACAAGTTCTGAATGTAGTGAGAAGAGCATAGAGAAATTAATAAAAATGTTAAAAAATTCTTAAATTGTGTGTGAAAGTAATTTTTTAAAATATTTAATTTTGTAATTTAAGAGATCGGGATGTAAAGGAAACAACAACAACAAAAAAACCTTTGGCTGGGAGCAGTGACTCAGGCCTGTAATGCCACCACTTTGGGAAGCTGAGACGGGCCAAGCATGGTGGCTCACATCTGGTATCCCAACACTTTGGGAGGGCAAGATGGCTGGATCACTTGAAACCGTGAGTTTGAGACCAGGCCAACATGATGAAACTCCGTCTCCACTAAAAATATAAAAATTAGCAGGGCGTGGTGGCATGTACCTGTAATCCCAGATACTTGCGAGACTGAGGCAAGAGAGTCGCTTGAACCTAGGAGGTGGAGGCTACAATGAGCTGAGATCATGCCCCTGCACTGCAGCTTGGGCAACAGAGCAAGATTCTGACCCCCCCCGCCAAAAAAAAACAAAAAACAACACAAAACACAAAAAACAAAAACCTTCACAGGTAGTGGTGTGGTTTTCCCCCTTAATCTCCAGATTGCATAATCAAAACAAACAAACAAATAAATAAATAAATAAAAAAAACCCACTAAACCATTTCTGCCATTTCAAAATTATCATTTTTTAAAGAAGGAATTTCAGGTTTTACTTTTTGACTTTTTAATTTTGAAATAGTTTCTTTTTTTCTTTTTTTCTTTTTTTAAGGTGGAGTTTTGCTCTTGTTTCCCAGGCTGGAGTGCAATGGCATGATCTTGGCTCACTGCAACCTCCACCTCCTGGATTCAAGTGATTCTCCTGCTTCAGCCTCCTGAGTAGCTGGGATTACAGGCACTTGCCACCATGCCCAGCTAATTTTGTACTTTTAGTAGAGACGGAGTTTCTCCATGTTGGTCAAGCTGGTCTCGAACTCCCAACCTCAGGTGATCCACCCACCTCAGCCTCCCAAAGTGCTGGGATTACAAGCATGAGCACTGCGCCTGGCCTGAAATAGTTTTATACCTATCAAAAAAATTGCACAAATAATAGAGTGCCTATATTCTTCACCCCATTTCCTTTAATGTTAATGTTTTCAAAACTGTAGAGCTATGATCAAAACTAAGAAATTATCACTGATACAATTCTTTTATCTAAACTGTGCCTTATCACATTTGACTGGTTTTTCCACTATTGGTCAACTTCTACTTTTAGTGAGTTTTTGAATACATGAATGAGTGGGGGATGACAGAGTATAAGAAAATAACCCATTCGGGGCTGGGCGTGATGACTCATGCCTGTAATCCCAGCACTTTGGGAGGCCAAGGTGGTCAGATCACGAGGTCAGGAGTTTGAGACCAGCCTGGCTGATATGGCGAAAACCCATCTCTACTAAAAATACAAAAATTAGCCAGGCATGGTGGCATGCATCTGTAGTCCCAGCTACTCAGGAGGCTGATGCAGAAGAATTGCTTGAACCTAGGAGGTGGAGGTTGCAGGGAGCCAAGATCGTGTTACTGCACTCCAGTCTGGGAGACAGAGCAAGACTCCATCTAAAAAAAAAAAAAAAAAAAAAAAAGAAGAAGAAGAAAAGAAAATAACATTGGGAACAGTGAAAACAGAGAAATACATGAATACATATGGAAAGTGAATAGTCAGAAGACTTTTAATATTTTTATTTAATACTTTGTCCTCCCACTATAATTGTATGTCTGAAGTGTTAACTAGATACTCTTCCCTTTCTTGTCTTTATTGATGACAGGCATATCTGTTACTTTTACAGGAAAATTATCATAAATCTCTCTGACAAAAGGGTTACATTAATTCATTGAAAGAGCTAAATACATTTAAAGCTGTTTCTAAGAGACCATGAACAAAATAAAAATTGTACTATCAATTTCTAGAACTATAATTTAACAAAATAAAATATTACTTGATTTTTAAAAGTCTATATATGAGTTTAAGTCCACTTCTAATAAATTATGGTGAGATTCTCAGGCATATTGCTTAAAAAAGTTTGTTAATTACCTATTTTTTTCAATATATTTTTACTAAAGATTTTGAGTAACGAATCCCTTTACCCATGATAGAGACAATACCACCCCATTCATCCCAGAGTTAAGGAGAAGGGAGATGTTGTTTTGTACTGTCGTAGCAGCAGGGCTCTGTGGAGTTCCAGATGTGGAAGGGGGTTGTACCTTGTAGATACACAGCTTATTCTCTGATTTTGTCTTATTGCACCTGGGAATACTTAGGCACTTCACAGCCACAGTGTTGTTCTCTGTGGGGATTTCTACTCACTAAATGGTAATTTATTTTTACTTCCTTATTTCTCTGGCGTTTTGACAACTTTTCAATGACAGGAATATATTTATAAGATATTTTCACAGTATGAGCATAGCCACCTCAGAATTGTACTAAGGAGTGAATGGTACCCCTTCTTTAGTTATTGTTACCCTTAATGAAATAAAACTTCATTGAAATAAATAAGTGAAATAAAACAATAGCCTTGAATGAAAGAAAACTTCTAGAATTTTTACTAAATACATGATTTTAAGCAGGCCTTTAAAGATTTTTTTTAAACTTTATTTTTTCTGCTTCATTTAATTATCGGAATTATGGAGTTTAAAAATATAACAGCTTTATGGAGATATAATTCATATACTATACAACTCACCCATTTAAAGCATACAATTCAGTGGCTTTTGGTATACTTCACAGGTTTTGCAACCTTACTATGGTCAATTTTAGAACATTTTCATCACCCAATAAAGAAACCTTTTACGTATTTGTGGTCATTCCCTATTCCTGCCTCCTCCCAGCCTCTGGCTAATCTACTTTCTGTCTCTATGGATTTGTCTGTTCTAGATAGTTTACATAAATGGAATTATATAATATGCAGCCTTTTGTGACTGCGTTCTCTCATTTAGCATAATATTTGTTAAAGTGCTTTCGTGTATTAGTATAATAGTTTATTTCTTTTTTGTTGCCTAAAATATCTCACCGTGTGGCTAGTCCACACTTTATTTATCTGTTATCATTTGATGGACATTTGGGTTATTTCTATTCTTAGGCTATTGTGAATAATGCTGCTATAAAAATTTGTGTCTAAGCTTTTTGTGAGGACACATGCTTTAATTTTTTTTTTTTTTTTACCCAAGTTAGAGTCTTGCTCTGTCCCCTAGGTTGGAGTGCAGTGGTGCAGTCTTGGCCCACTGCAACCTCCGTCTCCCAGGTTCAAGCCTCAGCCTCCTGAGTAGTTGGGATTACAGGTATGCGCCACCACACCCGGCTAATTTTTGTAATTTTAAGGGAGATGGAGTTTCACCATGTTGGCCAGACTGGTCTCCAACTCCTGACCTCGTGATCCACCTGCCTCAGCCTCCCAAAGTGCTGGGATTACAGGCATGAGCCAATGCTCCAGGCCCATGCTTTCATTTTCTTGGGTATATACCTACTAGTGAAATCGCTGGGTCATATGGCAACTCTATATTTAACTTTTTGAGGAACTGCCAGACTGTTTATCATAGTGACTACCACATTTCACAGTCCCACCAACAGTACATGATGGCTCCAGTTCTTCACATCCTTGTTGACACTGTTACTATCTCTCTTTTTTTATGGTAGTCATATAGTCATACTTGTGACTGTGAAGTAGTATTTCATTGTGGTTTTAATTTACATTTCTCTGACAACTAATGATGTTGAATGTCTTTTCATGTGCCCATTCATCATTTTGTATCTATGTTCTTTGGAGAAATGTGTCCTTAAAACCTCTGCCCATTTAACTTCAATTTTTAGTTTTTTATGTGTTTTTTTTTTTTTTGAGACAGAGTCTTGCTCTGTTACCCAGGCTGGAGTGCAGTAGTGGAATCTCAGCTCAGTGCAACATCCACCTCCCGGGTTCAAGCAATCCTTTTGCCTCAGTGTCCCTAGTAGCTGGGACCACAGGTGTGTACCACTGTGTCTGGCTAATTTTTGTATTTATTGTAGAGACGGAGACTTGCTTTTTTTGCCTAGGCTGGTTTCAAACTCCTGAGCTCTAGGAATCTTCTGGTTTTGGCCTCCCAAAGTGCTGGGATTACAGGTGTGAACCATTGCACCTGACCTACCCATTTAAAAAAAATGGATTATTTGTCTTTTTATTGTTGAGTTGTAAACTCATTGTGTTTTCATTTGCATTTCTCTGGTGTCTAATGATGTTAAGCATCTTTACATGTGTTTAGTGACCATTGGTATATTTTCTTTGGAGAAATGTCTATTGAGATCTTTTGCCCATATTTAAATTAGGTCACTTTTCTTGTTATTTTTGCATTGTAAGTGTTCTTTAAAAATTCTAGGCTGGGTGTGATCGCTCATGCTTTTAATCCCAGCACTTTGGGAGGCCCAGGCCAGTGGATCGCTTGAGTCCAGGAGTTAAAGACCAGCTTGGGCAATGTGGCGAGACCTTGTCTCTACAAAAATTAGCTGGTTGTGGTGGTGTGTGCCTGTGGTCCCCGTTACATGGGAGGCTGAGATAGGAGACTTGCATGAGCCCAGGAGGTGGAAGTTGCAGTGAGCTGAGATTACACCATTGGATTTTGGCCTGGGTGAGGGAGCAAGACTCTTTCTCAAAAAAAAAAAAAAAAAAAAAAAAAAAAAGAGGAAATTCTGTACAAATTTCTTATCAAGTACATAATTTCACTTTCTTGGTAGTGTCCTTTGAAACACATGGTTTTAATTTCAATTATGTCCTATTTATCTATTTTTTCTTTTGTTGCTACTGTTTTTGATGTCATATCAAAGAATTATTGCCAAATCCAAGATCATAAAGATTTACGTGTATATTTTCTGCTGTTACATAGTTGTAGCTCTTATGTTTCAATTTTTGATCCATTTAGAGTCAATTTTTGTATGTACTACAAGGAGGGGGATCCAACTTTATTATTTTCACCGTTTTTTGTAAAGACTCTTACAACTGAATTGTGTTGGCATGCTTGTCAAAAAGTAATTGGATGTAAATGTGAGAATTTTTATTGTTTATATGTCTGCCTTCCAACAGTACCGTGCTGCCTTTATTATAGTAGCTTTGTAATAAGTTTTGAAATTAGAAGTTGTGAGTCCTCTAACTTTGTCTTTTTCTAGATTGGCTATTCTTTGTTTATGGTATTTCCATATGAATTTTTAGGATCAGATTTTATTTCTGCAAAAAAGGCGTCTGGGATTTTGGTAGGTAGAATTGCCTTGAACATGCAGAGGAGTTTGGGAAGCATTGCCATATTAACAATATTAAATCTTCTGCTCCATGACTTTTGGTTTATTTTTGTCTTAATTTCTTTCAACAATATTTTATTATTTTAAAAGTATAAATTTGTACTTCTTTTGTTAAATTTATTTCTAAGTGTTTTATTCTTTTGATTCTATTATAAATTGAATTGTTTTATTTCATTTTTTGTTTGTTTATTGCTACTGTACAGAATACAGCTGATGTTTGTATATTGGCTTTTATCTTGCAATCTTGCTTAACTCGATTACTAGTTCTAAGAGTTTTTTAGTGGATTCCTTAGGACTTTTGATACATAAGACTGGGTCATCTGCAAATTGAGATAGTTTTACTTCTTTCTTTGCAATCTAAATTCATTTTATTTCTTTTTGTACCCTAACTGCACTGGCTAAAACCTCCAGTGTAATGTTGAATTGAAGCGGTTAGAGTGGACATCCTTGACTTATTCTATTAAAAAAGTAATTAGTTAAAAAATTTTTTTCTTTTGTAAAATATATAGGTGGGGGTCTCACTATGTTGTGCAGTCTGGGCTTTAACTCCTGAGCTTAAGTGATCTTCCCTTCAGTCTCCCAAAGTGTGGGATTACAGGAATGAGCCATCGTGCCTGGCCTCTTATCTTGTTCTTGATTTTAGGGGAAAGCATTCAGTTCTTTACCTTCAAGTGTGATCTGGGTTATGATTTTTTAATAGATGCCCTTTATCAGGTTGAGAAGCTTCATTTTTTTTTTTAGCTTTTTAAAAAATCGATATATAGTAGGTGTACATGTTTTCAGGGTTCATGTGATCATTCCATACATTAATATAATCAGATCAGGGCTGTTGATACACCCATCATCACCTTAAATAGTTACCATTTCTCTATTCTAGGAACATTCAAATTATTCCCTGTGAACTATTTTGAAATGTACAGCCTTTTGATGTTAGCTATAGTCACCCTACTGATCTACTGAATAACAATTCTTATTTCTTCCATCTAAGTGTATGTTTGTACCCACTAATCAACCTCTCTTCATCTCTCCTCCCCCTACCCTTCCCAGTCTCTAGTAACCACCAGTCTGCTCTCTATCTTCATGAGATCTACTTTGTTAGCTTCCACATCTGAGTCAGAATATGTGATATTTGTCTTTCTGTGCTTGGCTTCTTTCACCTAACATAATGTCCTCCAGTTACATCCGTATTGTTGCAAATGACAGGAATTTATTCTTTGCCCAGCTAATTTTTTGTGGCTGAATAATATTCCTCTCTCTATATGTATATCTATCTCTATCTATCTATCTATCTATCTATCTATCTATCTATCTATCTCATTGCAGTTGTTTTTGAAACAGGGTCTCAGTCTTTTGCCCAGACTGGAGTGCAGTGGCACGATCATAGCTCATTCCAGCCTGGAACTCCTGCACTCAAGTGATCTTTGCACCTCAGACTCCCAAGTAGCTGGTACTAGAAGTGTGTGTCACCATGCCCAACTAATTTTTGTGTTTTTTGGTAGAGACAGCATCTTACTCTGTCACCCAGGCTGATCTTGAACTCGTGGCCTCAAGTGATCCTCCTGCTTGGCCTCCAAAGTATTGGGATTTATAGGCATGAGCCACTGTACATGAACACATTTTCTTTATCCATTCATCCATTGATGGACACTTGGGTTGATTCCATATTTCTGCTCTTGTCAGTAGTGCTGCAATAAACATGGGAATGCACTTATCTCTTTGTTATTGATTTTCTTCTTTCTTGGATATCTACTCAGTTGTGGAATTGCTGGGTCATATGGTAGTATTATTATTTTTTTTTTTTTGAGGTGGAGTCTCGCTCTGTTACCCATGCTGGAGTGCAGTGGTACGATATCAGCTCACTGCAGCCTCCGCCTCACGGGTTCAAGCAATTCTCCTGCCTCAGCCTCGTGAGTAGCTGGGATTACATGTATGTGCCACCACACCTGGCTAATTTTTGTATTTTCAGTAGAAATGGGGTTTCACTGTATTGGACAGGTTGGTCTCGAACTCCTGACCTCAGGCGATCCACCCACCGTGGCCTCCCAAAGTGATGAGATTACAGGTGTGAGCCACTGTGCCCAGCCTTTAGTGTAGCTTTTATTGAAAAAAAAAAAAAAAAATCCACGTATAAGTGGATCCAGGCAGTTCAGAACTTTGTTGTTCAAGGGTCTATGTAACTTTGAACTTGTCTTTAGCTTTGAAGACATTAAATAATTTTAAATTCTAATGACAAAGTTAATTTAAATATATTGATTTAAGGCATTACATTACAATTTTTGACAATAATAATAATAGTAAATTGCCAGACATTTCCAAGTTTCATGGTAATATCGTCCTTGAAATTGTATTGAAAAGCAGGGAAAAAATAAGTTTAGCTACTCTACAGTCTCAGTTACTTGCTTTAAACATAATTTTGCAAAACAGTACTTTTCAAAACCATTAACATAGTTTATGATGGGCTACAAAAAAAGGACAAATTAACTTCTGAAAATGACTGAACAGAAGCTAGAATTAATTAATAAGGAGGTAATTGAATGACTGCATCAACCAGATGAAATGTGAAATGTGAGTTTTTTTAGGTGTTCTGTGCCATTTAAGGCTTATCAGAATTAAAGGTAGTGACAAGTAGAAACTGTCTGATATATCAATGATTAATAACAATGTTGATGATAATTTTGATAGGTGATTTTTATTTTGTGTCAAGTACTGTTCTGGCATGTTTACATATGGGCCAAGAATTGGATTGTCAAATCAGACTGACGTGAAGTGGAGATGTTAATCAATGTTAAGCTTTCCTTATAATTTCAAGAATACAAGCAATCAAAAGGCTCAGGAAAAGCAGAGACGGGTCCAGGACATTGAGAGAGGCCCCCAGATCCTTTCTTACTGCAATAGACAAAACTCTGCGTCCCAGAGCAGTAGATGAGGTCCTTAATGAAATATATGAATTATTAGCAGAGAGTGTTACAGGCTGTGAAACATCTCCATTTTATACCCAGATAGTTGCAAAGCTGATGTCCTGTGCCCCGTGCTCCATGTCCCATAAATCTGTAGATTCTCAGTTTGTTTATCATAGTAATCCTAATCCAGGGGCAGTCTGCTAAAAGCTTTTTATGGGTAAGTAGTCTTTTTTAAAATTATTATGCAAACACTGTTAGTATTTTTGCCAGCTATTGGCATGCTTATAAGGAGGTTTGACCAGATTTTTTACTTTCTTTTTTTTGTGTGTGTGTGAGAGAGGAGAAGAACACTGCTTTAACTCTTTCTCCCCAATAAATTAATCCATTTAAATTCAATTAATTTCTTTTAGTATAAACAAGATAAAATATATCAAGAAAGAATTTAAAACATTTGAAACATCAGATCGGTTTCTAAAAAATCTTTTAGTTTTAGTTTGGTTTAGTTAGGTTAGTAGGCATGGGGGAGAGAAATACACTGAGAATTATATAGTAAATATAAATATTTTCCTATTACCAACAGATACTCATAATAGCAATTTGTTTTATTAACTTTTTTGTGTGTATGTGTCTGCACATTTCATAGACAATTTTTTTTTCTATTTCACATTAGAAGATTTGAGAAATCATATAATTCTTTTAATGTTTAATTATTTCTTCTTTCTCAACCCAACCTTCAAATCAGGATGGAGATCCAGTTCGCCCAGGAGTAGCCATGACTGATCTTGCCACTGGCCTGTATGCATATGGAGCTATTATGGCTGGATTGATACAAAAATACAAAACCGGGAAAGGACTGTTCATTGATTGTAACCTACTGTCATCCCAGGTAACAGTCCAAATAACATTTCAGATAATGTTATAAAAACTGTGTCTGGGTTATACCTTTTCAGATCAAATTCTGTGGTCACATGTACAAAAACAATACAAAAACCAACACAACAACAACAAAAACTGTTTTGTTTTGATGTACTTTCTCTCTCTCTCTCTCTCTCTTTCTGTCTTTCTTTCTTTCTTTTTGATGGAATTTCGCTCTTGTTGCCCAGGCTGGAGTGCAATGGTGCGATCTTGGCTCATTGCAACCTCCACCTCCTGGGTTCAAACAGTTCTCCTGCCTCAGCCTCCTGAGTAGCTGGGGTTACAGGCATGTGCCACCATGCTCAGCTAATTTCATATTTTTAGTAGAGATGGGGTTTCTCCATGTTGGTCAGGCTGGTCTCGAACTCCTGACCTCATGTGATTCGCCCACCTTGGCCTCCCAAAGTGCTGGGATTACAGGCATGAGCCACTGTGCCTGGCTCATGTACTTGTTTTCATATTAAAATACACGGACCATGAAGATTTTGTTGTAATGTAAACATCATTGTTGAACTCAAGTTTTCCAGGCTGTTTTTACTAGAATGTGTCTGTTGCTTCTTGTAAGACAAGAGATATAGTTGCTTCATATGTACCCTATAACTTCTTTTGACTTGTTTCTTCACCTTTTATGTGCCATGAACCCCTTTGGTAGTCTGGTGAAGTCTGGACTTTTCCTTGCAATTGTGTTTTTGAACACATAAAATGAGGTACTTAGGATTGCAAAAGAAGCCAGTTATATTGAAATATATTCAATGGAAAAATCAATTTTCCATTATTAAAAATATAATATTTTCTGACACATTAAGCCACAATATCTAATAGTGGATATAACACTATTACAATTTTGAAGTTGTGTTGAGGATAAATGGTATTTCATGGTATCTGTAGTAATTGTAATATGATACAATTGTAATATGATAATATTTATTTGTGATCAAGTCATAGGTACCACTAATACTCTTGTGGTTTGTCACCTACATTTATAATAGAAGAAAATGCTAAATTTTAGTTAGAGGTTGATGAAAATAAAGATATACTTTTTTTTTCACTCGAGTTGATGAACTCCCAGAAATCTGTTTATAGACCCTAGATAAAGAATTCCTGGTTTCCATACTTATCAGTTATGTTGTGCTAAATACTAAACTAGGGGAATAAAAGGGTTAACTCACTGTGAAAATGACATTTTGCCTTCTTTTCACTGGATCAGACCCAGATGCTGTACCATATGTGGAAGTTGATTCTGAATAGATAATTTTTCCGTGATAGAAAAAGAAAATATCTGATTTGTGCATGGAGACATTTTACTGTGGGAAAAACTACTTTCTAGACATAGAGACCCCAGTTGGGAATTTCAGATTTAAAAGGCATACATGGGAAAATAGTAAACTTGGAACACTGCTTTGGATATTTTTTCCTCTTAGGCAAAATTAAGGAGGTATATAGAAATAAAAAACATCAATATAGTTGAAAATGAAATACGACGTATGGGTTTTTACATAACAGTAGCTTCGAGTCACAGTCAGAATTTTAATGTTTCTATAAAAAGGTGAAAGAACTCCGTTCAAATGAATGGTTTCACTAATTAATAAAGAACTACAGATGTTAGTTATGGGAGGGTCTTTTAGAAAGTCTTTTCTTCCCCTAATTCTAAGCTGTAAGGAACCTGAGGTAGGGTAAGCAACTGAATAAAAGTTGCACATCCAATAAGTTTGGAAGCCATGAAGGTTTCATGGGTGTGTAACCTGTGCAGTCATGGGTAGCCCTGAGCTTAGTTCAATGTTCTGCTGTCACTATCTTGAATTTGTTAATAACTTCCACAGGAGGCCCTACAGTTTTTATTTACACCAGGACTCACAGATTATGTAGCAGGTCATGGAGTTGGGACTCTACTTAAGTCTCCTAATTTTTAACTAGACTGCTTTACTCTAATGTGTAAAGAGTATTGTATTGTTTAGATGAGTATTGTAGAGTTTAATTCGCTTCTAGCATCTAACTAGTGGTTCACCATGTGAAGGTGTGTATTTCCCTGGGAGTAAGGGTGGGGAAGGTGGAATCACCACAGGGCCTCTTCAAAGTGAGGGCACAGTGAGGGCAAACTCATGCATATACATACAGGTATATAGTCAATCATTTTTGGGGTGTGTATATGTGTGTGCGTGTCTGTGTCTATTTTTATTGTCCATGTTTCTCCCTGAGACTGTAAATTCTATGACGGTTGGGACAATGTTTTTGCTTACAATGGTATCTTCAATGCCCAGCCCAACCTTTGTCAAAGATTGGTTTTTCCAATTCTTTGAGATCAATGTGAGAACTACTGTTACCAATGGGAATGTCTCGTAACCCTTAGGTTTGCCAGGGAAGATGAGAAAAGATGGTAAACCATTAGAATTACGATAAGTACTCAATAAACAGCTAATGATGAGATTATTTGTTTTTGGCAAACACAGTAGCAGTGATTTGGCCTGTTGTACTACAGTTAACTCAGATTGCTAAAATTAGTGTATTTCAGTCACATTAACTATCTTTCTTTTTTTCTTTTTCTGTAACCTAAGCTGGAGTGCAGTGATGTGACCTCAGCTCACTGCAACCTACGACTCCCAGGTTCAAGTGCTTCTTGTGCCTTAGCCTCCTGAGTAATGGGGACTACAGGCGCGTGTCAAAACTCCTGGCTAATTTTTTTTTTTTTTTTGGTAAAGATGGGGTTTCACCATGTTGGCCAGGCTGGTCTTGAACTCCTGACCTCGTCACCTGCCTTGGCTTCCCAAAGTGCTGGGATTATAGGTGTGAGCCACTGCACCCAGCCAGAGCCACTGTGCTGAGCAAGAGTTCTGTTTCTTTATCTGTGAATTCTAATAGGTGGTGGTCTTTTAAGGCAAAGAATATGTCTCTTCATAGACTTGCTACAGCTGCCCCATTCAGAATAGCTTCTGGACTGTGAGTAGTGGTTAGAGAACTTCAAAAGGCAGTTGTAACAGATAATTTATTCCACAGCTTACCTGAAGTGCAAGGCAATGCGTGGCAAGAACTTTTTCACTCTCTGGATTCACTGCATCCTGAGCTCTGTTTTTCTCTGTTTGCCTCTGCTTTATTTCTTGTCTCTGTCCTCCCTTTCTTCTCATGTGCCCTTCTCTAGCTTGGGCATCTCTTTTCTCTTCTTTGTCTCTCTCGTCTTTCTTTACTTTCCTGTTTTCCTTTCTCCTCTATGCTGTCGACCTTCTTCCCTCTCCCTCCCTTTTATCCATCCTTCCTTATGTGGAACTAAGGTTGTAGCAGTTTTGGTTTCAGATCTTGCATTTTTTTTTTTTTTTTTTTTTTTTTTTTTTTTTTTTTTTTTTTTTTGAGGAGATACGGTCTCGTGCTTTTGTCTAGGTTGGAATGCAGTGGTGTGATGATAGCTCACTGCAACCTCGAACTCCTGGACTCAAACAATCCTCCTTCCTCAGCCTCCCTAGTAGTTGGGACTACAGGCGTATGACATTATGCCTGGCTAATTATATATATTTTTTTAGAGATCGGGGGGTCTGACTGTGTTGTCCAGGCTAGTCTCGAACTCTTGGCCTTAAGGGATCTTCCTGCCTTGGCCTCCCAACATGCTGGTATTACAGGTGTGAGTCACTGCATCCAGCCAGATCTTACATTCTTATGCCGTATTATTCCGAAAAGTTTCAGAATCTTACAGTAGTTCCTATGAGAGAAAAAGGAAGTTCCCTTTCCTAGAAATCCCAGAAAGCAAGAACATAATTTCACTGGTTTCATTCCTAAACTGATAAATGGGGCCTGAAAGATAGAACACACTGAGTGGCTTAAGCGATTCCTGATACTAGAGATGGGGTTAACTCCACCCAAACCGTATGGCTGAGACTGGGGGACAGGTGATTCCTCCAAAGAATGGTATGGTTATTTTTTGGCCAGAAGAGAGGGGAATGGATGCTGGGGAAGCAATCCACAAATATTTACTCTCCTAATGTAGAGGGTTGTTTTTAGGATCTAATGCAATAAAGGATGTGAAAAATACTTTGTAAATCAGAAAGTATGATGATGACAAGCATTAATTTTATTCGGTTATTGAAAAAATAATTCAATGTTAGTAATGTGCTGAGATTAAAAAGTTGACTAATAACATAATTATTTTATCATGATTATTATAACTTTTCATAATAGATAAACCTTGACTGACTTCAATTTGTCTTTCAATTTAAGATAACACTTATAAATTCTAGATCCAAAAACCAACCACAACATGGTTAAAATCTGCTTTATGTAAATAAGGAGTGCTATTTCTAGGTACTTTTTAAAAAGCATAACAGGAAACTTCACCTTTTTTTAAATTAAAAAAAGTATTCTTTTTTTTGGATATAAATGTTCACCTGCATTAAGCAGATAACATTTGAACTTAATTTCAGCTGCCTGGAAAATGAATACAATTTCATGCAGTAGTAAAAAACACACTTTTCTACTCATTTTGATTATATTATATAGAATGACTAATGATTATAACATTGAACGTTAGTTGCTAAAAATGAAATTGTTATACTCCTCTTAAAAGTGATCTAGTGTAAAAAAGACAATTTACACCCAATTGGAATAGTAGCTGATTATTAACTCAGAAACGATTGCCTCAGCCACAACAAAACCATTTCAAGTAGTTCATTGTAGAGACATGACAATTGCCAGGATGTGGTTTGTAGTGGGCACAACATTTTTTATAGTTTTAAGGCTATAACTTTTAACCCTTTTCAAAAATTCTTTTGATTTTTTTTAGTCTGAATATGATTTAGTCTGAATATGATTTAAATTTGTCTGAATTTAGTCTTTAGTCTGAATATGATTTAAATTTGTCAAGACAACTAACATCAGCATCTAAACAGTGTTCTTTAGATGATATTGGTAAATAACAAGGAAGTGGGTTTGGATGTGGTTCTACTTATTCTGTTGCTCTATTCTTCTGTTGTGGCTTACAGAAATATCTTTTGGAAGTTTTAATATCCTTCCTGTGCTTAATTGCAACCAGGCTCCCTTAATTACTACTACAATGAGTTAGTTTTTTTAGCACCATAATTATTTTCACATATAGAATGTTTTGTCACTTTTGATGTCACTATCCTTTACTCACATATGTACATTGATCATATTATATGAACACATTCAAGTAGATACAATTTTAATTCTTATCATTTTGACTGATAAACTTTTGAATCTCAAACAAGTATAGTAATCTAAAATTCATTGTTTTGTGTCCTTAGATATACCTGTGTTTCTGGCTTTTAAAAACAACTCTATAGCTTTTTAAAAACAATTTTATTGAGGTATATATTACATATCATAAATATTACAACTTAATGATTTTAGTAAGTTTAGTGAGTTATGTAACCATCACGATTAATAGATCAGGTTTTCATAAGTACCCATATTGTTACTTCTGTTGCAGGTCTTGCCTATGAGGCTAGAATGGATGAGTTTTGACTGGGGAGAGATCTGGGACTAGGCTGACTTAGAAGAAGGGGCCCATTATGACTTCTGTGGGCCCTGGGAACTTTTGCCTTTGTGGGTCCTTTCCTTCATAAAAATATTAAAAATTATATTCTATAACTGCATTGGTATAACGTTGAAGATAATTCATTATTCTGCATTTATTATTATTACACTCTTTTTTTTCTGATTTTAAATGAAATGAAAATTGCAACATTTTTGTGTATCCCTAAAGTATTGTGGGTCTTAAGCATTGTGCCTACTGTGCCTAATTGATAGATCAGCTCTAGAAGAATTTCCTTGAGAAAAGCCTGTGAATGTACAAATCTGTGAGGAAAGCGGTTGTGTATCCAGGAAGGAAGTAGAGCTAAAAGCTGAGATTGTGTTGAAGCATGAGTATAGGAGGAAAAAGTAGAGAGGCAGCACAGTCTATGACTAAGGAAATTAAGAGAACTCCTCAAAGGGAGTTTTGTTTTTTCTTCCTTTGAGGGAGAAGGAAAAATAGAAGGTTATAGCAGAAAGTTGGGTTATGATACTAGCTGTGGGCTTGTAATATGTAGTTTTTATTGTGTTGAGGTACATTCCTTCTATACCTAATTTATTGTAAGTTTTTATCATGAGAAGATGTTGAATATTGCTAAATGCTTTTTCTGTATTCACTGAGACAATCATATAATTTTTATCTTTCATTCTGTTAATGAATCCAAAGCAGTCTCAGGTAAAAAACACAAAGCTGGAGGTGTCATACTTCTTGATTTCAAAATATAATACAAAGCTATTGTAATCAAAACAGCATGCTGTTGGCATAAAGACAGATAGGTAGACCAAAGGAACAGCACAGAAAGCTCAGAAATAAATACACACAGTTACGGTCAATTGATTTTTTGTTTGTTTGTTTGTTTTTGTTGTTTTTTGCAGACAGGGTCTCAATCTGTCACCCAGGCTGTCCAGTTTAGCATCACAATCTCACTGCAACCTCTGCCTCCCAGGTTCAAATGACTCTCCTGCCTCAGCCTCCCAAGTAGCTGGGATTGTAGGCATGAACTGCCATGCCCAGCTACTTTTCATATTTTTAGTAGAGATAGGGTTTCACCATGCTGGCCAGGCTGTTCTCGAACTCCTGACCTCAAGAGTGCTGGGATTACAGGCACGAGCCACCCCACCCAGCCTGAATATCCAGTTTTACCAATACAATTTATTGGCAAGGCTGTACTTTCCCTATTGTGTATTGTGGCACCTTTGTCAAAGATCAATTGACTGGCCAGGCGCAGTGGCTCATGCATGTAATCCCAGCACTTTGGTAGGCTAAGGTGGGGGAATCATTTGAGGTCAGAAGTTTGAGAGCAGCCTGGCCAACCTAGTGAAACTCATCTCTACTAAAAATAAAAAAATTTGCCGGGCGTGGTGGCATGTGCCTGTAGTCCCAGCTACTTGGGAGACTGAGGCAGAAGAATCTCTTGAACCTGGGACGTGGAGGTTGCAGTGAGCTGAGGTTGTGCCAGTGCACTCCAGCCTGGGTGACAGAGCTAGACTCTGTCTCAAAAATACTAAAACAAACAAACAAACAAATAAACAAAAAAAACTGGATATTCAGATGCAGAAGAATAAGATTGGACCGTTATCTTACACTATATACAAAAATCAACTTAAAATGGTTTAAAAGGGCCAGTGCAGTGGCCTGTAATCCCAGCATGCAGGAGTATCACTTGAGGCCAGGAGTTTGGGACCAGCCTGGCCGATAATAATGAGACCCTGTCTGTACAAAAAAATATAAAAATTACCCGGGCATGGTTGTGAGCATCTGCAATCCCACCTACTTGGGAGGCTGAGGTAGGAGAATTGCTTGAGTCCAGGAATTAGAGGTTACATAGAATTATGAGTGTGCCGCTGAACTCCAGCCTGGGCGACAGAGCGAGACCCTGTCTCTAAATGTAAATAAATAGATAATATGGATTAGAGACTGAAACATAAGACCTAAACTGTTAGACCACGAGAATAAAACATAGGGAAATAGCTTCTTGACATTTTTTTTTGGTGAAGATATTTGGATATGAGCCCAAAAAGCACAGGCAATGAAAGCAAAACTAGACAAATGAGATTGCATCAAACTAAACAGTTTCTGCACAGCAAAGGAAACAATCAACGGAGTGAAGGGACAACTTACAGAATGGGAGAAAATTTTTGCAAAGCATATATCTGATAAGGGGTTATTATCCAAAATATATAAAGAACCCAAACAGTTCAATAGCAAGGAAAACAAATAACCCCATTAAAAATTGGGCAAATGACCTGAATAGACATTTCTTTCTTTCTTTTTTTTTTTTGAGATGGAGTCTTGCTCTGTCACACAGGCTGGTATGCAGTGGTGCCATCTCAGCTCACTGCAACCTCCGCCTCCAGGGTTCAAGAAATTCTTCTGCCCCAGGCTCCAAAGTAGCTGGGATTATAGCTGTGGGACACCACGCCCAGCTAATTTTTGTATTTTTGGTAGAGACGGGGTTTCACCATATTGACCAGGCTGGTCTTAAACTCTTGACCTCAGGTGATCCACCCGCCTCGGCCTTCCAAAATGCTGGGATTGTAGGCGTGAGCCACCACCCCTGGCCAGACATTTCTTGAAACAAGACATACAAGTGGCCAACAAGTATTTGAAAAAATGTCCAACACCATGAATTATCAGGAAAAATGCAAAACAAAACCACAACCTCAAACTTGTTAGAATTGCTATTATCAGCAAGACGAATAATAACAAGTGTTGGCGAGAGTGTGGAGAAAAAGGAACACTTGCACACTATTAGTGGGAATGTAAATTAGTATAGCCATTATGGAAAGCAGTATGGGGGTTCCTTAAAAGAATTAAAAGTAGAGCTACCATATGATCTAACAATCCCACTTCTGAGAATATATCAAAGGTGAGAAAATCAGTATGCTGAATAAATATATGCATTCCCATGTTCACTGCAACATTGGAATCGATCTAAATGTAAATCATCAGATGAATAGATAAAGAAATGTGTTATATATACACAATGTAATATGGTTTAGTCTTAAAAATGAAGAAAATCTTATCATTTGCAACAAGACATATGAACCTGCAGGACTAAGTGATATAAGTCAGGCACAGAAAGAAAAATATCACATGGTCTTGTATATATGTGGAATCTGAAAAAGTTGAAATCATAGAGGCAGATACTAGAATGGTAGTTGCCAGGGGCTGGGGGTTGGAGGTAGGGGCAGCGGGAGGTGATGGTCAAAGAGGGCAAAGTTTCAGTTAGATGAGATGAATAAGTTCTGGAGATCTATTATACAGCAAGGTGACTAGAGTTAATAATAATGTGTACTTTAAATTTCCTAAGATATTAGATCTTAAATGTTCTTATCATAAAAACACAAATATACGAGGTGATGAAGGACAGACATGGTGGTTTATGCCTGTAATCCTAGTGCTTTGGGAGGCTGAGGAGGATGGATCACTTGAGATCAGGAGTTCGAGACTAGCCTGGCCAACCTGGTGAAACCCCATCTCTACTAAAAATACAAAAATTAGCCAGTTGTTGTGGCAGGCACCTGTAATCCCAGCTACTCTAGAGGCTGAGGCAGGAGAATTGCTTGAACCCGGGAGACAGCAGTTGCATTGAGCTGAGATTGCACCACTGCACTCCAGCCTATATAACAGAGCAAGACTCCATCTCCAAAAAAAAAAAAAAAAATGAGGAGATGTGTATGTTAACTAGCTTGATTTAATCATCTCACAATGTATTCATAGATCAAAACATTATATGTACTATCAATATTTATAATTTTATTTTCAATTAAATCAAAAATCATCAATTTAAAACATTGAAAAAAAGGATTTGTTATTAAGATGAGTAATTAGGAAGTTAAACCAAAAAAGGAAAAATCAAATTATTTCCAAAGAAAGCTCTAAAGAATTTTTCATACTCTATCATTTTATGTTGCTGTAATGCTATTGGTTAGGTTAAATGCAAATTGACTTCAATACAAAATATGGTTTGTTGTCTTCTTGAGGAAAACTGAGTGAAATGTAAGTGAATTGGGAACATGCTCTGGTTTTGTATACTGAAGTCATTAGTTATATTCGTGGGCATTGCATATTTTTATATGATATGAACTAAAAAGGAAAGTCAGTTCTTCAACTTGCAATAATTGATAATTACTAGTGGGAGGGTACCCCAAAAGAAAAAAGAATACAATGGGGAGACATATTTTATGGTGATGTAACTTAATTTTCTTATTAGATGCTTAAAAACACTTTGGAGCTTTCAAATGTTATAAAACAATAGAAAAATAGTTGAGTTCAAGACATAAAAGAAATAGGAATAGAAAGATCTATTGATGTTAACATGTATTTCCTGAATTTAGATTTTGTCCTTGCAGAACCTAGTAGAATCATGAATTTAATGGACTATTCCTAAAGCTGTGTTTAATGATATTGGAATCATCTATATTGTCTACTTTTAGAGTTAGAACAATTTGTTTTTGTTACTAACTTAATTAATTTCACCTTTATCTTTGCATTTTCTCAGGTCAGGGAATTTTTTATTTTATTTACTTATTTATTTATTTTCTTGTTGTTTTTTCTTTTTTTTTGTGAGGGGCAGGAATTTTATTTAGAATAAAATGTTGCCATCATGTCCTTGTTTATTGGCTAATCAATGGTGACTATTTACCCATCTTAATTTATGGACCATGTCTGTAAACTAGATCATGTCTCTTTGGTCCCAACTATTATGGCATCATTGTAGCTAAATGATAAATAAACCACCTGCATCAAGCATCGTGGTTTCATTAGGCCCACGTGGATAATCCAGGATAATCTCCCATCTCAAGATATTTAATTTAATCACATCTGTGATGTTCCCCTTACCATGTAAGGTGGCATATTCATAGGTTCTGGGAATAAGGACGTTGACATCTTTTGGAGACTATTTTCAGCCTACCACGGGTGGTAATAGGGAAGGAGGAAAGAGTAGACATAGTAGTGGTTAAACATTGTAGAACATGTCAAGCTTTCTCCTGCTTCAGGCCTTTGCATTTATTGTTTGGTGTGACTGACTGAAAGCCTTCTCCTAGCAGTTGTGATTGGTACTAAATCTGGCCATTTCTTCATACTCCTGTGAAGAATAAACATTGGGTGTGACATTTCAAATAATAACCCTATGTCCTTTAGTTAGTAGGTCCATTCAAAGTAAGGAATCAGTAACAGGCTGTTTTTTGTTTGGTTGGTTGGTTGGGAAAGAGGGACTTTCTTGGCAGGACATTGGGCCAAGCCTGTAGAGCAGGAGTTGACTACTAGTGCTGTTTTGGTGGAATGGTAGTAGAAGCAACACAAGACTGCAGACAGCTTTAATCTTTCTGTCACTTGGACCCTGACTGGAGGGTGGTATTGAGAAGGTTGACATGACTTCTGGAAAAGAGTGCTGTGATTATTATCCTTGTCTGCCAAGGTGCAACACTGGGAGGGTGCTATAAGTTTGCTGATCTTGGCATAGGTGCTGCATTACATAGGCTGTTTATATTCTCTAAAGTTGAATTATTGTGATCAGCGTTGAGCAATAGAACTTAATATGATGATCATATGTTTAATTTTTTTTAATCTTACAACCTTGCTGGGCTCATTATTTAGTTCTAAGAGTATTTTAGTGGATTCCGTAGGACTTTTCCTGTGTGAGATTACATCATCTGCAAAATAAGATAGTTTTGCTTTTTTCCTTTCCAATCTGAGTGCACTGTATTTCTTTTTCTTGCCTGATTGCCCTGGACAGAATTCTAGTACAATGTTGAATGGAAGTGGCAAGAGCAGACATCCTTTTCTTGTTCTTGATCTCAAGGGAAAACATTTCAGTCTTTCACCATTATGTATGATGTTAGCTGTGTTTTTTTCTGTCATACTCTTTTTTTTTTTTTTTTTTTTAAGTCAAGGTCTCTGTCTGGCACCCAGGCTGGAATGCAGTGGCATGATCATGGCTCACTGCAGTCTTGAACTCCCAGGCTCAAGCAATCCCCCACCTCAGCCCCCTGAGTATCTGGGACTAGAGGCATATGCCATCATGCTCAGCTAAATTTTTTTGAATTTTAGTAGAGATGGGCCCTCACTGTGTTGCCCATGCTGGTCTCAAACTCCTGAGCTCAAGTGATCCTCCTATCTTGGCCTTCCAAAGTGCTGGGATTACAGGCATGAGCCATAGTGCCTGGCCTTCCTTGATACTCTTTAACAGGTCAAGAGTTCCTAGTTTACTGACTGTTTTTATCATGAAAGAGTGTTGAATTTTGGCAAATGCTATTTCTGTGACTGCTGACGTGATAATTTGTTTTGTGTCACTTATCCCATTTATATGTTATTTGGTTATTGATTGATTAACAATTGACATTGATTTTTGTATATTGAACCAATCTTTCAACCCTTGGAAAATTTTCAGTTGGTTAAGTTGTATGATCCTTTGTATATATTGCTGTACTCAGTATGCTAGTATGTTGCTGAGGATTCTTAGGTTTATATTCATAAGGGATATTGGTTTTTATGGTCTGTAGTTTTCTTATGATGTTTTTGTTAGTTTTTGGTGTCTGAGTAACATTTGCCTCATAGAAAGAGTTGAAAAGTATTCCCTCCTCTCCTGGCTTTTAGAAGAGTTTGTGAAGAATTAGTACTAATTTTTCTTTTATTGTTTGGTAGAATTCATTAGTGAAGCTGAAAAAAAAAAAGAAGAGAAAGCCTGGGTTTTCCCCCCACTAAACTTTAAACTCATTCTGCTGACTTTTGTGGTTGCCAGGCTGCTAGTATTTAGTTTCTGATGAGGCTGTTGGTTCTCAAGCCTGGTAGAAGTGGATGATAATATGGCAAGTTAAGACGTCACAAAGCTTGCTGGTCTTATTAAAATTCAGGTGTTTTTTTTTCCTTGGATAAAAACTCATCAGTTATTGCAAGGCTTTAGTTAATTTCCAGAGTTTTCAAAAATTTGATTTTGAGAATTTTTGCCAGTGTTCTTGTTGCTTTTATGGCAGAAGACTTTATTTCATCTTTTTTGAGTGTGCTTATTCCCCACATCTGTAATTTAAAATTCCCTATTAGCCCTGTTAAAAAAATAAAGAGGAACAGATGAGATTAATTTTGATTATAGATTTTATTCAACCAAATATGTCCAAAATATTTTCCTTTCAAAATGTAAAATTTGTTTAAAATTAATCATTAGATATTTTACTTTTTTCTCATATGATGTCTTTCAAGTATTATATGTAGTTGTACATTTACAGCACATCTTAATTTGGAATATTGCCATCAAAGTCTCAATAGCCACATGTGGGCAGTAGCTATTGTAATGGCTAGAATAGTCTTAGAACACAGAAGAATGGGCTGATGCTTTGAAATTTCAGTCTTTTCTTTCTTCCTTCCCCACTCATGTTGAAAGTGAAAAATAATGTTTAACCACTACTGTCTACTCTTTCCTCCTTCCGTATTACCACCTGTGGTGAACTGAAAATAGTCTCCGAAGATGTCCATATCCTTATCCCCAGAACCTATGAATATGTCACCTTACATGGTAAGGGGAACATCACAGATGTGATTAAATTAAAGATCTTGAGATGGGAGATTATCCTGAATTATCCAATTGGGCCTAATGAAACTAAAAAAAAGGGGTTCTTGTAAGAGAGAAGTGAGAGTATCAGAGTCATTACAATAGTCTCTCCTTACCGGTGGGGAATACATTTTAAGATCCCCACTGGATGCGTGAAACCATGGTTAGTACCAAGCCCTATAAATACTGTGTTTTTTTCCTATACATGCATAATTATGAATAAATTAGGCACAATAAGAGATGAAAAATATGGTAAAATAGAGCAATCATAACAATATACTGTAATAAAAGTTATGTGAATGTGGTCTGTCTCAATATATCATTACAATAGGTACTGTACTCACCTATTTCTAGATTGCAGTTGAAAGTGGAAAGTGAAACCACAAATTAGAGGGGACTACTATAGTTTGAGGTGTGATAATGGTAGCAAGAAGTTGAAGTGATTTGATGAATGAGATCACACATCTAACGAATGCACTCAGACTCTAGAAGCTTAAAGAGGCAAGGAAACAGATTCTCACTTGAGAGCCTCCAGAAGGAACCAGCTTTGTCGACACCTTGACGTTAGCCCATGTGGAGTGGTTTCAGACTTCTGACCTCCAGGATTATAAAATATTAAATTTGTCTTGTTAGAAGCCACTAAGTTTAGGGACAATTTGTTATAGCAGCAACTGGAAACCAGTTCACCACCTTAGCAGATGGAGGTGGCTACAGACAGTTTTGGTTTTATATACCATTGTGTTGTTACTACTAAAGAACATACATTCTGTACAAATGAAGGCGTATATCAGTTCTGATTTAAGCTTTCATTGCTGATGGAGTGGTATTCATTTTTAATTTCAGTGATTTTGTATTTTAGGTGGATTTTCGTAGGGACAGGGGATTAACACATTGTTGAGACAATTGTAAGAAATTTCAGCCTAGCTCTATAGTCTGTATTCTTTAAATTTCCAAGAACACTGTCTTCTTGGTGGGATAGTTATTTTCAGTTCAATCAGCTCTTCCTGAAACTGAACCACACTTATAGGATAGACAATAATTCAGATGCATTTTGAGGTTTTCTTTAAAGTAAGCTGTAGACACTTAAAGCATGATTTGAAATCATGTAAGTCATTGAGTCCTTTATGAAATGATGATTTCCTTTCCGCCAGACAGCTCTGCAATTCTTTTATATCTTTGATTCTGTTGAACTCAAGCCAGGTCACAATAGTAAAATGAGTACATTCTCCTTTTGCCTTCTGCTAAGTCTATAGGCCCAGTTTGATTTTGAAATTTGTACTTCGTTAAGTAAAGACATGCTTTTAAAATTCTGTGACAGTAGTTTCTGGTGCAGTACGGTCAGATATGTTTTGTCAGGTTTAGTAATGCACTATCTTATCTTGTAAGCCCCTTAGGGAAAATCAGGGTGCATCCATCTTTCAGTCTTTTAACTACAGAAGCTCTTGACTTGAGATATCAGCTCAATGAATCTGAAGTTTAGTTTATTCTGATACACATTCTACTTCTGTATTTTCTAACTGTCCTCAAGCTATTGCAGATTGATATGTAACAGCATGAAAAGAAACCATATTGGTCACTTCATCATATTATTTAATGAAACCGATTTAGAAGATAGGTTCAGAGCTGTATTTAGAGTATAAATTTTCTGTCAATGGAGGCTGGAATTAATGAGTCGCATTTTTGTTTGTTTAAAAGTGTTGAAAACCTTTTTTTAATTGTATGTAGTCATATTTGGTAATGAGAATTTTTCTGTATTTAAACCATACTTAAGATTTTTATGGCAGCTTGTTAGGTCTTGTTGTTGTTACTATGAAAAAGTGAGTATTAACCATTTTGTCGTTGTTGTTACTGCTGAAAGTCTCAAGTTGAGTGTGCTTTGATACTCAGGAGGACTCAACTTGGTATCTAAGCTGTGCCTTGGTCCTTTACAACACCAGTGTGTAAAGTTGGCTGCCCATTGAAATCACCTGTGGAGTTTTCAGAACTTCTGCTGCCTCTTTCCCATCCCCAGAGATTCTAATTTAACTGGTGTAGGGCATGGCCTGTGTACTGAGGTTTTAAAAATCTCTCCAGATGATTCTGATGTGCAGCAAAATTTGAAAACTGCTGTCCCACAGAATACTTCATGAACTTAGGATATATGAAAGTACCAGTGAGCTTTTTGAAAAAACGATTCCTGGGCCGCACGCAAGCATTGAAATCCACTCCGTCTGGGGCAGGATTCAGGAATCTGCATTTTGGAGCAGCACCCCAGATAACTCTGATGCAGTAGACCTGGGGGTTACCATTTAAAAAGAAAGTGTGTTTTAGGGTAAACCTGCAAGGTGTGTCTCTTATATAGAGAGGCTTCTTGGATGGTTCCACTAATATTATCATTTGATACTCCCAAAATTAAATGGCATGTTAGTTCCCCAAATAATTTTTAATCAAAACTGAAGTTGTAGCAACTTTCTTGACTGGTCTGGGGGATAGTTCTATACTTAATGTCTTTGCTCTACAGGCTACCTCAGGACAGGGGACTAAAAGAACATACAGTGATTTAGAAAGAACTTTTTTTGTTTTTTTGAGATGGAGTCTCACTCGATCACTCAGACGGAAGTGCAGTGGCGCAATCCTGGTTCACTGTAACCTCTGCCTCCTGGGTTCAAGCAATTTTCCTGCCTCAGCCTTAGTAGCTGGGATTACTGGCACGTACTATGGCACCTGGCTATTTTTTGTAATTTTGGTAAAGACGGGGTTTCACCATGCTGGCCAGGTTGGTGTTGCCTACTCCTGACCTCAGGTGATCCGCCTGCCTCAGCCTCCCAAAGGGCTGGGATTACAGACGTGAGCCACTGCGTCCACCCTAGACAGAACTTGAAGACTTGATGACTGTGTGGACACAATGACCACAACTGAGGCAACAAGGATATGGACTAAGTGCATAACAGCAGCTTACCTTTGTAACTGGTAGGAGTGTTTAGGAGCTCTTCATGTGAAGCCCTTGTCCTGAGGAAGCAGCAGCAGAGAGAGACATTCCAGTGGCCATAGACATGAACCTCAAGTTAGACTCCATTGGTCACAGTTTACATACCAGTCCTTTAAATAATATTCACTTCCCATAGATGCATAATTGTGATGATGATGATGATGATGATTTGAGATGGAGTTTCGCTCTGTCACCCAGGCTGGAGTGCAGTGGTATGATCTTGGCTCACCACAACCTCTGCTTCCCAGGTTCAAGCGATTCTCCTGCCTCTGCCTCCCAAGTAGCTGGGATCACAGGTACCCACCACCACGCCCGGCCAGTTTTTGTATTTTTAGTAGAGACAGGGTTTCACCATGTTGGTCAGGCTGGTCTCAGACTCCAGACCTCAGGTGATCCACACACCTCAGCCTCCCAAAGTACTGGGATTACAGGCGTGAGCCACCGTGCCTGGCCCTGTTGATGCATTGTTAATCACGGCACTTTAAAAAATGAAAATTTAAAAGTTAACTTAGCTGTCAGTTGGAAAATATGCTGTGCAAAATGCTTAGATTCTGAAGTACTGTGGTGAAGGGCATTTGTTAAATTAACCAGAAGCTGTGTTTTACTAGTGTATGTGCAAATCATTTACACAAATGATTGAAATGTGTAAGAGATATGTAGAAAATAGAGACAAAGTCTTATCTTTCAGTGTTTCTTTATTATGACTGTAAAAGTATGGAGCATAGTACTTTTTTCACATCTTTAACAAAAGAAATTCTATTAGAAAAAAATGCCAAAATGATACAAATATATAATTTAATAAGTAAATTGTTTTTTGCAATTCCACTCCTTAGTGATAACTACTATTAAAAGTTTGGGGGGCATGCACCCAAGATGGCCGAATTGGAACAACTCCAGCCTTTAGCTCCCAGAGTGAGCGACACAGAAGATGGGCGATTTCTGCATTTTCAACTGAGGTACTGGGTTCATCTCACTGGGGCATGTCGGACAGTTGGCACTGGTCCACGGGTGCAGCCTGACCAGTGAGACCTGAAGCAGGGCAGGACATCGCCTCACCTGGGAAGTGCAAGGGGGAAGGGAATTCCTTTTTCTAGCCAAAGGAAATTGAGACACACAACACCTGGAAAATCGGGTAACTCCCACCCTAATACTGCGCTTTACCAAGGGTCTTAGCAAACAGCACACCAGGAGATTATATCCCACACCTGGCCCAGAGGGTCCCACGCCCACAGAGCCTCCCTCATTGCTAGCACAGCAGTCTGAGATCTAACGGCAAGGCAGCAGTGAGGCTGGGGGAGGGGCGCCCGCCATTGCTGAGGCTTAAGTAGGTAAACAAAGCTGCCCGGAAGCTCAAATTGGGTGGAGCCCACCACAGCTCAAGGAGGCTGGTCTCCTTCTGTAGACTCCTCTTCTGGGGACAGGGCATAGCTAAACAAAAAGCAGCAGAAACCTCGGCAGAGGTAAATGCCCCTGTCTGACAGCTTTGAAGGGAGCAGTGGATCTGCCAGCACGGAGGTTGAGATGGGAGAACGGACAGACTGCCTGCTCAAGTGGGTCCCCGACCCCTGAGTAGCCTAACTGGGAGACATCCCCCTGCTAGGTGCAGACCGACACCTCACACCTCGCAAGGCGGGGTACACTCCTGAGATGAAGCTTCCAGAGCAAGAATTAGACAGCAACATTCGCTGTTCAGCAATATTCTATCTTTTGCAGCCTCCGCTGCTGATACCCAGGCAAACAGGGTCTGGACTGAACCTCAAGCAAACTCCAACAGACCTGCAGCTGAGGGTCCTGACTGTTAGAAGGAAAACTAACAAACAGAAAGGACACCCATACCAAAACCCCATCAGTACGTCACCATCATCAAAGACCAAAGGCACATAAAACCACAAAGATGGGGAAAAAGCAGTTCAGAAAAGCTGGAAATTCAAAAAATCAGAGTGCATCTCCCCCTCCAAAGGAACGCAGCTCATTGCCAGCAATGGAACAAAGCTGGATGGAGAATGACTGACGAGTTGAGAGAAGAAGGCTTCAGTTGATCAAACTTCTCAGAGCTAAAGGAGGAACTATGTAACCAGTGCAAAGAAACTAAAAACCTTTAAAAAAGAATGGATGAATGGATAACTAGAATAATCAATGCAGAGAAGATCTTAAAAGAACTGATAGAGATGAAAACCATAACACGAGAACTACGTGACAAATGCACAAGCTTCAGTAACCGACTCGATCATCTGGAAGAAAGAGTATCAGCGATTGAAGATCAAATGAATGTGAAATGAAGCGAGAAGAGAAGTGTAGAGAAAAAAGAGTAAAAAGAAATGAACAAAGCCTCCAAGCAATATGGGATTATGTGAAAAGACCAAATCTACGTCTGATTGGTGTGCCTGAAAGTGACGGGGAGAATGGAACCTAGCTGGAAAACACTCTGCAGGATATCATCCAGGAGAACTTCCCCAACCTAGTAAGGCAGGCCAACATTCAAATTCAGGAAATACAGAGAACGCCACAAAGATACTCCTCGAGAAGTACAACTCCAAGACACGTAATTGTCAGATTCACCAAAGTTGAAATGAAGGAAAAAATGTTAACAGCAGCCAGAGAGAAAGGTCGAGTTACACATAAAGGGAAGCCCATCAGACTAAGAGCAGATCTCTCGACAGAAACTCTCCAAGCCAGAAGAGAGTGGGGGGCCAATATTCAACATTCTTTTTTCTTTTTCTCTTTTTTTGAGACGGAGTCTGGCTCTGTCTCCCAGGCTGGAGTGCAGTGGCCGGATCTCAGCTCACTGCAAGCTCCGCCTCCCGGGTTTACACCATTCTCCTGCCTCAGCCTCCGGAGTAGCTGGGACTACAGGCGCCCGCCACCTCGCCCGGTTAGTTTTTTGTATTTTTAGTAGAGACGGGGTTTCACCGTGTTAGCCAGGATGGTCTCGATCTCCTGACCTCGTGATCCACCCGTCTCGGCCTCCCAAAGTGCTGGGATTACAGGCTTGAGCCACCGCGCCTGGCCTCAACATTCTTAAATAAAAGAATTTTCAACCCAGAATTTCATATCCAGCCAAACTAAGTTTCATAAGTGAAGGAGAAATAAAATCCTTTACAAATGCTTAGAGATTTTGTCACCACCAGGCCTGCCCTACAAGAGATCCTGAAGGAAGCACTAAACATGGAAAGGAACAACAGGTACCAGCCATTGCAAAAACATGTCAAAATGTAAAGTCCATCGATGCTAGAAAGAAACTGCATCAACTAGCGAGCAAAATAACCAGCTAATATCATAATGACAGGATCAAGTTCACACATAACAATAATAACCTTAAATGTAAATGGACTAAATGGTCCAATTAAATGACACAGACTGGCAAATTGGATAGAGTCAAGACCCATCAGTTTGCTGTATTCAGGAGACCCATCTCACATGCAGAGAAACACATAGGCTCAAAATAAAGGGATGGAGGAAGATCTACCAAGCAAATGGAAAACAAAAAAAGCAGGGGTTGCAATCCTAGTCTCTGATAAAACAGACTTTAAACCATCAAAGATCAAAAGAGACAAAGAAGGCCATTACATAATGGTAAAGGGATCAGTTCATCAGGAAGAGCTAATTATCCTAAATATATATGCACTCAATACAGGAGCACCCAGATTCATAAAGCAAGTCCTTAGAGACTTACAAAGAAACTTAGACAATAATAATGGGAGACTTTAACACCCCACTATCAACATTAGACAGATCAATGAGACAGGAGGTTAACAAGGATATCCAGGAATTGAACTCAGCTCTGCACCAAGCGGACCTAATAGACATCTACAGAACTCTCCACCCCAAATCAACAGAATATACATTCTTCTCAGCACTACATCACACTAATTCCAAAATTGACCACATAGTTGGAAGTAAAGCAATCCTCAGCACATGTAAAAGAACAGAAGTTATAACAAACTGTCTCTCAGACCACAGTGCAATCAAACTAGAACTCAGTACTGATTAACTCAATCAGATCTGCCCAACTACATGGAAACTGAACAACATGCTCCTGAATGACTACTGGGTACATAACGAAATGAAGGCAGAAATAAAGATGTTCTTTGAAACCAATGAAAACAAAGATACAACATACCAGAATCTCTGGGACACATTTAAAGCAGTGTGTAGAGGGAAATTTATAGCACTAAATGCCCACAAGAGAAAGCAGGAAAGATCTAAAATTGACACCCTAACATCACAATTAAAGAACTAGAGAAGCAAGAGCAAACACATTCAAAAGCTAGCAGAAGGCAAGAAATAACTAAGATCAGAGCAGAACTGAAGGAGATAGAGACACAAAAAACCCTCCAAAAAATCAATGAATCCAGGAGTTGGTTTTTTGAAAAGATCAACAAAATTGATGGACCGCTAGCAAGTCTAATAAAGAAGAAAAGAGAGAAGAATCAAATAGATGCAATAAAAAATGATAAAGGGGATATCACCACCGACCCCACAGAAATACAAACTACCATCAGAGAATACTATAAACACCTCTGTGCAAATCAACTAGAAAACCTAGAAGAAATGGATAACTTCCTGGACACTTACACTTACACTCTCCCAAGACTAAACCCGGAAGAAGTTGAATCCCTGAATAGACCAATAACCGGCTCTGAAGTTGAGGCAATAATTAATAGCCTACCAACCACAAAAAGTCTAGAAGCAGACGGATTCACAGCTGAATTCTACCAGAGGTACAAGGAGGAGTTGGTACCATTCCTTCTGAAACTATTCCAATCAATTGAAAAAGAGGGAATCCTCCCTAACTCATTTTACCAGGCCAACTTCATCCTGATACCAAAGCCTGACAGAGATACAACAAAAAAAGAGAGTTTTAGACCAATATCCCTGAAGAACATCGATGCAAAAATCCTCAATAAAATACTGGCAAACCGAATCCAGAGCACATCAAAAGGCTTATCCACCATGATCAAGTGGGCTTCATCCCTGGGATGCAAGCCTGGTTCAACATACGCAAATCAATAAACGTAATCCAGCATATAAACAGAACCAAAGACAAAAACCCCATGATTATCTCAATAGATGTAGAAAAGGCCTTTGACAAAATTCAATAGCCCTTCATGCTAAAAACGCTCAATAAATTCGGTATTGATGGAACGTATCTCAAAATAATAAGAGCCATTTATGACAAACCCACAGCCAATATCATACTGGATGGGCAAAAACTGGAAGCATTCCCTTTGAAAACTGGCACAAGACAGGGATGCCCTCTCTCAACACTCCTATTCAACATAGTGTTGGAAGTTCTGGCTAGGGCAATCAGGCAAGAGAAAGAAATAAAGCGTATTCAGTTAGGAAAAGAAGAAGTCAAATTGTCCCTGTTTGAAGATGACGTGATTGTATATTTAGAAAACCCCATCATCTTAGCCCAAAATCTCCTTAAGCTGATAAGTAACTTCAGCAAAGTCTCAGGATACAAAATCAATGTGCAAAAATCAGAAGCATTCTTATATACCAGTAACAGACAAACAGAGCCAAATCATGAATGAACTCCCATTCACAATAGCTTCTAAGAGAATAAAATACCTAGGAATCCAACTTACAAGGGATGAAAAGGACCTCTTCAAGGAGAACTACAAACCACTGCTCAGTGAAATAAAAGAAGACACAAACAAATGGAAGAACATAGCGTGCTCATGGATAGGAAGAATCAGTATTGTGAAAATGGCCATACTGCCCAAGGTAATTTATAGATTCAATGCCATCCTCATTAAGCTACCAATGACTTTCTTCACAGAATTGGAAAAAACTGCTTTAAAGTTTATATGGAACCAAAGAAGACCCCACATTGCCAAGAGAATCCTAAGCCAAAAGAACAAAGCTGGAGGCATCATGCTACCTGACTTGAAACTATACTACAAAGCTACAGTAACCAAAACAGCGTGGTACTGGTACCAAAACAGAGATATAGACCAATGGAACAGAACAGAGCCCTCAGAAATAATACCACACATCTACAGCCATCTGATCTTTGACAATCCTGCTAAAACAAGAAATGGGGAAAGGATTCCCTATTTAATAAATGGTGCTGGGAAAATTGGCTAGCCATAAGTAGAAAGCTGAAACTGGATCCCTTCCTTACTCCTTATACGAAAATTAATTCAAGATGGATTAGAGACTTAAATGTTAGACCTAACACCATAAAAACCCTAGAAGAAAACCTAGGTAATACCATTCAGGACATAGGCATGGGCAAGGACTTCATGTCTAAAACACCAAAAGCAACAGCAACAAAAGCCAAAATTGACAAATGGGATCTAATTAAACTAAAGGGCTTCTGCATAGGAAAAGAGACTACCATCAGAGTGAACAGGCAACCTACAGAATGGGAGAAAATTTTTGCAATCTGCTCATCTGACAAAGGGCTAATATCCAGAACCTATAAAGAACTCAATCAAATTTACAAGAAAAAAACAAACAACCCCATGAAAAAGTGGGCAAAGGATATGAACAGACACTTCTCAAAAGAAGACATTCATACCGCCAATAGACACATGAAAAAGTGCTCATCATCACTGGCCATCAGAGAAATGCAAATCAAAACCACAATGAGATATACCATCTTACACCAGTTAGAATGGCAGTCATTAAAAAGTCAGGAAACAACAGGTGCTGAACACTTTTACACTGTTGGTGGGACTGTAAACTAGTTCAACCATTGTGGAAAACTGTGGCGATTCCTCAAGGATCTAGAACTAGAAATACCATTTGACCCAGCCATCCCATTACTGGGTATATACCCAAAGGATTATAAGTCATGCTGCTATAAAGACACATGGATACGTATGTTTATTGTGGCACTATTCACAATAGCAAAGACTTGGAATCAACCCAAATGTCCATCAGTGACAGACTGGATTAAGAACATGTGGCACATATACACCATGGAATACTATGCAGCCATAAAAAAGGATGAGTTTGTGTCATTTGTAGGGACATGTATGTAGCTGGAAACCATCATTCTGAGCAAACTATTGCAAGAACTGAAAACCGCATACCGCATGTTCTCACTCATAGGTAGGAATTGAACAATGAGATCACTTGTACTTGGGAAGGGGAACATTACACACCGGGTCCTATTGTCCGGGGTGGCGAGGGATAGCATTAGGAGATATACCTAATGTAAATGACGGGTTGATGGGTGCAGTACACCAACATGGCCCATGTATACATATGTAGTAAACCTGCACATTGTGCACATGTACCCTAGAACTTAAAGTACCATAATAATAATAATAAAAAAAAAAGTTTGGTAAGTGTTTTAGAAAAGAAATTATATTTAAGGAACTCATGGGCTGGGTGTGGTGGCTCATGCCTGTAATCCCAACAGTTCGGGAGGTCAGGGCGGGTGTATCACTTGAGGTCAGGAATTCGAGACCAGCCTGGCCAGCATGGTGAAACCCTATCTCTACTAAAAATACAAAAATTAGCTGAGCATGGTGGCACACACCTGTAATCCCAGCTACTGGGGAAGCTGAGGCAGGCAAATCACTTGAACCTGGGAGATGGAGTTTGCAGTGAATTGAGATTGTGCCACTGCACTTCAGCCTGGATGATAAAGTAAGACTCTGTCTCCAAAAATAAACAAATAAGTAAATTAAAGAAAAAAAGTCACTAATGAATGTTTCTTGAATTTCTTCCAGGGACATAAATAAATATTTTCTTTTAGTGGTAAAGTCAGCCATAATGTTGTGGCTTCAGATGAAAACTAAACTTTAGAATTTAGTTATGTCATAATGTAAACCTTGTCTGTATGAGAATTTTGTAAAAATAATTGCCCATTTAGGTGCACAGATAAATTTTGCATTGTTTGATGCTTGCCCAGTTCCTCTCCTTATCTCTCCTTGTCTCTCCTTTACCATATGCTTAATTGCTGCATCCATTTCTTTTTGGAGGTTCTGTAGTGTGGGTGCTGCTGAAGGCAGAACTAGCCATGATTTACTTTGGCATATATAGGGCAGGTGCTTTCAGTCTTTATCACTGTCTGCTTCTGAACTCTACAAAATACACTAACTGAAGAGTCATGTTAGGTAGGACCGAAGTACCCTATATGATGATAATATATCCTTGTTGGGCGACTGAGATGCTGTTAATAGTTTGAATGATTTCTTGAGGAAAATGAAGTACTCTATTAAATTATCCTCGACTCCTCTTAACTCTCAAGTTAATAGTTTGGGTTGGTCTTGTCTGAATTTATACACTTAATTAAGAAATAGTGGAGAATTTAAATGTAAGATAATTTGGCACAAGTCATAGAAAAATAAAAGATAGGTTATTACTTATGCTAGTTTCCGTTTTTTATGTGAAAATTCTGAATTGCTTATTGAAAAGACTAAAGTTTAATATTCGATTCCCTTGCAGAAGAGGATACATGCGTGCTTCACCTAGTTTATCACTGGATGGCACTGTGTGTTCTTGGGCTGCCCTACAAATGGGATCTCTTTTGGTGGTTAAAGTGTTATCTACTCATGTTTCTGGAGAAGGCTTTTTGTATTCTTTTCTAATGTTTGTAATAGCACGTGTTACTTGTTGCCAAGTACATATTACATTTTATGTTGTACTTATTAGTAGGAGAATATTTTAATTTCAATGTAATGCAAAAAAATTTTTTTTCCCTTATAAGGCAAAATCTCAGAGAGAGGGAGAAGGGAGAGAGACAGAGTGACTCGTGTGTGTGTGTGTGTGTGTGTGTGTGTGTGTGTGTAATTAATTTTAAGCTTATTGTTGAATTAACTTCTCTCTCCATTTGATAACCTTCCTGTATAGGCCTCTAGGGTAGTGGTTAGGAAACCCTCAGTCTCTCTCTCGTGTGTGTGTGTGTAATTGATTTCAAGCTTATTGTTGAACCCACTTTCCATTTGGTAACCATCCTGTATAGGCCTCTAGTGTAGTGGTTAGGAGCATGGACTCTGGAGCCAAACTACATTGATTTAAATCCTCAATATACTACTAAATAGCTGTGACCCTCAAGCAGGTCATGAAATGCTCTATGCTTTAGTTTCCTCGTTCACTAAATGGGAGCAATAATAGTGTTTGCCTCCAAGCATTGCTGAGGATTAAAATGAATTAATCTTTGTTAAGTGCTTATGGCAGTGCCCATTACATAGTAAGCACTAAATAAGTGTTAGCTTTATGACTATATTATTATTACCAATACCTTAGTTTCTCCTTTTTGTTCTCTTTCCTTCAATCCCTCTTCTGTCCATTTTCACCTTATTACTACTTTCCTTAGCTATGCATGTCCTGCCCTAGGAGCCCATTGGTTGCAGCAAAGACTGATTTTTACCTAAAGCGTTTACTTTTTGATAGTCTTGCAATTATGATGTCTTCCATTATGAAGTAAGAGTCTTACTTTGCTACTGTTTTTTTTTTTTTTAATTTCAATTAGGGTAATGTGCATGTTAAAATACTTCAACCAAAATTAAGTGAAACATGCTGATGGCGTATTTCTTACTGTAAACATCCACGTGAAGCTTATGGATTCTGGCTGGTTCTTAGACTAGGCAGAGAAGTGAGATAACTTGAACGTTCAGGAATGACCTCTTTGGTAGTCAGCTGTGATGCAAATCTGATCATTTTGAGGAAAAGTACTCCAGTGCACATTGACCTCTTTCACTAGAAGAGATCTTGCGGTGACTGACATCTAGACCTTTAGCATTAAATTGGTGAAAATCAGTACAGTGAAACAAAGCTCAACATGAATTAGTATAGCCAGCACATATTACTCACTACAGGTAAAACTGTTATTCGCTTTTTTTGTGTCTTGTTTTGTTTTGGGTTCTATCAACAAACTCCTCTTGACTCTAAACTGCATCATTTCCTGAACTTTCCAATGTGCTCTCAAGCATGTCCTACATACATGAAGGATGTCAAAACTCAGAGACAAAATTTTTTTCAAGGTGATTCATAACAATGGTATTTGAATTTTGTCCCTGCCCAAAATTTATATTAACAACAATGTAAGAAGACACATGACATTGTTTTTCTCCTTCTGTTTTTTAAACATATCCCTTTTTTTTTTTTTTTTTGCCTCATGTAACCTCAAAACATGTTCATGTTCTTCCTTTCCTTTCCCTTCCTTCCCTTACCATCCTCCCTCTCTTCCTTGCCTCCTTTGTGTTTCCTTAACTTTCTTTTTTTCTTGAAGTTAGCTACAAGCCATGCATGGCTAAGTAATGTTGACCTTATAATTTGGGGACTAGGATAGAATTCCAGATACTTGTTATTTTTGAGTATCTTGATTAAAAAAAAAAAAAGATCAGTCACCTTGCTAAAGTAGGCCTGAGGCTGAAAGTGAGGTTAGTGAGGGGAAAAGGAAGGAAGATAGATTTTTAAAAGTAGTGCATTGGGATAGAGACTTCTCGTAGTTGCTCATATTGCATAGTTTTAATGGTGGAAGTGATTACTGTTAGGAGAGTGTCAAGAAATACAAAACCCATTGATGGGAACTGTTTTAAGAACTTCCATTGGTCTTTGTTCTTTCCTCAATTTTGTCCTCTGTATTTGTTCTTAGGACCTTGGAAGTGGTTTTTGAACAATGATTTTCTTTTAGTGGGTAGGACTATGAAGTTCGTGCCCCAGGGGAAAAGACAGATACATGCAATCATTATTGTCGTGAGAAACACAGACCTATGTATTAGAACAGGATACACTGCAGTCATTTGTGTAGGAATCCACTTAATGTGACTTGAAAGGGAACTTTCCTGACCACTATCATGTCTGGCTTCATGTTCAGACATTCTTACTGAAATACTCATTTAATCAGAGGTTTCTCTTGTGAAGGAATTTTTTTTTGTCCAGGTTTTCAAGAGTTCCGTCAAATATCTGTATAAGATTTTTAGACAAATGAAAAAAACCTGCTTTTGAGAAGCAGTGATGGCTTTTTCACTAGAAATAAAAAATTCCAGGTTTTATAGTTTGTTTCTTAAAATTATATGATTAAATAATTATCTTCTCTTTAAAAAAAATTTTTTTTTTTTTGCTGACTTCTTACTTTGTGACTTGAAATGTATGTTACAGTCTTCTTTTGTGCTTAAATAACAATGGTTTGAAAAGGAACAAAAAGGAATCTAAAGATGATATTTCAATTTGTCCAACAGTGTTCAATTTAAGCCTTTTATTTTTTAAAATTTCAAATAAGCACAGTGACTTGATTTTTTTTCCCCTATGTTGTCATCTAAGAGTGTGTTTTGAATGTGTGTTTTGACTGTAAACCAGGAGTTGCAAAGTCAAATGCTTAACTATGCTAGACGGGTAATTAAAATAAGTGAACCAAGTCAGACGAAAAACAATAGGAAATGGTGATGGATATGGACTAAAGAGCCCACATCCTGTCTGAGGAGGGAGTCACTACTCTCGCCAGCATGTGCTACCATGTGACATTGTGATCCCAGTGCAGTGGTGTGCTGGTAAATGTTTAACAACTGGTTCATTAAAACAAGAACAACAACAACAAACTGTCACATGTTACATTTGCCAATTCTCATGGTGTAAACACTCCCACATAGCTAATTTCAAGCCTCTACTATGATTGTCACTGAACATGTTTAGAAGGAATACTAATAATTGGCTCAATGAGCAAGTACAAGCTAGCTGCAGCACACTGCTAGCCCCAGTGTAGCCAGGTTTGCAATTTTTGAAGAAAACTAATTTTCTTATATAAAATCTCTTGGGTTTTAAAATACTATGTAGGCCAAAAAAAAAAAAAAAAAAAAAAAAAAAAAGAACTGAATCATGCTTATCAGTTGCCAATTTATAATCTCTGACAGTAAACAGATAATACTTTTGGAAATCTTATTAGAAATCAATTTTGCTATTTTATAGTCAAACTGCAGATGTCTAATCAATGGTTCCACTGGTATTTTTTGGAATCAACAATTTTTTTTTTTATTTTTTTACATATGAAAATATACTGCTATCAACGGTGTTCTAATGTATGTTTAATATTGGTATAAGGTAAAAATTAGCAATTCAGAAATTATTCTTTGATTAATTAGAACAGCCAGTATACTTGGAATTTCTAAAACTGACTAAATCTGGCTTGCCATCTGGGGGAGTTGTTTTTCCTAGATTCATTATTTGTATTAGTAAAAGATGGAAAATATCAGTCTAATTTATTGAAACTACAAAATTGTCATATAGCAAAACCCTAAGTAAGCTGTTTGTGTGTATTCCCTTGGACGATATTTTTTAAAATTATGTTTTGCAATTCTTCTTACTTTTGAGTATTTTTGAAGCACTTTTTACAATGTTACCTTGAAGTCATACAGACAAGCCTGTGAGGAGGTTAGTGGTATTTTGTAAACTTGACTCGGTACAGGACTTTGCTGTCCAAGGGAGTATAATGAGGGCTGAGCTGAGACTGGGTCTCAGGCCTGTTGAATCAAGGTCCAAATTCCTTTTCACCAGACTGCTGAAGGATGTAAAAAAGATTAAAAAATTCTGCCCTCTTCAGAACTGTCTAGCCCTTCAATTGTGGTTAAAGGGTGAATGGAGGATATGGCTAAGATAACGATCGTTGTTGGATGAATGTAAGAATTGACACAACAAAGCAGTGGCTCCTTAAAGGTTTTATCATATTACAGTCTTCTCACATATAAAACATAGTTGTGGGTATGTTAGAATGCAGATCATATGCAAATCTGCTGAATTAGGGACATATGAGTATATGGATATATGATATAGTATGTCATCAAAGGCTGATTGTGTTAGTGTACCTTTGAGGTCTCTTAGGGGTGATGTCGAAAAGTCCAAACATGTCTACAGCTTGCAGCTTAGATCTTAAAAGCCATCCAGTTTGTGCCATGTGGTCTGTTGATGAGGAGTTCTGACTGTGATGTAAGTTAGTGAATTTCTGAAATCAGTTTCCTTGATTTTATTCTCTGGTGAGATGCATTAGTAAGAACAGAGGAACGATTATCCAGGTGTTAGTGTGTGTCGTGGGATATTCTCAGTGTTCCTGTTCCTGTGAAATGATGGCCATAAAATGGCAGTTATATTTAACAAAAGCATTTTATATGAGTTTGGGGAGGGGGCAAGGAGGTGTGAAAATAACACAATTGTCATGCAAACTCGTGTTTGAAGTAAGTCTTCTAGGCCTGTTTTCAATCAGACTGTGTCCCTCAACTCCTCATGTCACTGGGTATTATTATAATCTTAGCACATCATCCCTCTAAGTCACTGGGTTTTATAGTGTTTAGTGTGTGTCTTTTATACTAGATTGTTTTTCCACGAGGACAGAAAATTCATTTCTTTTCACCATTCTATCTCAGCACCTAGCATGGTGCCTGAATGAAGTAATAAGTATTTGCTGAATGAAACCAATGAAATGTGCATACGAGATTTTTAAAACTTTCAAATAAAACAGCATTAATAATATGAGAATATAAAATGTGTTTTCTCTCACTTGCTATTCTTCAGGTTGTTTTTTAAATCACTGGGTTTGTTTAATTAATACAGCAATCCTTGGCATTATGTACCTGTATTCTTTGCATGAATTTTTGCTTGAAGTGTAAACACATAACATGTATTTTACCTGCTGGATCATTTGGTCACTGAAATCCTGCATTTCTTGTCCTATTCCATGCTTGGCTTTGCACCTTTCCCTGGAACTCCCATGAGATAGATCACTTTAAGAAGAATCATCACTAAAGAACTTTGTCATGTACTGTGTAGTCTAGTGAGTCTCCCCTGTTATTTTGGGAACCATTCCACAGAAGCTCAAGAGAGCAGTGCAGTACGACATGGCCAGAGAAGGGCTGTGCCAGCTGTGCAGTGGATCATACAAGTAATCATCAGATTCACCATTACATTCTTGGATTTTGGTTAATCAGAATGATCAGATGTAGGGAGAGTGTCTAAGTTAATTTATTTTGTTTTCATGCTGGGGCTTGGTTCATGAGCTTGTCGTATGTGGGGTAGCTCTGTTACTTAATAGTTCTAACAAAATGCCTGAAATTCCACCAAGAGAGCTTCATTCCTTTAGCTGTAGGGAAAGCTTTTGAACCTTTATTAATTTTTTATTAAAATCTGGGTAGCCCTGGAAAGGGTAACATCATGAATAACCTTTACTTGATTCCATTTTTGCTGATGTGGCTGTACCTTCCCATTGTTGTTCTATTTCTTTCCTCTTTCAGTGCCAAACTTCATATGTTATTAGTATTTGAGGTTTCTGCTTCCTACCCACTAATTATTTTCTTAATGTTTTGCATTAGATTGTACACTCCCTTCCTGCTACTGATAATACCTTTGATATACATTCAACACTCTTCCTTCTAACACTCTCCTCCTTTGGCCTTTAGACACCACACCACCTGTTATTCTTCTCACCTGTTTTTTTTTGTCCCCTCCTTGGTTGACTCCAGTGGTCTGCCCTTGTCCTGTGCTTTCCCTCCAATTATCCAGGCTAGTCATCCACTTCAGTGGCTTCACCCTTGTGTTAGTTTTCTATTGCTGCATAACAGATTATCAGAAATGCAATATGAAAGGTGCCTTCCAACAACATAAACTATGATTTTATAGTTTCTATGTGTCTGTTGTCTGGTAATGGCTTAGACGGAGTCTCTGCTCAGGTTTTAAAAGGCTGCCATCCAGGTATCTGCTGGACTGAATTTCTCAGCAGGACCTCAGAGGTCTTTTCCAAGCTCATTTAGATTGTTGGCAGAATACAGTTTCTGTGGCTCTAGAGCTCATGGAGGTTGTGGTTTTCGAGGCCAGCAGGAGCATGACTCTCTGAGCCTCACCTTCTTTTAAAGGTTAGACCAGGCCCACTCAAGATAATCTCTTTTTGATGAATTCGTTATTAACTGATTACAGACCTAATTATGGGAGTGACATTGCATCGTACAGGATGTATATGCCAGAGGATGGGACTCTTAGTGGCCATCTTAGAATCCTGCCTCCCCCAAACCTCAGTGTAGGTGGCCACTAAGTATTCATGACTGTCTCTCATCATTATTCAGGGCTCCAGTGGCTGGATGGCAACTACTCATGGGCATCTCCAGCTGGACATCCCATCGACAGCTTTAAATAAATACCCCTTCCCTAAACAAACATTCCCACTCTAACCCAGCATATTTCTTCACCAAGAAAGCCATTTTTTTCTTTTTCTTTTTTTTGAGATGGAGTCTTGCCCTGTCACCCAGGCTGGAGTACAGTGGTGCGATCTCAGCTCACTGCAACCTCCGCCTTCTTGCAACCTCCACCTTATTCTCCTGCCTCAGCCTCCCGAGTAGCCGGGATTACCGGCGCCTGCCACCTTGCCCAGCTAATTTTTGTGTTTTTAGTAGAGATGGGGTTTCACCATGTTGACCAGGCTGGTCTTGGACTCCTGACCTCAGGTGAGCCACCCGCCTCAGCCTCCCAAAGTGCTAGGATTGCAGGTGTGAGCCACGTTGCCCGGCCAAAAAAGCCATTTCTATAAAGTAAATTCACTTTTCTTGTAAGTTCTAGGCTAAAAACATTGGAACCCTCTTTGTGACTTCTTGTTTATTCCTTACAATCTGTTCCCAGGACTTGTGATTCCATCATTTAAATGTCTCTCAGATTTGCGATTTCCTCTCTCTCTCTCTCTCTCTCTCTTTTTTTTTTTTGAGATGGAGTTTTGCTTTGTCGCCCAGGCTGGAGTGCAGTGGCGCGATCTTCTAAACATACTGCAACCTTCGCCTCCAAGGTTCAAGGGATCTTCCTGCCTCAGCCTCCTGAGTAGCTGGGATTACAGGCATGAGCCACCGTGCCTGGCCCATTTCTTCGTTTTCATACTATTCATACCTTACAAAGACCTGTGCAAGTTAGCTTATTGCCTTGTGAGAAGGGGGAACAGTCTAAGGAATGCCTACATGCATTATATTCCATACTTCCATAGTTTTGTGCCACCTTTCTCCCCGTTTTGAAGGGGATAATACATTATTGAATGGTATTACAGGCGGCTCATGCCTGTAATCTTAGCACTTTGGGAGGCTGACGCTGGTGGATCACTTGAGATCAGGAGTTTGAACTTGGGAGGTGGAGGTTGCAGTAAATTGAGATTGTGCCATTGCACTCCAGCCTGTGCAATGGAGTGAGACTCAAAAAAAAAAAAAAAAAAAAAAAGAATGATGTTGAAGAAATAGTAACAAAAGAGCACCAGGACATAAAGGCAATGGTAGTCAGAACTAGAGGAAAATGTGACAAATAGAGAATTGGAGAAGGTACTAGAATAACCAAACAAAGCATGTGAAGCCCTTCCCAGAATGAATCACTCCTGTGGAAGAAACAGCCACTTGGGCTGCATGAAACAATGAAATAAATCTATAGAAGTTAGAGGGAAGTAGCCTTTATTCAACTTGTTTGCTTTTGACGTGCTTAGTGCTATCTCATGGAACCCATTGGTCACCCCAGTTACAACAAACTCACCCCACTCCCTATTCCTAGGCCAATTCTTTTTTTAAATTTAAATTTTTCATATTTAAATTTTTTATTTTTTTATTTCAATAGGTTTTGGGGGAACAGATGTGTTTGGTTATATGAATAAGTTCTTCAGTAGTGATTTCTGAGATTTTGGTGCACCCATCACCTGAGCAGTGTACACTGTACCAACATGTAATATTTTATCCCTCACCACCCCCCATCCTTTCCTGCGAGTCCCTGAAGCCCGACGTATCATTCTTACGTCTTTGCATCCTCATAGCTTAACTCCCACATATGAGTGAAAACATAGGATATTTGGTTTTCCATTCCTGAGTTACTTCACTTAAAATCATCATCATCATCATCATCATCATCATCCAGGTTGCTGTTAATACCATTATTTCATTCCTTTTTATGGCTGAGTAGTACACCACATAAACAGAATTAAAAACAAAAATCACATGATTGCCTCAATAGACACAGAAAAAGCATTTGACAAAATCCAGCATCCCTTTATAATTATGATTAAAACCCCAAGCCAATTCTGACTTCAGGGAAGGTTTGCTATTTCTTTTCTCTACCCATCCATGGGTCTTTAGCATCACCATGCACTCAATTTTTGCCCCACAGGGTCTTGCTCCTTGAAGATTCCCTCATTGTTCCCTAAGCCACCTTTCCTCCTTTCTTCACCCTGAATATGGGGCCTCAGTGCCTGACATTGTTTCCTAACCCAGCCTCTATGTTTATCCATCTGGTATGTGGGGAAGGAACAAGTGGACTTGGGCTGTGTCACTTCAATGGCCAGAGCCACTAAACGAGGCAAATTTCAGCCTGACCTTCTCATTCTATGGAGATGCTTTTCTACTATTGTAGCTTTCTGTGGAAAGTGTACCTAACTTTCCTCCTTTTCTCTTGAAGCATTTCTTCTTTAAATTCTTCAAATTAGAGGAAAGGGATGTTATTCATTCATTTATTTTTGAGTTTAACTAATAGTTACTGATTGCCTACAGTGTGTTTTGGGAGTGTTCCTGTTGTGGAGAGAGGGCAGGAAACAAATCCTTTGCTTCCTGAAGCTTGCATTCTAGCAGACAGAGATTCAGAAGACAAAATGACCCATCTGAGTGAATGAGGAAGAGTTGACTGAGAGATGACATTTCAAACCATAAACCCTCCTCTTCTACTTTTTTTCTCATTGTCTCCATCGTGCTTAGAACTCCACATCTTCAATTATTCTTTTCTCTTGTATATATAGATGAACTCCAGTTATTTTTTTATTTTTATTTTTTTGAGACAGAGTCTTGCTCTGTGTCCTAGGCTGGAGTGCAGTGGCATGATCATAGTTCTTTGCAGCCTCAATATTCTGGCCTCAAACAGTCCTCCCTTCTCAGTCTCCTAAGTAGCTGGTTCTCCAGGTGCACACCACCAAGCCCAGTTAATTTTTTTTTTTTTCTTCTTAGCCGAGAAGAGGTCTTACTATATTGCCCAGACTGATCTTGAACTCCTGAGCTCAAACAGTCCTCCTGCCTTGGCCTCCCAAAATGATGGGATTATAGGCATGAGCCACTGTGCCTGGTCAGTTATTTTATTTTATATTTTTACATCCTCAAAAATAAAACCTTTATTCTTTCTGCTCACCAACTTAAGCTATGGTCCAGTATCTCTCCTCTCCTTTTTACACGAGCCTCTGAGATACCCCTGTGGCCCTCACATTGTTTTCATTCATTCCTTTGTCCCCGTTAATCTGGATTTTGTCCTTGCTGCTTTGTTGACACTGCATTTTAAGAATCATCTATGATCTCCTGGTCATTAAATTTAATGACTTGTCTCAGTTTTTATTCTCAATACTTTTCCAAACATGTGACTGTGACCACGATATTTTCTTACTGGGAAGGCCCTTTCCCTTGTTTTTGCCTGACTAAATTCTCTTTATCAAAAAATGTTAGCTTGAATGCCATTTTTTATCCCTTCTTATTTTTTAAAAACGTCTCTTGTAGCATTGATCATTTCTATTCTGAATTATAAATAGCAAATTAACCTTTCTGAGAGATGAAATTGTTTTATTGATTTTGGGATCTCCCACTACACTTAACAGATTGCCTTGCATATAATAATGATTTATTAAATATCTGTTAAATGCATGAAGAAAGTAATAAACACAAGTAAGTTTCATGTCATTTTTAGAACTTTCAAAACTAGAAATGTAGAATAATGTAATATTTTATATTTATATAATATATTTATATATTATATTTTGTATCTGTTATCTAAAATGTAAAAGAGTATTTGCAGAAGACACTTGAAACTGAAGACTTGCTATCACAGGAATAAATAAGCACACCCTGTCATTAAATGTTGTTTTACTACATTTCCACTTACTCATCACATTTTGTTTAGTTGTTCATAACCGCTCTTTGAGTCATGTGATTGACTGGGTCAGTGGTTCATGGTAAGAAATATGTTTGATGTATTATTCTCAACACGCTTTTGAAATTCTGTCTCTCTTTGCTGTCTAGTCTTACCTCTGGCATTTGATACCCAGTTTCCTCATATGTCTGATTTTGATTCATATGGATTGGGAAAATTATTCTCAGTATAATGTGGATCTGTTTTTCTTTTGAGTTCGTAAATAATATACATATCAATATGATTTGATTGTTGTTAATGACAATTCAGAGGAATGGGTAATAGTTATGTTCCTTTCATTAAGTTAAAAAATGACTATGAAGAGAGTAATTCCATTATGTGTGTTTTCTTTGGTAAGTAAATAAAAGTAGAGATTTTCAAATTATGTAACAACTCTACTGGTTTTCAGTGTTTACAGGTAAAATATTTATGGGTTGAAGTTTATTTCTAATTACATTGCAGTAGAAGCCAAACCATATTTGCAGCAAAGCAGAAAACTTTGAATAAGTACTGCATTATGTATTATGTAATAATTAAGGTCACATTTATCTGTAGAGGTTCACCTAATTGGAAAGGATGCTCAATCACTATTTTTTCTTTACCAAGTAGTAAATTCCAACTAAACTTTTCCAGGATCAGGGCCACTCAGAAATTTTGAGAAGTCTGATTCTGTATCTAATTTAGTATAGAATGCCGGAAACTAGGCTAGGTGAGTTCAGATCCTGGCTTGTCCACTTACTAGGCATATAACATTGGGCAGATTCTCAGACTACTCAGTGCTTCAGTTTTCTCATCTCTAAAATGGGGTCATCATAGTACCTCTCCCATAAAGTTATGAGGATTAAATGAGATAATTCATATAAAATGCTTAGAACAGTGTGCAGTAAGTGTTAGCTCTGATCAGTCATCAATACTAGAAACAATGGTAAATGTGGCGCCGATGGGTAGAATATTGATTCTCCTTTTAACATGGCATGGCCAATATACCTTGTGTACTCTGGGGTCTTTTTTCCTCCTCGACCCTAGTTATTCTGAAAAAATTTGTTCACCTTAAGGTGTGAGGAACTAAGTGAAGCAAGTTGAATTGCAAAGGGAGTTTGACATGTAAAGTAACAGTATTAGGTTAAAAAGAGAGATGCCAGAAACTCGAAATCTCTTCCTGAGGAGAGGTCCAGTTTTTCTTCTTGAAAGTTATGTTTTCTGTGAATGCTAGCCCCTTCATTTCTCTTTTAGCAATTTTTTCCCCGTAAGACATTTTATAGTTAGTAAATGAGTGAGGTTGAGCAGAAGGATGTGAGAATTTATTGGTTTAGTTAACAGTGTGTTTTCTAAGTAAGTACAGGGGACAGTAGAGGACTTCCAGTCCATTCCATTGATGTAGGGGGACTTGCCTGGAATATAAAATGTGAAGCCAAGGATACAACCAAAGATACAAAGTTGAAGCTGCTCACTACCTGGGTGAAAGGGGCAGGGAGCAGAATGGCTGAACAGAGAGGAGGTAGTGGCTTAGGGATGGTGTACAGAGTACAGTGACCTGGATTTGGGTCAGGATTTTTCCGTTGTCAACTGTGAGACCTAGACAGCATATTTAATCTCCTTGGTCTTTAGTTTTTCTTACAAAATGGGAGTTGTAATGTGACTTAATTTGCTTTCATTCATTGCCTGTTCATATGCCATAATGACCAGGTGATTTAATTATAGAAATCAATGCCTTCCTATTACACTTGGAATAATATCTGAGATCCTTACCCAGGCCTGCAAGGACCCATATGATATGGCCCTTGTATACTTTCCTGACCCCTTCTTGTACTACTGTCTCTTTTACTTAGTGAGTTCCAACTCCAATGGCCCTCTTTCTGTTCTTCACTGTATGTAAGCTTTTTAGCATATTAAAGTCTTCTAACTGGTTGATCTCACTGCCTAGAAAGATTTTTTCTAGGCCAGGCACAGTGGCTCATGCATGTAATGCCAGCATTGGGGAGGCCCAAGCAGGCAGATCATTTGAGGTCAGGAGTTTGAGACCAGCCTGGCCAACCTGGTGAAACTGTGACTACTAAAAATGCAAAAATTAGCTGGGAATGGTGTTGTGCACCTGTAATCCCAGCTACTTGGGAGGTTGAGTCAGAAGAATTGCTTGAACTTTGTAGGTGGGGGTCAATGAGCTGAGATTGTGCCACTGTACTCCAGCCTGGCCAATGGAGTGAGACTCTGTCTCAAACCAAAAGAAAAATTTCTCCTAGATTTTAGCATGCCTTCTCCAGGCCTTAAATTAAATATAACATCTTCAAAGAGGCCTCTACTAAACCCGTTAGTTTAAAAGAGCACTCTCTGTGATTCTGTTGCATTTTTTTCATAGCATGAATCATTTCTTGGTATTTTTCTGTATGTTTATGTCTGAATGTAGCTTACCCTAGAATGTAAGCTTCATGAGAGTAGGACTATGTCTTTCTCCTTCTCTGCTGTATCCCAGTATCTAGAGCAATTCCTGGCACATAGTAGGTGTGATATCAGTGGTTTTTTGTTGTTTTTTTTTTTTTTGTTTTTTTGTTTTTTTGAGACGGAGTCTCACTCTGTTGCTCAGACTGTAGTGCAATGGCTCTATCTCGGCTCACTGCAACCTCCGCCTCAAGTGATTCTCCTACCTCAGCCTCCCATGTAGCTGGGATTGTAGGCACCCACCACCACACCCAGCTAATTTTTGTAATTTTGGTAGAGATGGGGTTTCATCATGTCGGCCAGGCTGTTCTTGAACTCCTGACCTCAAGTGATCCACCTGCCTTAGCCTCCCAAAGTGCTGGGATTACAGGCATGAGCCACTACACCTGGCTTATGTCAGAGTTTTTTCAATAAAGTATGGAATGAATAAGGTGCTGATTGACACTGAAATAAATATTTGCTCTTTACCCTAAAACTCCTATTCTCTTTATGCTTTCCTGTAAGACTGGGAAAGGAAATAGGAAGGTGAGCCCAGAGTATCTTATATTGTCACAAAGTAAGGGAGTGCTAAAAACAAAGCCCCCACAACGACGTGTGGTATGTGAAAGGGACACAGGTACCCATGGAGAGAGGTCCCAATGGCCAAAACCGGAATCATTTGATCAAAAACAAAAAAGTGGTATTGAATTATAACCAAAAAAGTATTTTTTAAAAAAAACAACATTACCATGCTGATTTAAATAAATGATTGAATAAATAAATAAAGGGAGACAAATGTGTGCCAAATTCTAAATAATTATGTAGATACTCCACCCTCCAGAAGCAGGACCATCACTTTCTATCCCTTAAGTACAGACTGAATGTAGTGACATTCTTCCAAAGAGTACAGTATGGAAAGGGGGAGGAAAAAAGAGTAATCTTACAGCAGAGAAAACTGATAAACACTACCTCAGCCAGGTGATCAAGATTGATTGTTGACACTGTATATCTTTGATATGATATGTTGAAAATGGTGCTTTTCTTTTATGGTCTTTCTTTTAAAACCTCGTAACTCCAGTCTAATTATGAGTAAAACATCACAAAAATCCCAGTCGAGAAAAATTCTACAAAATACCTGATCAGTTTCATCAAAACTTTCAGTGCATAAAAAATAAGGAATGTATGAGGAACTGTCACAGCGAAGAGAAGCCAGGATGACTAAGTATGGAGACAGAATGACTAAATACAATATGGTATCCTGGGTAGGATCTTGGAATAGGAAAAGTATATGAAGTGAAAAGTCAGGAAATCCGAATGTATGGGTTTTAGTTAACAATAAGTGTCAACATTGGCTCTGTAATTGTTAAGAAGGCACTCCAGTAATGTAGGATGGTAATAACAGGGATACTGATACTGGATATGGAATAGATGGGAATTCTCAGTTTTTCTATAAATTGAACACTGTTCTGAACTAAAAAGTTTGTTTCAGATAAAATTCAAACAAAATGTTATGAATATTTTTTCACATGATGCTATATTGTTTTGTTGTGTCATTTAAGTGCCTATTCATCTTCTATTGTTATATACAGATGACATAGCTTATTTAAAACACCCATTCTTGGGCATTTAAATTGGTTCTAGTAGTTTGTACCTACATCTTTGATCATCCCTTTGGTGATAGAGGAAGGACTGTTTTTGCGTGGAAACTTTATCATCTCTTGTTTGATATTATTTCTGATTTCTTCTCTTATTTTATCTCTGTTTCCCCTTAGGTTAGAACTTTAAATACTTTCTATATGCTAATGAGTCCTGCCTAATTGATTATATCACAGGCATCTCAAATTCAACACATTCAGAGATGGGCTTTTATTTTCTTTCCCCTTCAATTACTTCTCTCTCTGATTTCCCTTTTTCTGTTAATGCTGTCATAGTTTACCCAGATATTCAGCAGGACTATGGCAGTTAAGTTTGGTTTCTCCTCTCTGTCACCATTCTATCTGCATCCTCTGCCTATGCAGTCTTTCACATGCTCTGCCTGTTCTGCTCTTAAAATATATCTTAAACCCAGAATTTCCCATGTCCACTGCTACCAATCTTGTCTGAGCTATCTATCATCAAATTATGCCTGGACCTTTATAATATCCCTAACAATCCCCTTTCTCTCTTGCCTCTTTTTAGTTCACTCTTTGAATATAATTACAAATGTGAGGGGATCCCTATGGGTTTTAAATAGAAGAAGGACGATACAATTTGTGATTGTTCTGAAATGATCATTGTGCAAGATGTGCAAAGAATGGTTCCTTTGTACAGATGTAGATGGTTCCTTGTACATTGTAGATGGTTCCACATCTACAACGACTGGCCTCTGTCTGCCTTTCTCTTTCATTTCATTTCAGTCTCTTTCTCAGCATGGTTTGGTTATATTGGTCTTCTTTCAGTTTTGTTCTTTCCGTATGCCAACCCCTTTCCTGCCTTTGAGCTTTCACACGTGTTACTCTTTGTTTTCCAGTTTTGTCTTCCATCCTCTTTCCCCATGGCAGGTCCTATAATTCTTTGTTTAGTTATTTTCTCCACTATTTCAAAGAAGGCAAGACTATATCTTTTTCATTTCCTTATGTATACTCAGTACCTAGCATAAAGCCTTACACATAGCAACACTCAGGAGTTGCTGAATAATTAAACAAGTAGTAATTACCATTTTCATTCATTTGTTAAAAATAGTGTTCAGGATCTTTGTTAAGTGCTATGGAAAGATACAAAAGGTTTAAAATAAATAAGTCTTACCTTGAAATAGCTCCTAATTTAAAAGGAGGGATAGGAGAATATATAAATAATATTGTAGCATGGAGGAAGGCAATGTTGTTGGAGTAAAGTTCTGTTACTAACCACCTGTATGTCCTCACGTAAGTTTTTTTTTTTTTTGAGACAGAGTTTCGGTCTTGTTGCCCAGACTGGAGTGCAATAGCATGATTGATCTTGGCTCACTGCAACCTCTGCCTCTTGGGTTCAAGCGATTCTCCTGCCTCAGCCTCCCGAGTACCTGGGATTACAGGCATGCCCCACCACGCCCGGCTAATTTTTTATATTTTTAGTAGAGACAGAGTTTCTCCATGTTGGTTAGGTTGGTCTTGAACTCCTGACCTCAGGTGATCCACCTGCCTCGGCCTCCCAAAGTGCTGGGATTACAGGCATGAGCCACTGCACCTGGCCAAGTTATTTTTTTTTCTATGTTCCTTTATGTGTCCATTTGGATATTAAGGAATTTGACTAGACTCTTGTAAGGCTTTGATTCTCAACTGTGGTGTGCCGTTAATACTATACTAGTGAAATTAGTTTTTTCCAGGTTTCCATCCCTGAAAAACCTGATTCATTTGGTATGGGGTGGGTTCTAGGAATCCCATAGGTGGTTGGGATGCGTGAGTAGGTTAAGGAAGTAGTGACCTAACTCCTTCTGGTTTTGACATCTTATAATTCTAGTTGTAGTGCAAGGAAGACTGTGAAAGTGCAGCAGAAATCAGATAAATTAAGTGTTGTATTCATTCAGGGTCAGGGAATATAATCTCTTGCTTGCTGGCTGGGATTGGGGCTTAATGGAAAAGATGATGTTAAAATGGACTTTGAGGAATAGGTGGAAATGTGGGCAGGTGGATGATTGCATGGTTGGTGTTGAGTTCAACTTAGCTGTAGGCCAGAAGACACACAAGGGAAGCAGGGGGAAATGACCCATTTTGATGCAATGGACCATGGTTCTAGTCTTGTTTTTCTCATTTTACCTGTCACACTTGGTTGTCCTTTTGAATTTGAAAGATTGTATTATTGCAGCTTGATCCTCATTCGGTGGAAGTGAAGCATGTGGTGACAGACACCATGGGACTGCTTTGGGAAATAATTGGGCATATTCTTCCTCAAGCCTTTTGGGGGCTGTGCTCTTTGAGATCCATTTTGACCACCCCATTGGTTTTCTGGTTAGAAACAAAGAATATCAGGACCCACTCTGTTATCTAAAATAATAGTTTGCTGTCAGAATGATTATTATTAAACCAAAGTTGACTTTTTTGTTTAGATGAAACCATAAAAAGGCAACATTCTGAGTAAATTACATAGCGTCCACTTGATGAAATAATAAGCCTAAGTTTAGGGAATGAAAGTAATGATCTAATGCAGTATTTAGAATGGGTATACAGTATATAGTTATTAACCAAAAAGTCACATCGTGCATTCTTTTAATTTGTGCAAAATTTGTCATTAATTGCCCAAGAAACCTCTGATTTTTTCATACATAATCACATCATAGCTATTGACTTTCTCTCCCTTCTCCTGCCTTAAAATACATCCCTGTAAATAGTAGATTACTTTCAGATTGGTAATACCCCCTTTAAACACTGAGTTGCTAAGTTTAGCCATGTTGCTCTCTTTCTTAAAATACAGAATTCTTTTTTCCCCAACTTTGCCTTTGAGTTGTTACTGACAAATCACATTTTGTTTTTTTTGTTTGTTTGTTTTTTGTTTTTGTTTTTTTTTTAGACTCTGTTGCTGAGGCTGGAGTGCAGTGGTGTGATCACCGCTCACTGCAGCCTTGACCTCCCTAGGCTCAGGTGATCCTCCCACCTTTTTTTTGTTTGTTTGTTTTGTATTTTTAGTAGAGACAGGGTTTTGCTATGTTGCCCAGGCAGGTCTCGAACTCCTGGGCTCAAGCGATCCACCTGCCTCAGCCTCCCAAAGTGCTAAGATTACAGGCATGAGCCACCATGCCTGGCCCACACTTTGTTTTTTCATGGCAATTGGCTTAAAATTTTATTTAATCCTTCTGCCCAATGTGAGCTTGCTAATTCTGAAATGCTTTTTGTTTTCATTAACTACCACTGTATGGAGGAGGAAATGTATATAGTATTCTACTTGCAAACAGTTTGAGAGATGGGTTTTGATTCTTCATTCAAACTCATTCTAAATGGGGCAGGGTCAGAAACACAGAAGTCAAAAATTGAAAAGAAAGAATAAGATAGTGGGTAAGGAATGGGGTAGCCAAGCTGATATCCAGCTAGGAATCTGGTCCTTCCCTATTCCTGGCAACTATCTTAGATCAATTTAGGATTTATAAGTTGGCCCGTGATCATCCAGCCACCTCACCACCTCGTGCAGCCCTCGATGATGTTGATCTATTGACTTTGAAATTAGAGAAGTAGAAATAACAAGCCTTTTGTGATTGACTACTTGTACAGAATAACCTTTACTAATTTAAATTCTTGGCCTTTAGTAGCAACAGAGCCCCTTAGAGAGTGACATTCGCCATGATTTATTTGAAAGAAAAAATAAATAAAAAGAAAAATAACATAGCTAGATCTGAAAAGAGACCTCAAAATTCAGAAAATGTCTCCAATTTCAGTGAGGGGTGTCATGGGAAAATAACTGCTATTGCATCCCTTGTGTCTTTTTTTTTTTTTTTTTAAGACAGAATTTTGGTTTTGTTGCCCAGGCTGGAGTGCAATGGCATGATCTCAGCTCACTGCAACCTCTGCCTCCTGGGTTCAAGCAATTCTCCTGCCTCAGCCTCCCAAGTAGCTGGGATTACAGGCATGTGCCACCATGCCTGGCTAATTTTGTATTTTTAGTAGAGATGGTGTTTCTCCATGTTGGTCAGGCTGGTCTCGAACTCCCAATCTCAGGTGATCCACCTGCCTCGGCCTCCCAAAGTGCTGGGATTACAGGTGTGAGCCACTGCTCCCGGCCCCTCGTGTCTTTTTATCTGCCAGATTGTTAAGAGGAATAATAGAGCCCAAAGTGTACACCAAATTTGCATTGTAAGCACATTGAAGATTACTTACTATTTTGCAAATTGTGTTTTGTGTTCATGCTGCCTGGGTGGTGGTGCAGGACTGCTTCTGCTTCATCCAGAGCACTTGAAATACTATCTGCTTACATATTTATATATTAGGATTTCATGTATTATTTAGTTGAATACAAGAGTTCTGCTTTTAAAAAAATTTGAAAACCTTTGGTTTAGCTGAAATGCCCAAGAGTTTATAGAGCATGTATCAGAAGATCAAATACGTAAATTATATACCCACAGTCATGGAACTATCTAGAGGTCAACAGAGAGAAACCATCCAGGTTTCAACTGTCCATGTCTGGACTTCCTATCCCGGGCATTTTTGCTACAAAATGTTGATTTGATTTTCCATTTTGAAAGACACAGAAGTGATCTGTGAAATGGTGATTAGCACTAGGTGGCCCCAGGCAGCCCTGGAATGCTCCATGGTTCAAATGCCCAAGACCAGATGGAAGTCCAGAAGTGGATGACTCAAAGTTTATTAGTTTTGCCACCTGGGCTGTACAGCCAAACCAGCTGCCACAAGGCAGTTCCAATTTTGACAGAGCAGCAAATGAACATAAAAGTGAGTTTAAGTCCCAAGAATAAAGTAAAGGAGAATGGCTGCAGCAGTAAGGAGATTCATCCAGGCTGAGTCCTATTGATATATCTTGTAGGAAGCACAGCTGCTGTGCTAGGTAAGGGGCAAGAAAAGGCCTGAAAAATCATGCCTTGAGTTGTTCCAGGAGCCAATCTCAATTTGGGGTATATTTTAATGACTGGCTTGGTAGGTTTTCCAGTCGCATCTGACGATCTAGAAAGAGAAAAGCAAGCTGATGCATCATGATGATGTCATGTGGCCAGAACCACTTTTTATTCTTTTCTGGAATCCATGGAAAATCGTTTGATCACCTCCTTTCCATAGTTCTGTGGCGGTGGAGCCATACGTATTCATTGGAACATAAGATCCTTGTGGCAGATCACCAGGAATCAATTCATTATCCTCATATTATCGTCATATTGAGTTGAACTATTGTAGATTTGTCAAGATCTGTCCATGAAGTACTACAGTAGTCAGAAATTGACTGTAAGATTTTTGATGACTCATTTAATAGATCTGCAGTTCTCAAAAACTGAATTGAGTGTGACAATGAGCACATGGGACTAGGAACAGATTGGGAGAGGTATAGTCATGTTTCTTTAAATGAGGATGATCCACTAATTAATTTTAAAAAGTCAAATAATCTTGATCTTTTGTGTCAGAATGCTTTGGGCAGAAAGTAACAGAAAACCTGGCTAAACTGACTTAAATATAATGGAAGTTTATTATTACTGCTTTTTTATGTCATCAGAAATGTAGAGGAATGTGGCTCCTGGCTTTGGTTCATCTACTCAGTGATGACACAGGTTCTTTTTGTGTTATCTTGGTGCAAAATAAAAGGAGACACATGAAGAGGGGAAAAAAATGTATGAGTTGCTGATGTATATTGCTGTGGGTTTGGTGATAAAGGCTGGACCACGGTTTCATCTGCTTGGTCAACCTCTGCTTTTAGATAATCTTTTTACGGGTTGAACGTTTATGTGTTTATATTTCTCAATTGACTGTTATTTAGTCTCATGCAATAATTTAATAACGATCTTCATTTGTGTGATAAAAGTACAAATGCCTGTATATTTTCTAAATTGATGGACAGTTATTTTTTTCTTCTACAATGAGATGAAGTGAAATTACTTTCATAATACAACATTCCCTTTTTGAGTATAGATAAACTAGCTGTTCTATTTTATTTATTTACTTTTTTTTTCCTGGTAGGTGGCGTGTTTGTCCCAGATAGCTGCAAATTATCTTATTGTTCAAAAGGAAGCAAAACGTTGGGGTACAGCTCATGGCAGTATTGTTCCTTACCAGGTAAGACTTCAGCAGTCTAGGGTTGGGCTATTGTAATTTGTAGTTTTATATGATGTGTTTTTGGAAAATGATTTCTTTCTATACACAAATCCTTCAGGTTTTTTTTTTTTTTTTTTTTTTTTTGTAATGTATCTGTGTCTGGCTATAACAAGGTTCTGTCGTTCACATTAACTTCTGTTTTGCATATTTCTTCATCAAAAAGAGATTAGTAACAGGACCCCTGAACAGATCAAAGGAACTCATTGAAAATAAGTGACTTTTGGGCTCAGATGATGGTTTTTTTTTTTCCCCACCTAAAAGAGGCACTGACTGTAGCCATTTTATAAAGCATGATTTGTTAACCATGTCAGTTATAAAACAAATGTTACCTACCCCATCTGACAATAATATTCTCTCAGGATTGAAGTAAAATGAAAATTTGCGTGTGATGGTTCTTCATTTTTGGAACAAAGCAGATGGCTCAGGAGCTGCTGTTCTTTATTAAGTGTCTAAACTTGTCCTTAGGAATTCTTGACTTTGGCTAGTGTAAATGAATATGTGAAGTAACTGTGGTCTTTCAAAAATAAAATTTAAAACAAAACCTGGCTCTCCTTCCAATCCCTAACCTTTGCTTGGTCCAGTTGCACCATATGTTGTTCTATTTATTAATGTATCTGCATATCTTCTGTACTCTATTGCAAGCTCTTAAGAGTAGAGGTGACTCTTCTTCATTGTATGTCTTCTCACAATCAATGGAAGCACGTGTTAGGTACTGTATACATATCTGTGGAGTGAATGAGTGAATTTTACTGGAGTCATTTCAATGCTAGTGCTCTTGGGAGAAAACAAAAACGTCAGCATTTTTCATTTGCCAGGAAATTAATCAACCTTGCTAATCATCCTTTTAGCTTTAAGACTTTATTTCCTTAGGCAAAACTAGTTTCCTTTCAATTTTTTAAAATCAGAATTTGAGGAAAGCACTGACCCAATATGAACCTAGGATGATTCCCTCTCTGTTTATATTCATGGCCCCTTACTTGAGGCATTACTATGATTTCACTGTAGAATTGCTTTTCAACACATTGAGTTGATGTTTAGGTGTAATTACAATTGTGGCGGTGTTTTCTCCACTTCTTCCCCTTTGTCTCCACCATTGGTTTTATGACCACCATTAATGACATTTTGCTTCTCCACTTCCTAGCCCTTTGTGACTGACCCTATACTTCTAACCAGACTTGCTTCATTTCACAGAAGTTATTACATTTTTGAATTGGTTAGAGATCACCAGATTTAGTCTTTGTGTTTTTCAGATAAGAAATCTGATACCTAGATTGGGCAGATGGACTCCAACTGTGGTCCCCTGCCTCCTTGTTGAATATTCTTTCAGATACTGCTACCTTTGACAAGAAAAGGTGATTTCAGTTCCCTTCGTGAACTCTACCCCTATCAAGGGTTTCCATCAAACTTGCTTCTAGGTCACGGGTTTGATCAGCTAAATTTATACTCATCATTGATAATGGAGGTCTTTCTCAAGGGTATTTTAACAGAGAACAATGTTAGAATCTATGTGAAATCATCTCAAATAATGGAAATCTGGCCTTCAGTCTTTTATTTATTTATTTATTTAGAGATGGAATGTTCCTCTGTTGCCTAGGTGGGAGTGCAGTGGCACGATCTCAGCTCACTGCAACCTCCACCTCCCAGGTTCAAGTGATTCTTCTCTCTCAGCCTCCTGAGTAGCTGAGACTACCGACGTGTGCCACCACGCCTGGCTGATTTTTGTATTTTTAGTAGAGACAGGATTTCACCATGTTGGCTAGGCTGGCCTTGAACTCCTGACCTCAAGTGATCCACCTGCTTCGTCCTCCCAAAGTTCTGGGATTACAGGCATGAGCCACCATGCCTGGCCTGGCCTTCAGCCTGTGATATATGTGAAGAAAGCATTCCTGAGTTGAAAGGTTCTCTAGTGTAATTCCAAATCCTATCACATAGGTAGGTGTTCACTGCATTCAAGCATAAAGTTTATAGTTTATTTTTTGCTCATTTAAAAGATGGAGTGTCATTTTAAAAAGCTTTATATAGACCTCAGCTGTCCCTTCTGGGCATGTGCACCTAGAGTTCTGGCACCCTGGGTATGCCCTCAATTATTTCACTATGTGGTAAAAAGAAATTCAGAATCTTGGCTTTTATTTTGGAAAGTAAAAGACACAGGATTTTTTTTTTCTCTCTTTGTGTGTGTATCTGTGTCTGTGTTTGTCTGTTCTTCAGTGATAGAAATGTACCTTTCCTGTTGAATTGTGCCATTCACGTAAAATGGATAGTATGCTTATTTGATTTTAGTTGATTGAAGCTTTATTATCTGTAAGAAATAAGAAATCTACCAAGGTATTTCCTCAAGAGCCCAGAATTAATTTGTTTCCTCTTCCCAAGAACTAGTTCAGCACTGTGATTAAGGAATAAATGCAAATTTAGCTGAAATGAAACTAGCATACCAAGATGGGTCCTAGATATGCTTAGAGACCTCGGTCTGTTTTCAATTTTAAAAATAGATTGGGGGAATATTTTTGTGGGTGAATGCCAGGATAATTATAATTCAGTTTTCTGTAATAATTACAGCTTTGCGTCTAAGTTGAGTTGTCTGACTTTTGGGCTGCCTCTCTATAATGGAAAACTCTGATGGTCACAGGAGTTACTTAAGGTGCCTAGCTCACTCTCTTCCATTCTTGTTTAACCCTATCTGAAAGATTATATACCTCCAATGCATGGAATGTAAATTTCAGAAAAGTAGTGATCCTTGTTTGTGTGTTATTTTATAAGCATACAGTTCTTAACTTCTCAGATTGATTATCCACTCATGCCCTTTTCTTCCCTGTTCTTTGGCTGCCAGCTTTTTTTTTTTTTTTTTTTTGAGACGGAGTCTCGCTCTGTCACCCAGGCTGGAGTGCAGTGGCCAGATCTCAGCTCACTGCAAGCTCCGCCTCCCGGGTTCACGCACGCCATTCTCCTGCCTCAGCCTCCCGAGTAGCTGGAACTACAGGCGCCGCCACCTCGCCCGGCTAGTTTTTTGTATTTTTAGTAGAGACGGGGTTTCACCGTGTTAGCCAGGGTGGTCTACGATCTCCTGACCTCGTGATCCGCCCGTCTCGGCCTCCCAAAGTGCTGGGATTACAGGCTTGAGCCACCGCGCCCGGCGGCTGCCAGCTTTTTAAAGATTAAGTAAGTTATACAAACGTAGACAGAGCTGAGATAATCATTTTGCTACTTGTTGAACATATTGGTGGATGCTTTTCCGATAATTCAGTTATTTGTTTATTTATTTAAGAGACTGGTTCTCACTTTGTCATCCAGGCTGGGGTGCAGTGGTGTGATCATAGCTTACTGCAGCCTCAACCTGCTGGGCTCAGGTGTTCCTAGTAGCTGGGATCCCGAGTAGCGGAGACTACAGACACAAACCACAGTGTCTGGCAGGTTTCAGATTTTTAAATGAAGTTTTAGATTTCACTGCTTCTTTTGTTCCCATTTCTAGTGGACCCTGCCACAGAGAAGCACTTAGCTTAAGGGATTAATAGTTACATAATATTTTTTAATTATTTATTTATTTTTTTGAGGCAGAGTCTTGCTCTGTCACCCAGGCTGGAGTGTAGTGGCGCGATCTTGGCTTACTGCAACCTCTGCCTCCCAGGTTCAAGCCATTCTCCTGCCTCAGTCTCCTGAGTAGCTGGGATTACAGGCATAAGCCAACAGGCACGGCTAGTTTTTGTATTTTTAGTAGAGATGGGGTTTCTCCATGTTGGCCAGGATGGTCTCCAATGCCTGACCTCAAGTGATACGGCTGCCTCGGCCTCCCAAAGTGCTGGGATTACAGGCATGAGCCTGTAGTATTTTTAATGTATAGGTATGTTTCCCAGTCCTTAAACAATTGTACTTAAAGACAGTAGGCTTTTAGAGATGGGAGAGGAAGGTGCAGAGAAAGCAGATAGCTGGTCTTCAAAAAGAATATATTTTATTATGTAACATAGTTGTCAGTTGGGCCACTGTCCTTTAGATACATGCCTAACATGGTAATTCTCTTCATTTCATCGCCTGCATCTATCTAAAACTCTCGCCCAAATTTCTTCAACCTTCTAGGAACCTTCATTTGCATGTCCTCCTTTGCTTATGACCCACACTGACCTCTACCTGTCTCCTATATCATAGAAGATCCATTCACGAATACACTCACAAGGACAGGCAATACTGAATATAGTGGGAAAAAAATGGAGTTTTTATTTACTTCTTTTAAAATTAGATTTTAGAGCATACAAGTGCAGGTTTGTTACATGGAAATATTATGTAGTGGTGAAGCCTGGGCTTTTAGTGCAGTCATCACCTAAATAGTATATGCCATATCTAATAGGTACTTTCTCCTCTCTTACTCCCCTCCCACCTCCCACGTTTTCGAGTCTCCAGTGTCTATTATTCCACTCTCTATGTCCATGGGTACATGTTATTTAGCTGCCACTTATAAGTGAGAACATGTGGTATTACACTTGCTGTTTCTTTTTTCTTTCTTTCTTTTTTTTTTTTTTTTTGAGGTGGAGTCTCACTCTGTTGCCCAGGCTGGAGTGCAGTGGTGCGATCTCGGCTCACTGCAACCTCTGCCTCCCTGGTTCAAGTGATTCCCCGCCTTGGCCTCCTGAGTAGCTGGGATTACAGGCAAACACTACCACGCCTGGCTAATTGTTTTGTATTTTTAGTAGAGACAGGGTTTCACCATGTTGGCCAGGCTGGTCTTGGACTCCTAACCTCAAGTGATCCACCCACTTTGGCCTCCCAAAGTGCTGGGATTATGGGCATGAGCCATCGTGCCCAGCCATTTTTTTTGACAGAGTCTTGCTCTGTTGCCCAGGCTGGAATGCAGTGGTGCTATCTCAGCTCACTGCAACCTCTGCCTACTGAGTTCAAGTGATTATCCTGCCTCAGCCTGCCGAGTAGCTGGGACTACAGACCTGTGCCACCATGCCCGGATCATTTTTGTATTTTTAATAGAAATGGGGTTTTGCCATGTTAGCCAGGCTGGTGTCGAACGCCTGACCTCAGGTGATCCACCCACCTCAGCCTCCCAAAGTGCTGGGATTCCAGGCGAGATCCACCACGCCCAGCCTGACTTGTTGTTTCTGAGTTACTTCACGTAAGATCGTGGCCTCCAATTCTATCCATGTTGCTGCAGACAATATGATTTTACTCTTGTTTTATGTCTGAGTAGTATTCCATGGTATAGATATACCACATTTTCTTTATCCAGTCCATTGTTGACAGGCACTTAGGTTTATTCCATGATTTTGTTATTGTGAGTAGTGCTGCGATAAACATATGAATGCAGGTATCTTTTTGATATCATGATTTTTTTTCCTTTTGGGCAGGTATCCAGTAGTGGGATTGCTGGATTGAATGGTTGTTCTATTTTTTAGTTCTTTGAGAAATCTCTATACTGTTTTCCATAGAAGTTGTACTAATTTACATTCACACCAGCAGGGTATAAGCACTGTCTTTTCTCCATGTCCTCACCATCTGTTCTTACATTTTAAGAGCAGTATTTTTTTATAGATGAAATGTACCCAGTCTTACAACAGGAGGCCTCACCTTTCTAACCACATCCTTTGATTGTTACCAGGGAGTTTCACTGTCCTGACTAGCATAAGAATCTCACCATCTTCTGTCTCTCTCTCTCTCTCTCTCCCTTCTCCTTTCTGCCTTCAGAGGTCCCTTGTCTCTCTCTTCTCCTTTTCAAGAGCAATGAATTTCTGTAGTCTTCTATGAGTTTTTATGCTCTCTAGTGCAGGCACAGTCTTTGTGCCCACAGATCTTTGGGTAGCTACCACTATACTAAGTGCTTAATGATTTAGTTTTGATATACAGTGAATCCCTTCCCAAGGGGCAAGCTGATGTGAGGATCTAATAGAAGCCCACCAGACTGTGTTTCTGACGAGAAACACAGTCCGCCAGCTCATTCCTTCTGCAGCAGGAATTGAAGGAGCTCACAGTTTATTCTGCTCCTGGTAAAACCACAGCTCCTTCAGCTATAGTGTTGCCCTCATGACAGGGTGAATTGCGTGAGAGGCCAGTCTTGAGAATAGGACTGTAACATTTCCTTAAAAAGACTACCAGAGCCAGTCGTGGTGGCTCACACCTGTAATCCCAGCACTACTTATGCATGAGGATTGTTTGAACTCAGGAGTTTGAGACCAGACTGGGCAACATAGTGAGACCCTGTCTTTCAAATTAAAAAGAAGAAGAAACCAGGTGTGATGGCACAAGTCTGTGGTTCCAGCTACTCTGGAGGCTGAGGTGGGAGGATTGCTTGAGCCTCCCACCTGACTTGGGAGGTTGAGGCTACAGTGAGCTGTGATTGCACCACTATACTCTAGTCTGAATGACAGAGCGAGACCCTGTCTCAAAATAAAATAAAATAAAATAAAATAAATAAAATAGAGTGCTACCAGAATGAGTCCCATCACTCCTTATACCCATTTGCCTCAATTATGACCAGGACTCCAAGCCTTTTGGCCATCTGTTATCACCTGGACAATTTTCCCATATAGCTCTGTTAATCTCTCTTCTTTCGACCCAGTCATTTCTCCTGTCATCAGTCTTGGTGGCTGTAAAATCCGTATAGAGGACCCTTGCAACAGTCCACCCTCTCCTTTCTTTAACCTCTCCTCTCTTATAATGATCCTTTTCTGTTCTCACTTGGCTCCCACTCCCATTCAGTTGGTATTTCTCAAAGTTTAAAGTGCATGTGAATCATTTGGATGTCTTGTCAAGATGCAGATTCTGTTTCATGGTGATGTTGATGCTGTTAGTAGGGGCACTCAGTTTCCAGATCTAGAATGTATTATTATCATTATTTTTTTAGAGACAGTGTTTCTCTCTGTTGTCCAGGCTGGAGTAGTGGTGTGATCATAGCTCACTGCAGCCTCAAACTCAAGTGAACCTCCCACCTCAGCCTCCCGAATAATAGCTGGGACCACAGGTACACACCACCATGCCTAGCTATTTTTAAATTTTTTTTAGAGACGGGGTCTCATAATCTTGCCCAGGCTGGTCTTGAACTCCTGGACTCAAGTGATTCACCCACCTTGACCTCCCAAAGTGCTGAGATTACAGCTGTGAGCCATTGCTTCGGTCTTAGACTATTATTATCAATGACTACACCTTTACCTTTACACTCAACTGGCAAAATCCCAGTGCAGATAGACTTAATAGTTTATCTATTCGTGGCCTGCAGTCAAGTGGTGGATATGGTCAGAAGAAAATATGCTACTATGCTGATGATCTCCCTCCCAATCCATAGCCATCTCTCTCAAGTGGCCTCTCAGGCTTACCCAGAAATCCTGCCACCTTCACCTAGGTAATTTATTTTCTCCCCCTCTAAGATGACTACCTCGTATCTTCTCTTCTCTAAGATCTTTCCATCTCTCCTCATCCTTAAAGACTTTGTTTCTTATTCCACTTAAAAGTAATGCAACCAGAAGAAAACTAGCTTATCTTTTGTCTACTGTACCTCCCAAACTCTTGCATTTGAACCTATGTATAGATCACTGCATTCCTTCCTGTCACAAGAGAGAAAGTGTCCCTTTCCATATTTTGCCTAAGGGCATTGCATCTGCATTTTATGTCGTCTATCACCTGTATTATACTTCATAGGATAAGCAGATGATTTTATATATATATGTGTAAAATATATACATATTTTGTTTTTTGAGACAGAGTCTTGCTCTGTTGCCCAGGCTGGAATGCAGTGATGCAATCTCAGCTCATTTCAGCCTCCATCTCCCAGGTTCAAGCAATTCTTGTGCCTCAGCCTCCCAAGTAGCTGGGATTACAGATGTACGCCACCACGTCCGGCTAATTTTTGTTATTTTTTTTTTTTTTTTTTTTTTGAGACGGAGTCTCGCTCTGTCGCTCGGGCTAGAGTGCAGTGGCCAGATCTCAGCTCACTGCAAGCTCCGCCTGCCGGGTTTACGCCATTCTCCTGCCTCAGCCTCCCGAGTAGCTGGGACTACAGGCGCCCGCCACCTCGCCCGGCTAGTTTTTTTGTATTTTTTTAGTAGAGACGGGGTTTCACAGTGTTAGCCAGGATGGTCTCGATCTCCTGACCTCGTGATCCGCCCGTCTCGGCCTCCCAAAGTGCTGGGATTACAGGCTTGAGCCACCGCGCCCGGCCAATTTTTGTATTTTTAATAGAGATGGGGTTTCATCATGTTGGCCAGGCTGGTCTCGAACTCCTGACCTCAGGTGATCCACCTGCCTCGGCCTCCCAAAGTGCTGGGATTACAGACATGAGCCACCGCACCCAGCCAGATCATAGTTTTTACCTTAAAAAGCCCACCAACCTTTCTTTGATTCCCAAGCAATGTCTTTTTCAAATACTATCCTATTTCTGTATGTGCTACTATACAGGACTCTTCCAAAAAATTTTGGGTGATGTTTGCTGGATGGAAGCCCTCTACTGTCTATTCTATGATGTAGTCTGTGCTTTACAGACCAATGGGAGACCCCAGGAGTTCAGGTGGTATGCAATAGCTAGGAGTAGTTGACTTTCTGAGTAGTTCATTAATGAGAATTCTTTTTTTATGCTCTTTCATGAGCCTTTCAATGGGAATTTTCCATTAAATGGCCTAATAATTCACATGGTACTTTCTTCTAAACTTTTCTTCTGAAGTAGCTTCTAACTCAAGAGATTGAAGAAAACAATTATTTATATGATTAAATAAAATAACATCTTCCTTGTTCCAGTTTGGGCTTATTCAACCAAGGAGTAGAGCAGGAAGCTGTGCTATGTTATTTCTGGTAGGGACATTATACTGTATATTTAATTTGGCAGAAGCAGAGACTCAGACAGGCAGTAAATTCCAAGTTTGAAGATATGCAGTACTTTGCTATCATTCCTTAGAAAAATGTCAAAGTGCTGTTAAATCATGGCAGATTAGGTAACATTGGGAATCTTTTTCTTTTTCTTTTCTTAAACCCATGTCAAGGATTTTTTTAAAAAAGTCAAAATGTAAATGATATATATCTGTCTCTTCTTGTGTGACTTTTTATTTATTTATTTTACCATAGTCACACTAAAGCACTAAAATGTGAAGGTATAAACAAGCATACGATTCTATCACATGCTTAAAATAATTGTTGTATTAGTAATAACAGTAATAATGATCTTGCTGGTTACCACTGGACACGTACTATGTAACTGGGAGATATATGTATATATACATGTGTATATGTATTTATAAAATTTTTGCTTATTCTTCTTTTAGTTTGATGAAAGGGAAGCCTAGAGACATTAAGCAGTTATGTTCTAGAATAAATAGGAACCATGGATTTAAGGTTTTAAAACTTGTTTCTGTTTGTGACCAGCCTGGCCAACCTGGTGAAACCCCATCTCTACTAAAAAATACAAAAATTAACTGGGTGTCATGGTGTGTGCCTGTATTCCCAGCTACTGGGGAGGCTGAGGCAGGAGAATCGCTTGAAACCGGGAGGTGGTGGTTGCAATGAGCCAAGATTGCACCATTGCACTCCAGCCTGGGCAACAAGAGCAAAACTCTGTCTCAAAACAAAACAAAACAAACAACAACAAAAAATTGAAACAAACATTTCTTTTCTGACTGTATCCAAACTAAGCTGGATACATCGTGGATGTGTGTCTTTTTTTTTTTTTTTTTTTTTTTTGGCAGATTCTAGAATTCTTCTAATCTGTTTCCATTATCTCTTTAACAAATGTCAAGTTTACTGTGATTCTAGTGGGTACCAAACCTAATAGCTGGCCTTGCTTCAGAAGTATTTTTGAATTATGAGCTGTAGGGCAAGTGTAGGTTTCCCCCTACCATGGTTTCAGTCCATTGCTTTCAAATGACTCTTGACAAACCAATTAAAAAATAATTAATTGAGTCCCCTGTGAGGTAGGCAGTGTTGTAGTCCTGAAAGCCTCCAGATGAGGAAGAACTGGCCCTTGATTTCAAGGGACTCAAAGGCAATATAGCAGGCAAAGTTGGGAGAACTTGAGCTTTGGGGTCAGACAGACCTGGAGAATTAAAAGAGATCATTGTACTAAGTGTTTCGTGCAGTATCTGACTCTAGTAAGCCCTCAATAAAAGGTGGCTCCTATTATTACTGGTGTGTTGAACTAATAGTTATAGCTTTTGTGAATAATAGTTTCTATGAAAATATGAGATAGTCTCTATGAAAACTACCCATAGAAGCTTAGGGGCAGAGTAAATAAATAAACAGAGCTGAATTTCTTTCTTAAACTTTATGGGATTTTTAGCTTAATTTCTTTCCATTTTTTAGAGAGGAAAAGAGGGCAACATACTCTGGTAATTTTGTTTTAAAGAAACTCTTCTTAGAACTTTTTCGGAAATTGTAGCCTTCAGCTCATTGTCTAAATATAGCATTATTAAAATTAATAGAGTTTGAGGAGAATCTTGTATGGCAACATCACTAAGTTGTTAAAGGGAGTAAGGCTTCTAGTTTATTGAATGGTTTAATTAATTGAGATTGGGTATAGATTCATATTTAACAAAAGGAATAATGACAAAAATGATTTTCAGGAGTAATCTCTGAGAAGCCCACAAAATGGGAACCTACCTTTATAAAAATATGTATACTCACCCTTGTAAGAGCAAAAAATTGTGGAGATTTCTCTTTTGGTTTTAAAAAGTAAAGAAAATAGAATATTTTAAATGCTTGTTTTTATAACCTTAAAATTGCAAAGAATGTCGATAATGCTTACCTATTAAAAAATGCTTGGAGGCCGGGCGCGGTGGCTCAAGCCTGTAATCCCAGCACTTTGGGAGGCCGAGACGGGCGGATCACGAGGTCAGGAGTTCGAGACCATCCTGGCTAACACGGTGAAACCCCGTTTCTACTAAAAAATACAAAAAGCTAGCCGGGCGAGGTGGCTGGCGCCTGTAGTCCCAGCTACTCGGGAGGCTGAGGCAGGAGAATGGCGTAAACCCGGGAGGCGGAGCTTGCAGTGAGCTGAGATTCGGCCACTGCACTCCAGCCCTGGCGACAGAGCGAGACTCCGTCTCAAAAAAAAAAAAAAAAAAAAAAAAGCTTGGAGATTTATTGGGAACGAAAGAGTAGGTGATAGCAAATACATTAGATTACATTTCAGAGGTTTCTACAAACTTTTGATTAATTAGCACTGACAAGCTAGAATATTGAAAAGTTGGTTTTCTGGTAAATTAAGGCATGGATTGTATGAACCCCCAACCCCTTTAGTTCTAAAGTTTTTGGCCAGGTAGCTTTTGAATATTTGCCTTAATGCTTGTGTATGCCTTGATCCTTACGGATTTGGGATTCTTGTTAAAGCAAAACAAAATTTTTTGTTTGAAGATCCTGTTTACTTTGGAACCAGTTGGCCAGGAGGTTGCCACAGTCTGAAGAATATAGGTCACTGGGCAGTCCAAGAGCAGATAAAATTAAGGCAGATGTGCCAGCTACTGACATAATAGCTGCCACCCTCTGGGCCACTTCTTAGAAAAGATTTGTCTGTCTTTGATTTAAAACAAAATTTCTAAAGTTAACATAAATAAGGTAACATAATGTCCAAGGGTAACTATTGCACAAAGAATAAAAGCACTTAGAACTGTTCAAAGACTATTAATGATTTTTTTAAACTCAGAATTCCCTCTAATTGACATATAGTGTTTTAAATGTTTCGCTAAGAGATAAAATAGAAGGTGGTGCAAAGAAAGTAAAAGTAATAAATATCTAATTCCTTTAGGATCTTTTCAGCTTTTCTTGTATTCTTTATATATGTGCAGAACTAATGTGTTTTTATATTTTCTATGCCTATCATATTTGGCTAAAATTATCTAAAAGAATCAAAGGCCATTTTGAATATTCAGTCATTAGTCCTAGTAATACTATCTTAATCATTATAATAATTATCAGATGTAACATTTATGAATGATTACTATGTTATTAAATACCTTACATATATTGAATAAATATTTACAACAACCCTTACAATAGTTATTGCTGTTATCTCCACTTTCAGGTGTAGAAACTGAGGCACAGAGGTTTAGAGAACTGTGCAAGGTCACAAGTCCGTGGTGTAAGTGGGATTCTAACTGAGGCAGGGGGACTCGAGCCCATTGTACTGTATAGGCAGATGATACAATGCTGCATGTTTAGTTTCATTTTCTATCTTCATCCTACTTTTGAGAAATAATTATGTGACCTTTTCTTCTACATAATTTCCCCTTTAGGACTGTCAAGAGCAACTGAAGAGGTATAAACAATTCTGTTGTTTACTTATCATAGGGATCCTTAATTATGCTTAAAAGCAAATTTCCTTCAGGAAATCAGGTTGTACATCTTTCGAATAAATCCTTTGGTCGCATATGCTAAAATTGTATTAGGATCATAAGTAAGTGATGGTATAGTGAAGCAACTCTACTTATTAATAGCTCCATCTATTTAATGAGAACAGTACTGTCCTTGAGCAATATAGGAGTTGGGGATGATTTTAGCTGTTGTGAGACTCATCGTTTCTGGTTTTCAAACTGTATTTCTATCAGGTTGGTAGGGTGGGGACAGAGCTGGGGTGGGAAGGAATATTTGGGACATGAGGAGGAGTATTCCAGGGCCTAGGTGGGAGATAGCCTGGGTAGAAACCAGTTAGACAGTTTTCTAAGTATTCCCACCCCATTTCAACCAGAACAATTCCACCTTCTGGTAGTTTTTTGAAACAGGGGTTCCACTGCTTAAAACTCATTACTTGTCCTAGATCGATCATCTTGTATTGAAGGACTTTATTGAACTAGAAAGTGGGTTTTCTATGTGTGTGTGTGTGTGTATGTGTGTGTGTGTGTATGTGTTTTGGAGAAAAGAGACTGATTTCCTTCAGTGCTGGAAGTCATTGTTGTAGTTCCTAGAACTGTGGACATAAAACCAAAGAACGGGTTCAAATTGACCCAAGATGGAGGCCTTGGTTGGAGGAGTTCGTGTGAGGCCTGGCATAGCTCCTCTTTGAAGGGGCACAGACATTACCTCACAGCTAAGAGTCTAGTCTGGTGGCTCTGTGTGGAGGTCAGGGCTCTTCAGCTCAAACAAATCACACAGGACTAGATTCTGGAAACAGTTGGATTTGGATGTAGTTACATGGCCTGGTTTGTTCCTAGGGGGGTCCAGTGCAAATCTTGTTGAAATTCTGAGTAGCTGTGCTTAGCACCAATACAGTACCCTGATAGATCTCAGTTCAGGTGCAGACTGCCTCAGGGGAAAGTAACTGAGTTCTGATATGGTACCAATTACTATTATAATATAATTTAATATTAGGCAAATGATATAACAATGGAAGAAAGCCTGTAAGATGTTAAGTACTGAAGTGGATCTGTACCGGAGACTTGAACAAATCATGTTCATGTATATGTATGGCTGTGAAGTAGGCTGTTTCCTTCTTAAAGTTTGCTTCTGGCATTTAGGAAAAGGACTACTGCTTCAGGGACCCTGCCCAGACAGGAGATAGTGCATGTGCATGCTGAGTGGGGCTAGTGAAATAGGAACATTATACAAAATTATCTTAATAATTCATTTGGCCTATTTTTCAACTGGGAATTATTCTCAAGTGCCCCTTCCTCCTTCTCTCCTGAGGGTTAAAGCAGGTGCAAAATGCTCTAGGTCCTAGTGACTCTGAGTGGTCTATGGAGTGGCAGCATTGGCATCACCTGGATGTTGGAAGTAATAAATTCATTCTAATGAACCAGAATCTGCATTTTAACAAGATGCGTGTGCAGGTGATTTGTTTTTGTTAGACCCTTGTTGTCATTCTAATATGAGTCCACTAGATGTCACTCTTGGAACCTGGTAATGGGACAGGATATTTCAATGGGGATTTGCAAGAATCCCTGAATGTGATCATATTATTATTAGATGATTTCCTCCCCATCCTTAGAGTTACTGATATACACATTGATTATTTAAGGTAAAACTATCTTTCTCTGTGGTTCAAAGTCCTGGAGAGAGATTCCTGGGAATGATTTCCATTTTGTTGGATTGGCACTCCTGCCTACTGTCTTCCCTGTTGCATGGATTAGTCTGTCATTATATAACCTCAGCAGAGAATATGCTGCAGATGCTGTGACAGGCTCACTGAGAGAACAGCATCCTGGGCTTCTGAGCACGGCAACACAGAATAAACATACAGATTTGATCTCTGTAGAAATTACTGAGAACAGAAAGGAAGCAAGGCTGTATCCTGAAATTAGCATCAGCCTCTAAGATGTGATTGTTGGAGGAAGTGCTGATCTTTCTGAGTGTTTAAGGTGTCTCAAGGGTAGTTTTATAAAGAAGATTGAGTCTGCTTACAAAATAATGTCCCAAATGTAATCTTGTGGGGAATTAGTTTCAGCCATGAAGATGAATATGGGGACATTTACAAGTAGAGTAATATCCTGAGGGAGAAGATATACATTTAGAGATGTATGAGGTTCCTAGGAAAGGTCCTGTTAACAACTGGTTAGGTCTGCATATTAGGAAAGAAGGGTGAAGAGGGTAAGGACTATGCTTGAGAAGATTCAATTTTTATTTTTATTTTTTTGCCGGATGCCTAGCTTGAGAAAAGTTAGTTCTTGAAAGAAATTACCTACTTGCAAAACGCCCCTCCCACTAAGTCTGACGTGGTTTTTCTGCTGTTTCAGTTAACAAGGGTAGCAAACAAGTCATAAAGTAGCAGGTGTTTGTGTGTACTTGAGTGTTTTGTGAGTGTGTGTATTTCCTCTTCTGGATGGGGGGGGGCATTTACTTTATGTCACTAAATGTATGGCAAATACTTGGTTTGGGTAATTTCAGACAAGGAAATGCTTTTATTGATGTGAAAACAATACGTTTTTAGCTTACATATAATTTTCTTTTGTTCAAATAATTAAGGTCACCATAGTAATTATTTCTAAGCTTTAGGGTACTTTTTCTAATGTCATTTATTCTGATGTGTTTCCTTATGACCAGAAACAGAATTAATTTTGAAACATTTTAGTGAAAATCAGTTTTATTTTTCTAAAGCATTATCTAAAATTTAGGTAATTTTTTGGCTTCCCTGCACCACATTGAATGAATAAGAATTGTCTTGGGCCACACATAAAATACAGCAACACCAATGATAGCTGATGAGCTAAACAAGAAAATCACAAAAAAATCTCACAATATTGTAAGAAAATTCATGAATTCATATTGGGCATTCAAAGCGTCCTGGGCCGCATGCGGCTTGGGGGCTGCGGGTTGGACAAGCTTGATCGAAATCATGGAAAACAAGCCTAAAATGCCCATTCCTGTTCTTAGGCACAGTCTAAACATCTACTTCTTCAGTGATAGTATTTTACACACCCATCTCCTTTATGCTGATTTTTTTTCCCCTTTTTCTTTTCATTTTTTGCTGCCCTGCCGAGACTCAACTTGCTAGAGATAGCAGCACATTTAGGTGTAGTGTTTAAAAGCATGTCTGAGCTTTGGAGTCAGACAGACCTTGGCACATTGCTTCATTTCACTGATCCTTAATTTCTTCATGTATAAAATAGGTATAATGCTACCTGGTGACAAGTCACAGGACAGTGCATTTAAAGTATGTGGCATAGAGTCTGGCCCATAACGTATGTTCAGTAGCCGGTAGCTGTGACTGCCAGTAGTACACGAGCTCAGAGACCGCAGACCTGCTGCTGTTATCTTTATTTCCCAGCTGATAACCCAGTTCATCAACTGCCAGGAGTCCTCATTCCTATAGGTTTTGTCCACCAGAGGAGAGCTCCAGGTCATGGAGAAGTCTTCCTTTTCCTCTGCCTGGCCAATGTGTTCATGACAAGGGTGTGGGTGAGTGGGGAGCAGACTGGTAGTCTGATAGAGGGGCAGGGAAACATGTGGATCCTAGAACAGGAACTTGGAGAGCAGTTCCACACTGAGATTCTCGATGAAAATTTCCCTCAGTGTTATAAATGGTGATCAAGCTCAACAGAATTGTTAGCACCATTAGTATTGTTAGTATAGCCATCTTACAGGCTGGGCCATTTAAACTGTAAATGGCATAGTCACCGATTTAAACTTTATTTCTAAAGAGAAGCAAACTCTGAGAAGCAAACTGCCAAATTCTAATTGAATGTTTGCCACATAAATTCCAGATTGTCTGCTATTTATTATCTTTATTGCTTTGGAATGACCGTTTTTGGTTCAGAGAGGACCTCTAGGCTTTGAATAGCTATGACTCATACCTTGGGGTCATCAGAACATTACTTGGTTAGCAACAGCCTTAGAAAACTACTTCAAGGAAGTCTGAAGAGATCTCTCATCCTGAAAACATGCTAGTAAGAATCTTTGCACTTCATCATAAACAGCCCCACGGTTTCATTTGATAATATCCCATTGATGAAGAATGATGGAGATTCTGATGTGAAATCACCTGTATTAGTGTGCTGTCTCGAATAGAAGAATACAATATTAAAGAATTAAGAGCATTATGTGTCTTAAAAATAAGCTCATCTTTCTTGTTAGACTTTTGGATTCCAGCATTGGATTATTTTTTGTTTTGTTTTTTTACATAGTTAAATTTAAGATCTATTTTTGGTCATTGTTTAAAATGCATCTCCAAAAACTTTAGAAGGGGTGTGGATTGTTCTTTTTTCCTTACCATGTCATTCCTGTTTCCATTGTAGGAATCAAATCAGTAAGTTCAGTCCTAGTTCAAAGAAGCTGGGGGGCAGGGAACAAAACTTATAATGGTGTTACTGTGTAGACTGCAAAAGAATCTGAGGTTTGTTCAGCAAACATAATGGTGCATTGAGGTGTTGCATTAATGTGGGGGGCCAGAAAATGAGCTCTGTGTGTAGTGAATCTGTTAAGTGGCAGTTTAGGGTTTAACCTAAAAACCGGGAGAAAGTTGATAAGTGCAGAGGAAGCATGAGACCCAATTTGACACAGACCTTGCTAGGATTATGGTGGCAGGCAGTGGAGGGAGTAGTGACAGGAGAAGAGGATTTAATGGTGTACTGGATGAAGATGGTGTGTTGGGCATGGCAAAATCATCCATCCCTCTAGAGTGACATTAAGAGTTTTGTAGAAAAGTGTAGCCCCCAAATATTTATATGCATATTAGATATATAAATGCTAAAAGCATAAAAACAGAATGGATAGAATGATTGGTGGCAAGTAAGTATCCTGATTCCATTTTCCTTTCATAGTGTTGGTAGAAGGAGTAAATTAGTAGAAACTAATGGAAACTGCTACTGTTGGGTTAGGAAATCTTTAGGAGCATCAGGGATGGATGAAATGGTGGGATTATAACATTTTATATACAGAATGATGAAAACAGTTTAAGTATAATGAAAACAGTAAACAAAATGTATAAATGTATAAATTAATACTGGACAAATATGTTCTCTGTGGATGAGGTAACACATGGTCAGTATGTAATAACATATTTAGTGGCCGGGTGTGGTGGCTCACACCTGTCATCCCAGCACTTTGGGAGGCTGAGGCAGGTGGATCACTTGAGGTCAGGAGTTCCAGACCAGCCTGGCCAACATGGCGAAGCCACATCTCTACTAAAATTAAGAAAATTAGCCCAGTGTGGTGGCATGGATCTGTAACCCCAGTTACTCGGGAGGGTGAGGCAGGAGAATCGCTTGATCCTGGGAGGTGGAGGTTGCAGTGAGCCAAGATCATGCCACTGCACTCCAGCCTTGGTGACAGGGCGAGACTCTGTCTCAAAAAAAAAAAAAAAAAAAATATATATATATATATATATATATGTATATATACACACACACATATTTTATAAGAGTGTGTGTGTGTGTGTATACACAATTTAGTGACAGCATGGATCACTGGCTCTTAAACTTTCTTGTTGCCTGTAATTCTTTTGAGGAACTGATGAAGACTATGAAAGCCTTCCTTAGAGAAGTACACATACTTAGAGAAGTATGTGTACTTAGAGATATACATGCATGTATATCTGTAAAAGATATACATGCATGATTTTGCCTATACGTGCGTGATTTTTCCTGTGATATCAGGAGCTTCTCAGACTTCCTAGAACTCATTCCTGGACCCTAGATTAAGGTTATCTTCCAGAGACCAACTGAATAGGGTAAGGATAGTGAAATTACATTGAGAACACTGGAAAATTAGACTCAATAGTAGTAAGTGGTATGAGAGAAATCACACTGTGCGACTGAAAGATCGCACACAAGTATCTGCCACATAGGGCAAGAAGTGTTAGAATTACATAAGGAATGGAATTATACTGGACTTGGGCCTAGGACTGTACAGGGATTGGTACAGGAAATAATCTGTGACTATTGTAATAATGCTTACAACTCAATTACATTTAACCTTCTAAAGGGAAATAAAGGCCAAAACAAAACAAAACAAAAACCCCATCACATTATTACTCAATTTTAGAGAATGGAACTATGATCAAATCAACATATGCATTAAGTTAAAAAATGAAAGTAGTATTTTTAAAAGTCTGTAACTTGTAAGAAATCTGGAAATGCTTTAAATACATTAATAGAAGGGCAGGGAAATATGTCATATCAAAGATTAGGAGCTCATATAAAGACTTTTGCATCCATTTCATAAAGTAAGAGAAGCAAAAGTAGGGGGGAAAAGTAGGCAAAAGATTGTTCAAGTGAGAACAGGGAAGACCTCAAAGTGTGACAGGTCAGGTGTAAATAAGGAGCCAGTCAGGCTATAAAGGAATTCAAGACACAGCACAAAAAGGACTGCAATTCAGAAATAAAAGTGTTTTTATACATGAAAGGCAGAAGGTCGACTGGAGAATCAATGAGACTGCTTGATGATCAGGGCGCTCACGGGAAAGAAAGGAGATCTGGAAACTCAATGAATTCTTTGCTTTGGTCTTTGTTGAAATGTAGAACTTTCCACTGTCATCATGTCTTTTGAAGCAAAGAGGTGAGATATGTAGTATTAGATCAAATAGTGATAAGGGAACAGGATGTTCTGCCTGATTGGCCTGATGGATATAAGTAAATTGCTGAAACTTTATGACATCCATTATGAGGGTCTGAAGAAACTCAAGGGAATAAATGGATCTAAATGTGAAATAAGTTATTGCACTCACTCTTCAGTATTAGTGAATTCTTGTTTACATTCTAATGAAACCTACTGAGAAGACCCTACAATCTGTTGACTGTTGAATCTCATTCATATTAGTAAACTCCAGAAATTGTAGGATCATTGATCACTTTGTATAATGAATGGAGAAAAGCACCCTGTTTTTTATAATATGATTGAGCCATTTGAAAGGGTAAACGAACACCAGGAAAAAAGCAAGAAACAATTTGTTTAGACTTTCAAGGAGTCAGAAAGTTTCACAGTGCTATTCCAAATTGTGTTACCATGGTATTAGGGGGAAACTTTCACCCCAGGTATGTATTAATAGAGAAAAACAATGTAGCATGTATGAGCCTGCTGTTGATGGAGATGTGTAAACAGTGAGGTCCCTCTAGGGATTTCTGCTGGGCCTCTTTATTAAACATGTTTATAAATAATCTGAAAGGGCAGGCACACAATGAAATTTCTAAAGGTACAGGATTTAAGCTCTTCTGGCCAGTAAAATTATAAATCAACTGGAATAAGCTTTTGAAAGATGGCATAAGTGGACAAGAAAGTGGCAGGGAGAATCCAGTACTGTGAGAAGTGCTAACCTATTTAGGGAAAAAGAAACCAGACTAAACTTGTAATATTGTGGGCTGTGAATTAGTTAGAAACCTGGTTTCATTCAGGAACTAGGAAAGGAGTTCAGAGGCATTGTAGATGCATCCTTCTGAGTAGGCCAGCAGAATACTGGAAGGTTCTGAAAACAAAAGTACAGTTGAAGCAAAACCATTGTGCCTGTGCGTTCTTTTGATTTTGATTGGCAACTATTAAAAAAAAGAATGGGGTATAAGAAGAACCTGGTTTCAGATCCTGACTCAGTCCTCAAAGGGATATTCTGAGGACCAAATTAAATGCACATGAATGTGCCTGCACATGTGGTGCAGTGGTACACGGCAAGTCTTGAATGCAGCATCTCAGAATGGCCATGATGAAGTCATCCTCCTAGTTGGAGGAAATTAATCAATCTTTTACCTGGCACTGGAAGCCCCTGAGAAAGTCTATGGCAGATGCTGATCCATCTTCTCTCCAACTCAGCTACAAGGAGTTCACCTCTAACAAAGGGAGACAACTTGATTTTTGAACCTCTCTAGTTGTCATTAGTGACTTAGTAGAAAGGTAACTTTCTGTAATTCATAGAACAACAGAATACAGGGATGAAAGGGGACTTAAGAGATTATTCAGAAACCTTGTTCTTATGGATGAGTATGAGCAATATATAGGTAAAATCAAAGCTCAGAAAAGCAAATGAGAGACAAATTACTGATTTGTGAACTCTAATCTTTCAACAAAATAATCAACCATAATATTTCCTCCAGACAAAGCTACACACCCCTGTTTAGTTCATATTATTAAATGTTGGTTAATTCAGAGTAGGGGACTCTGTGGAAAGTACATATAATACTTGGTATTTCATTTTTGAGTCTTTAAGGAAATACCTGTTATCAATATTGACATTTTCAATTTCCAGCATATTAGAAGTTAATTGAATCTCCAATATCCTAAAATTACTGTGTCAAATTTCTAAATATGTACTTTTTTTTTTGAGACAGAGTCTTGCTCTGTTGCCTAGGCTGGAGTGCAGCAGTGGCATGATCTTGGCTTACTGCAACCTCTGTCTCCCAGGTTCAAGAGACTGTCCTGTCTCAGCCTCCCAAGAAGCTGGGATTACAGGCACCTGCCCACCATGCCTGGCTAATTTTTGTATTTTTAGTAGAGACGGAGTTTCGCCATGTTGGCCAGGCAGATCTTGAACTCATGACCTCAAGTGATCCGCTTGCCTTGGCCTCCCAAAGTGCTGGGATTACAGGCATGGGCTGCTGCGTCTGGCTTGTCTCCAATGTCTTAGAAGTTGGTCTTCCTCAGCCTGAAATAAATCTGGTCTGGAATATTTTTCTGTTTTTAGGCACATGGCATATGAGAAGCTTTCTATGTGAAGTAATGACTGTTGGCAAACTTTGCATTACGTTTTAAAAAAAAAAATTAATCTGAACGCTATGCTATGGAGGAAGTTCCATAGTCATACTCTAATACACACGTCTCTATCGGCCTTCCACCCTCAGCTTTATCATAAAATGTCATCCTAATTTATCTGTTTATTCCTGGGGTTATTGTTGTTATAGTTATTAGAAATTATTAACTCATTAACTCAAAACTATTATAATTACTTATATGATGTAAATCAAATGCCATGCTAATAATTTCTGATATTTATTTGTAAGTAATTACCAGCATATCACCTCATAGCATGTACTGGCCAAGTTTATAGAGCAAATTAATCAGACTTGGAACTTGAACCCAGGTCTTTTTAAGGCTCAGGAGACAGAAATCCCATTGAAACTGTATCTGGTGTTTCAGTTATGGACTGTTTTAGTAAACAGTCCATATATTACATATTGTCTAGCTGCTTTTGTGCTAAAATAACGGAGTTGAGCAGTTGCAACAGAGATTGTATGACCTGCAAAGCTGAACATATTTATCATGAACTGTTTACAGAAAACGTTTGCTGACCCATGCTTTAGAGTATCTTCAAAGACCCAAAAAACATCACTCTATATGCCTTCTTGGGCTTTTTCCTCCTCAGAGGTTTTGCTTGAATTCTACTTCTTTTATGATTTTGAGAAATTTCCCTTTCCTCTTTATCTAACACATACTAGCATTTGATTGATTGTATAGTTCTCCAATAGTTTTATGTATATTAAATTTTGTGATTTTAGAAAAATGTAATATTTTTGAAAGCAGGAACCATATAAAGTGTTTAGCAACTCAGCACTCAGCCAAGGATTAGGCACATAGTATTTGATTCTCACTGGGTACTTGCTGAATTTAATGGAATTCCTTTATGTGGGGTTTCCCAGAGTTCATTTAAGGAGCCACAATCAAGAACAGAATATTACCATATACAAATAATTAGCTGCTTTAATTGTGGTTTGTACAGAGAACTCTGGGAGCCCAGATGAGCATAGGAAGTGAAATTTGATCTAAATCTTGAAGGGAGAATGAAAGTTTGAGAGGAAAAAGGGGAGAAGGGAAAGAGGGTTTGAGCATTCCAGTCAAAGAGGGTTTGAGTGTACAAGGTATGGAGGGAATAATGTATCTGGGTGACCTCTTAGTCACTTTCCTCCCCTACGGAGGAATAAACACTGTCCTAAATCTGGTGTTGTCAATATCACAAATACTTTTATTCTTATATTACATATGTGTGTATCTTTGAACAATACATGGTATCATTTTATATGTTTTTAAACTTGACTTACATAGTACCATACTGAAATATCAGTCTGAAAAATGCCTTTATTTCTTTCAATCTCATTTTTATGAGTTTTATGTATGTTTATATATATAGTTCTAATACATTCTTTGTTATGTCTCACATTATTCCATTCATTCAGTATGGCACCATTTGTTTGCCATTCACTTGTTGAACAATTTTTAGGTTGTTTCCCAATTTTTATTTCTGTAAGGTTGCTATGTACATTTTTGTATGTGTTTTTTAAATTCATTTGTCTTAAATGATCTGAAATCTATATCTGAAAGTAGAACTGCTGCATCATAGGTATGTATATATTCAATTTTGCCTGATATTGATAGAAAGTAAATTATATCACTAGATTTTCTAATATTACATTGTTCTTCCATTCCAAGGATTATGTATTGTTCCAAATTATAATGTATTGTTTTTACATGTTTGTAGATTCATTTTTTCCTATTATTTTATATAGGACTTTTACATCTACTTTCAAAATGAAACTGGCTCAGATCTTTCTTTTCCTATATTGTTCCTGTGTTTTTTTTTTTAATTAACTAATTTTTTGTACATATAAAGTTCTTAGTGGTGATTTCTGAGAGTTTGGCGCACCCGAAGACTTAAACTCTGCTTTTCATGTTAGTTTAGTTTTATAAAATGAGATGGAGAATAAACATCCCTTTTCTATTCTCTAGAAGATTGAAATTATCTGTATATTAAAAACTTGATAGAGATAATCGGTTAAACCATATAGGCATGGTGGGTTTTGAATGGATAGATTTTAAATTATAGGTCTATTTATTTTCAAGTTTAAAAATTATACAGGCTTTCCATTTCTAAGTCAATTTTATTGACTGTTGTTCTAGAAATTTGCCCACTTAATCTATGAATGTATTTAATCTATGTATTTAAATTCATCATAAAGTAGTTTTTTCTTTTTCATAAAGTTAAGTATTCTTCCATAACTAAAAATATCTGTTATATTCATTATTGTTTTCGTTTCATTCCTAACAGAGAGAAAATTACAACAGAATAGGGAATATAGGTTACAGACTCTGTAGCCACGTTATCTGGGTTTGAATCTAGCCTTCACAGTTTTCTGGTTGTGTGCTCTTAAGAAAGTTATATAACTTTTCTGTGCCTTAGGTCCTCAATTGTTAAAACGACAATAAAATAACACCTACCTTATTGGCTGAACTTAGAATTTTATAAACATAAATATATGTATAAAGACATACACACACACTGTTGTTACTGACTATATGTGTCCCCCAAAATTCATATACTATAGCCTGTATTTGGAGATGGGTTTCTAAGGAAGTAATTATGGTTAAATGACGCCATAAGGGTGGAGCCCTAATCTGATAGGATTAGTGTTCTTCCAAGAAGAGACACCAGAGAGTTCTATCTTTCTCCTTGTACATTTACTGAGGAAAGGCCATGTGGGGACAGTGAGATGGCAGCCATCTGCAAACCTGGAAAAGCGCCCTCAGCATTTGCCAATCAACTGGAACCTGATTCTTGGACTTCTAACCTTCAGAACTATGAGAAATAAATTTCTGTTTTGAAAAGCACCCAGTCTATGGTATTTTGTTACAGCAGCCCAAGTACACTAACACAGATTATGATACTCAGAAGCAGAGTGTTGCTGTAACAAATACCTAAGCATCTAGAAGTGGCTTTGGAACTGGTTGATGGGTAGAGGCTGGAAGAGTTTGAGGTGCATGAAAGAAAAAGCCAAGATTGCCATGAAGCGATTGTTGGTAGAAGTGTGGATATTAAAGACACTTCTGCTGAAGGCTCAGAAAGAATGAGGAGAGCTGGAGATTATGCCTTCATTTTCTTAGAGAATACATACATAATACTGAACTGAATGTTGGTGGAATGTAAAATCCATTGTGGTGAGGCCTCACAAGGAAATGAGGAACAGGTTATTGGCAATTGGAGAAAAGGCAGCCCTTCTTATAAAGTGGCAGAGAACTTGGCTGGGTTGTCTTCTAGTGTTTTTGTTTGTTTGTTTGTTTTTACGACAGAACTTGCAAGACATGAAACTGGTTATATAGCTGGAGAGATGTCAAAACAAAATGTTCAAAGTGTGGCCCATGTCCTCCTGAATGCTTATAGTAAAATGGGAGACAAGAGAGATGAATTGAAGAAAAATTGTTAAGCACAAAGATACTAGAGTTAGAGATTTGAAAAATTCTCAGTCTGTCCCTATTCCAAAAAATGAGAAAGCACGTTCAGAAGAGGCCAGTGTTATTGTGACTTATTTCCAACCTCTAGTTTATCTGCCATCTTTCCATTAATCAACATAGTTGAGTTATAGCTGTTGATCCCACTGTGAATCCATTTGCTAACTTTATTAATCAACTTACACACCCTATATATTGCACTGCAGGATATTGCAATAGACATATACAAACACCTCTTGAAATCTGTTCAGATCATTTATGATATTTCCTTGTTCTAGTTACTCATGTTGTTATTTGCATTCCATAAATTAGTATGTAATTTACTAGAGTGAATGTAAAAATTATGTCTGCCTGGCATTCTTTTCTTGGGAGGTACTTTTCCCTCCTCCATTTTATAACCATATCACTTGGTACATGTGTTTCAAGGGATGGGAATGACCCTACCCATTGTAAGGTTTTGAGGGAAAGGGAAGGGTAAAAGAAAGAGAGAGTTGGTGGCTCAACAGCAACACAGGTTTATTGAACAAAGACCTGCAGTGGGGTAGGGGGGAGACACCAGCTAGCGCTGGAGCCCACCCCCACTTACAGACTGGGGTAATTATAGGTCCAGGCGGGAGAGGTCTGAGCTTTTTGGGAACTGGGGTGGGTGGTGTGGTTAGCTGCTGATAAGGGAGGAATTTCTTGCAGTCAGGTGGTTAGACCTGGCACTTGTCTGGCAGGATATTTCTCATGGCCGGAGCTCTAGTGGAATTTTCCGCTCTGACCAGGGTCTGTGAAATGGTAAGCGTTTACAAAATGGCGCAGCTTGGGCTAACACTGCTGACCTTCTATGCCAAGCAGGTCTTATGAATGAGTCTCATTAGAATCCAGTCCTTCCTAGGGTCAGATGATTGGTGTGGGCATAGGCATATGATCTCAGCTGATTGTCTGGATCCATCTGTGACAGGAGCTGGAATACCTTTGAACTCATCAAGTCTGTGAGCCAGTGCACTTGACTCACAAGTGTATTGTAAGCCTCTCCACTTCCCCACCTTTTTTGTTTGGGTTAGTTTGAGTTAGGCGTCTTTATTTTAGGTCTCTGTCTGTCCTTTCATCCTTTCATATTTATTATGCCTCATCAATTTTATTTTTGCTCCTTTTCTTCTTCTTCATTCTGGAATAAGTTTTCAGATTTGTCCTGCATATAACTTACCCCATTTTCTTTATTGCTGAATTTTTCTCTTTTACCCTTGAAATCCATAGTATTCTGATCTATCTCTATTGTAATTTCTTTTGACTTCTCAGTTAGTGCTGTTGTTTCATAATCTCATGTTTGATTTCATATTTAAGGAAGACCATATTTCCCTGAGTTGTTTTGAGTGGATAAGCAGACAGTTTTTAAAATTTGCTTCTTTCCCTACATAGATGATTTTGAAATTCTTGTTTTTTTGCTGCACCTGGAGAACTCTGTTCTCTTTCTTTTATATTGTGGGATATTTCTATAGGTCTTTTCCATTCCACTTCTGTATATCCTCACTGAATGAGTCCTCATGTATATTGGCTGGTGTTTGCTGGCAAACAACGGTAGGTAATAATAGCTTTGCTTCTCTTTAATACTCATCACCATTTGGTTGCTGTTCAAAGTGCTTCTCTTAAATCTTAGTGTGAAATACTCAAAGACACAAATTTAGATTCAGAAAGGTTTACAGGAGTGTGCAGGCTCATCAGGGGAACTATGTCTCTTGATGTTTCCTTCCCTTTTGATACATTTGATTTGGCCATTGCTTCAGTGACTAACTTACTTTCTTTTTTTTTTTCTCTCTCTTTTTGTGACAGAGTCTTGACTCTGTTGCCCAGGCTGGAGTGCAGTGGCACAATCTCAGCTCAACTTCAGTGACTAAATTTCTATACTTGACACTATAATAGTCCTTATTTCCTAGTACAAACTTGTCTTCTGTCTGGAATAGTTGAGTCTAGTCTTTGTCATTCTGTTTCCTACTTGGTGTTGTCAGTGCACAAATTCTGGGGCTCTCTCTAAGATCCCTGCGTTCAACTACTCATTCTCAGTTACAAAATAGAGGCTTTGCTGCTTGCTCCTCACCTGGTGTACCATCACTCATTCCTCTAAGAAGTTCTTCTTATATGGTTTTTTTTTTTGGAGGCAGGGTTTCACTCTGTTGCCCGGGCTGTAATGCAGTGGCACGATCTTGGCTCATAGCAATCTCTATCTCTCGGGCCTAAGTGATCCTTTTACTTCAGCCTCCTGAGTAGCCAGGACTAAAGGCATGCCACCACACCCAGGTGATTTGTTTTTATTAATATTTTTAGTGGAGATGAGGGTGCTCTACTAATGCTACGTTGTTCAGTCTGGTCTTGAACTTCTGAGTTCAAACAACCCTCCTGCCTCGGCTTCCCAAAGTGCTGGGATTTACAGGCGCGAGCCACTGCACCTGGCCTTTCCTATGTTTTTGTCAACATAGATTTTTTTACTTGTGTGAGTTATCAGTGGACCTCTGGTGATTTCATTTATTTTGGTTCAGTTAGAATATACCTAGCAGAAAATCTTCAGCATTTCTGCTGTAATATCCTTTATTCTAATATTGTTCTTTTTAAAGTGATTTCATATATATAATTTATATGTCAATTTTAATGGAGATCTATGAAGAATAACAGATAATTCTTTTTATGTCATCTGTGTACTTATTACAAATCGATTTTTAAAACTTTTCCTGTTTTGTAAGTCAGTCATACTCATTACTATGTCTTATTTATTTATCTATTTATTTATTTATTTATAAGAGAGTCTCTGTTGCCCAGGCAGCAGTGCGGTGGCATGATCTCAGTTCACTGCAGCCTCCGCTTCCTGGGTTCAAGCGATTTTTCTGCCTCAGCCTCCCAAGTAGCTGGAACTACAGGTGCCCACTGCCATACCCGGCTAATTTTTTTTTTTTTTTTTTTAGTAGAGTCAGGGTTTCACCATGTTGACCAGGCTGGTCTCGAACTCTTGACTTTAAGTGATCCACCCACCTTGGCCCCACAAAATGCTGGGATTACAGGCATGAGCCACTGTGCCTGGCCTATTATATTTAGATTTTTTTTTAAATTATACTTTAAGTGCTGAGGTACATGTGCAGAATGTGCAGGTTTGTTACGTAGGTATACAGGTGCCATGGTGGTTTTCTGCACCCATCAACCCATCATCTACATTCGGTATTTCTCCTAATGTTATTGCTCCTCCACAACCCCCCCGACAGGCCCCGGTATGTGATGTTCCCCTCCCTGTGTCCATGTGTTCTCATTGTTCAACTCTCATGTATGAGTGAAAATGTGTGGTGTTTGTTTTTCTGTTCTTGTGATAGTTTGCTGAGAATGATGGGTTCCAGCTTCATCCATGTCGCAGCAAAGGACATGAACTCATCCTTTTTTATGGCTGCATAGTATTCCATGGTGTATATGTGCCATATTTTCTTTATCCAATCTATCTTTGATGGGCACTTGGGTTGGTTCTTAATGATATTGAATGTTTTTTCTAATTTCTTAAATATTTGTATATAGTGAGTTGTATATATGTTCTTTATGGCTGTGTGAGTCTTCTTAAGAACTCTTTGTAGATTGATAACATTATGCCCAACTTATATTTGTTTTGACTAGTCTTTCTCTGTGTTTTAATTTTGTTTTTACTGTGTCAAATATTATGTTTAAGTATCAAAATTAATAATTTTTCTTTCATGACCTCTTTTGTTGTGTTTCTGCTTTAAAAGTATTTGCCATCCTAAAATCTAAAAATGGATCTCTTTTGGATGAATTTTTATGATTTCACATTAAATTATTTTATATTTTTATTTCTCCTCTTTTTAATAAAACAAATTATGTTCCTAATTCCTTGAGTGGATTATTTATTTAGGAATTTAGCAAAATATACTTATAATAGTGTGATTGTATTGTCTTCACTACTCTTTTAAGATTTTCAAAGCCTTTATAAGCATTATCCCATTAATTCACATAATACCTTTTTGGGTTAGGTAATAACTGTGATCAGGGTTCCACATAATGTTTTTAGAAAATCTCTAGAATGAATAAAGCTTAATTTTGTCAATAAAACATTTATAAACACTCTTCAATGACTAGCTGACATCACATTTAGAGTTTGGTTAAAAACAGTTCTATTTAATGGCAACTTTGCCAACTTATCTATGGTTTTGTCTTCATTTTTTAATCTGTGGAAAATTTGCTACTCTTGTATGGCTTTCTCAAATGATATAGGTGGATTATTATTGAAGAAACAGAGAAGAGTTTAAATTTTAGATTGGTGGTTCTCAACCCTAGCTGCACATTAGAATTACCTGAGAAGCTTTTAATGCAAAGTTAATATTCAAGTTTCACCTCCAGAAATTAATATTTAATTGTTCTTTGGTGTCGCCGGGCATTAAGAGTTTTGAAAAAGCTTCATTATGCACCTATGGTAGAAAGCTATTATTTTACATCAATGGTTTTCAAAGTGTGATCCCCCGATTTGCTGCATCACATGAGAACTTGAGATGTAATGAAATGTAAATTATCAGACAACGTCTCAATCTGTCTGCTTTTTTTCAGAAGAATTTTTTGTTCAGAGATAATTGTGGATTCACGTGCAATTGGAAGAAATAATACAGAGATCCATTTTCACCAGTTTTGCATGCACTTGTGTGTTTTTGTGTGTTTGTGTGTGTATATTTACTTCTATACAGTCTTTTTTTTTTTTTTTTGTATATATGCTAAAGTGAGCACTACAATCTTTTTTTTTTTAATGTTTTATTTTAGATTCAGCAGTACATGTACAGGTTTGGTATATAGGTAAGTTGTGTGTCACTGGGGTTTGGAGTACAGAGTATTTCGCCACCCAGGTACCCAATAGGTATATTTTCAGTCGTCTCCCTCCTCCTTCCCTCTATTCTCAAGGATGTTCTGGTGTCTGTTGTTCCCTTTCTTGTATCCATATGTACTCAATGTTTAGCTCCCACTATATAAGTGAGAACATGGCAGTGTTTGGTTTTCTGTTTCTGTGTTAGTTTGCTTCGGATAATGGTCTGTAGTTCTGTAAGTACATGATTCTTTTTTTTTTATGGCTGTGAAATATTCCATGCTTTATCCAGCCTACCTCTGATGGGCATTTAGGTGGATTCCATGTCTTTGTTATTGTGAGTAATGCGATGAACATAAGCGTACATGTGTCTTTATGGTAGAATGACATATGTATTCCTTTGGGTGTACACCTAATAGTGTGATCAGTGGGTAGAATGGTATTTCTGTTTTGTGTTCTTTGAGAAATTGCCAAACTGCTTTCCACACTGGCTGAACTAACTTGCACTCTCATCAACAGTGCATAAGTGTTCCCTTTTCTCTACAACTTGGTCAGCATGTGTTAGTTTTTGACTTTTTAATAATAGCCATTCTGACTGGTGTGAGATGGTAACTCATTGTGGTTTTGATTTGCATTTCTCTAATGATTAGTGTTGTTTAGCACTTTTTCATACACTTATTGGCCACACATATGTCTTCTTTTGAAAAGTGTCTGTGTCTTTTGCCCACTTTTTAATGGGGTTGTTTTCAGATGTCTACTATCACTAAAGTCAAGATACGAGATACAACAGCAATCTGTGTTTCACCAAGTTTTCAGGTGACTGGCATGGCTAAGGTTTGAGAACTATTTAAAAAATAAGACTAGAAGAGCAGGAACAGACTTTTTTTCCCCCAAAAGGGTTAGTGTAAATACGCAAAGGATGCTCATAGACCAGCAGCATAGATCTCACCCAGGAGCTTCATATTACCATAGAAACTTAGGTCCCATCTTGGACCTAATGAATGAGAATTCACATTTTAATGGTATCCTCAGATAATGTGTGTGCATATTGAAGTTGAAGGGTACCTGACTAAGGGTTAAAAAAAAAAAGCAAGCAAACAAAAACAACTAATTCAGTTTTCCAAAATTAGGTTCAAATATTTATTCTCACAGTAAATACCTTTCACAGTGAAGATAATTTGTCTTTTAATAAAGATAATTTTAGTGTTTAAGCAAAACTAATATCATTTTCTGTGCTTTACATCTCATTTTAGGGTCATTATGCTGTGATTTTTTTGCTGATGGAGTTGGATTCTTAAAGAAACCATATAGATGTGCAAGTTGATATTTTCTATCAATTAGTATTAATATTATACCATCTTAAGTATCGAAAATATGACAAGTATCATCAGTTTCATCAACATCAAACTTAAGTGTGTCTGAATTTTTTCCCCAACTTTTTTTTCCACTTGTCACTTCCTTCTGATGAAATTGGATGTACTGGGTTTCAAGTTGCTGTTGTAGTTCATTTGGTAACTATCATTATTTTCTGCTTTCATTTTTTATGGCATTTGGTTTGAGAGTCTGAGAAAGAATTTTAAAGGAAAAGTGCAACATTGAGAAAAACAGACAAGAGACAAGGAAGTAGCCCTTTTAATAGATAGATGTATTAGTTTTGGCTATTTTCCAATTCTGTTTTGCCTCCGCCCCCAACAAGTAATAAATGAACACATTTATAATTCTTTATCTTCTTTTTTTTTTTTTTTTTTTTTTTTTTTTTTTTTTTTTTTGAGACGGAGTCTCGCTCTGTCGCCCAGGCTGGAGTGCAGTGGCGCTATCTCGGCTCACTGCAAGCTCCGCCTCCCGAGTTTACGCCATTCTCCTGCCTCAGCCTCCCGAGTAGCTGGGACTACAGGCGCCCGCCATCTCGCCTGGCTAGTTTTTTGTATTTTTTAGTAGAGACGGGGTTTCACCGTGTAGACCAGGATGGTCTCGATCTCCTGACCTCGTGATCCGCCCGTCTCGGCCTCCCAAAGTGCTGGGATTACAGGCTTGAGCCACCGCGCCCGGCCAATTCTTTATCTTCTTCCCTTCCTTCTTTTCTTTTTTTTATTATACTTTTAAGTTCTAGGTTAGATGTGCATAATATGCAGGTTTGTTACATATGTATACTTGTGCCATGTTGGTGTGCTGCACCCATCAACTCGTCAGCACCCATCAATTCGTCATTTTTATCAGGTATAACTCCCAATGCCATCCCTCCCCCCTCCCCACTCCCCATGATAGGCCCCGATGTGTGATGTTCCCCTTCCCAAGTCCAGGTGATCTCATTGTTCAGTTCCCACCTATGAGTGAGAACATGCGGTGTTTGGTTTTCTGTTCTTGTGATAGTTTGCTAAGAATGATGGTTTCCAGCTGCATCCATGTCCCTACAAAGGACACAAATTCATCCTTTTTTATGGCTGCATAATATTCCATGGTGTATATGTGCCACATTTTCTTAATCCAGTCTGTCACAGATGGACATTTGGGTTGATTCCAAGTCTTTGCTATTGTGAATAGTGCCGCAGTAAACATACGTGTGCCTGTATCTTTATAGCAGCATGATTTATAATCCTTTGGGTATATACCCAGTAGTGGGATGGCTGGGTCATACGGTACATCTAGTTCTAGATCCTTGAGGAATCGCCATACTGTTTTCCATAATGGTTGTGAACTAGTTTACAATCCCACCAACAGTGTAAAAGTGTTCCTATTTCTCCACATCCTCTCCAACACCTGTTGTTTCCTGACTGTTTAGTGATTGCCATTCTAACTGGTGTGAGATGGTATCTCATTGTGGTTTTGATTTGCATCTCTCTGATGGCCAGTGATGATGAGCATTTTTTCATGTGACTGTTGGCTGTATGAATGTCTTCTTTTGAGAAACGTCTGTTCATATCCTTTGCCCACTTTTTGATGGGGTTGTTTGTTTTTTTCTTGTATATTTGTTTGAGTTCTTTGTAGATTCTGGATATTAGCCCTTTGTCAGATGAGTAGGTTGCAAAAATTTTCTCCCATTCTGTAGGTTGCCTGTTCACTCTGATGGTAGTTTCTTTTGCTGTGCAGAAGCTCTTTAGTTTAATCATATCCCATTTGTCAATTTTGGCTTTTGCTGCCGTTGCTTTTGGTGTTTTAGACATGAAGTCCTTGCCCATGCCTATGTCCTGAATGGTACTACCTAGGTTTTCTTCTAGGGTTTTTATGGTATTAGGTCTAACATTTAAGTCTCTAATCCATCTTGAATTAATTTTCGTATAAGGAGTAAGGAGAGGATCCAGTTTCAGCTTTCTACTTACGGCTAGCCAATTTTCCCAGCACCATTTATTAAATAGGGAATCCTTTCCCCATTTCTTGTTTCTCTCAGGTTTGTCAAAGATCAGATGGCTGTAGATGTGTGGTATTATTTCTGAGGACTCTGTTCTGTTCCATTGGTCTATATCTCTGTTTTGGTACCAGTACCATGCTGTTTTGGTTACCGTAGCCTTGTAGTATAGTTTGAAGTCAGGTAGCGTGATGCCTCCAGCTTTGTTCTTATGACTTAGGATTGTCTTGGCAATGCGGGCTCTTTTTTGGTTCCATATGAACTTTAAAGGAGTTTTTTCCAATTCTGTGAAGAAACTCATTGGTAGCTTGATGGGGATGGCATTGAATCTATAACTAACCTTGGGCAGTATGGCCATTTTCACGATATTGATTCTTCCTATCCATGAGCATGGTATGTTATTCCATTTGTTAGTGTCCTCTTTTATTTCACTGAGCAGTGGTTTGTAGTTCTCCTTGAAGAGGTCCTTTCCATCCCTTGTAAGTTGGATTCCTAGGTATTTTATTCTCTTTGAAGCAATTGTGAATGGACGTTCCTTCCTGATTTGGCTCTCTGCTTGTCTGTTACTGGTGTATAAGAATGCTTGTGATTTTTGCACATTAATTTTGTATCCTGAGACTTTGCTGAAGTTGCTTATCAGCTTAAGGAGATTTTGGGCTGAGACAATGGGGTTTTCTAAATATACAATCATGTCATCTGCAAACAGAGACAATTTGACTTCTTCTTTTCCTAGCTGGATACCCTTTATTTCTTTCTCTTGCCTGACACTCTTCCAAGACTAAACCAGGAAGAAGTTGAATCCCTGAATAGACAAATAGCAGGCTCTGAAATTGAGGCAATAATTAGTAGCCTACCAACCAAGAAAAGTGCAGGACCAGATGGATTCACAGCTGAATTCTACCAGAGGTACAAGGAGGAACTGGTACCATTCCTTCTGAAACTATTCCAATCAATAGAAAAAGAGGGAATCCTCCCTAACTCATTTTATGAGGCCAACATCATCCTGATACCAAAGCCTGGCAGAGACACAACAAAAAAAGAAAATTTTAGACCAATATCCCTGATGAACATCGATGCAAAAATCCTCAATAAAATACTGGCAAACCGGATTCAGCAGCACATCAAAAAGCTTATCCACCATGATCAAGTGGGTTTCATCCCTGGGATGCAAGGCTGGTTCAACATTCGCAAATCAATCAACGTAATCCAGCATATAAACAGAACCAAAGACAAGAACCACATGATTATCTCAATAGATGCATGAAAGGCTTTTGACAAAATTCATCAGCCCTTCATGCTAAAAACACTCAATAAATTTGGTATTGATGGAACGTACCTCAAAATAATAAGAGCTATTTATGACAAACCCACAGCCGTTATCATACTGAATGGGCAAAAACTGGAAAAATTCCCTTTGAAAACTGGCACAAGACAGGGATGCCCTCTCTCACCACCCCTTCCTTCTTTTCACACTGCGTAAGGTGGAAGGGTGTTTCTGGCTTACCCAGGGGAAGAGTATTGTTAAATAAGACTTCAAAGAGGTGCAGAAGGCTAAATAAGAATTTCTGAGGTGGATTTATTGGTTGCAGGGCAGTAGAATACAGAATTCAGTGCCTATAGTTCAAATTTAGTTTAGTACGTACAACAGTGTGGGCAGAGGGCAAAGAAGGGATGGACGGAAAGATGGGAAAAACAGGGATCTATCACGTCGCCATAGAGCCAAAGGGACAAGAAGGAAATGTACTTCCTGGAGCCCAGTAAGGGAACTGTGGAGGAGAGGCCACCTGGTTAAAGCTATAGTCATAGAGGAACCTACCTGACTGCTTCTTGAGATACAGTGCCTACATGAGAGGGAGCCACAAATAAATTCTTCTATCTCTTTTTCTTCCCAGAGGTGAAATCTAATGAAAAGTTGGCTGGGTATTGCAGTTTGTGCAGTCACTGTCAAGAGCACTGAACAGACTAGAGAAGGCTGAGGATGGATGGAGTTTGGGGGTATAAAATAAAATAACCAGGAGATCAGAGTGGAATGCAATTCCAAAGAGAATGAATATTATGTGTATGCACAGAAATGCCAAAGAGTGGCAACTGTGGGAATAATGAGGAATATAGGAAGGGGAAATGTGAAAGCAAAGTAGTAGCAGGAGATGAGGCTGGATACATGATAATAATAATAGTTAATACTTTGGTGCCAAGCACATAGATAGTTTACATAATTTCAGTCTACACATTATTATGAGGTTGGCCCTATCATGTAGCAATTATGACTTTTGTCCACAAATGCATGTGCAATTTTTTTTTCTTACATTGACTCAGATGTCATTCTGAGCCTTTACCTCATATTGGGAAATTGTACCTCAGTCATTGGTTTGGCTCCTGCCTTCTCCATAGAGTTCCGTAAAACTCCAGATTTGCAGGGTGACCAGATAAACAGGGAAGGACTCTAATCTCTAGGCCACCAGATTCTGCCTACCTCCTCCTCATTACTGATAGTGGTCACTTGAAATTCCTGGATTCTTGAGCCATGGGAAGGACATTGGAGTATTTTCAAAGGCTGTGAGCCCCAGTGGGTTAAGTGTCCACTCCCTTTTTACGTTTTGGTTTATCATTCCGAATGTCATAAACTTGTCAGAATCTTTTCATAATTTACTTAGGAGGTTTATCATATCTCATTAATCTTTCAGACATTTATGTCAATCAAAACCTATGACAATTTCTTACTATTATGTTTTGTAACCTATTCTACTTTTGGGCAATATTAACCATGTGTGCTCCTTAGAGATTGTGAGATGTTCCCTTTTACAATCAACCCTTTTGAGCGGGAGTTGGCAAACTTTTTTGGTAAGTAGCCATATAGTCAAGAATTTAGGCTTTGCAGGCCAAGAGGCAAAACTGAAGATATTATGCAAATATTTAAGCAATAAGAGAGGAAAACATCTCACAGAATTTTAAGTGATTAAATTAAAAAATATAAAAATAATAAAATGGATTTACTAGTGAGAAGAATGGAATTCTTTTTTGGGGAGGATTATATTTCACTTCATTCAGGTGTAAAATTAGTGTTCCCTATAATTAGAATTGATTTCAAATGTTTATCTCTTAATGCTGATCTGTAATAAGAATTTACATATTTCATCTTTGAAAATGTCTTTTCACGCAGAAAGGTGCTGCCAAGTAGTGATATCAATCCACAGCATATGATTTAAATTGAGCATATTCATTGCCTGGAAGGCATTTCTAGAATTTATTAGACTTTTCTCTTGATATTTTCCTTTTACATGTCATTACATTGCAGATTAATCACTTCCAATTGAAAATTAGGTGGAAATTCCTCAATTGCTCCATTAAATGGATTTTGAAATATGGAAATTTCCTTTGTGCTTGCATCAAGGTCTGAAGAACACTGTTGTAGCTTGAGCTCAGAAAATATATCCGCTCCAGATTCATGTGGGAATGGAAATCTCACTTTTTGTTTTATCTTCTGACAGCGCAGGAAGTATATAAAACAGCTTGGCATAACTTGTGATTCAAACAACATTAGTTGTCATCAAAATGACTTTACCGTCATAAAAGTTTTGCATGTAAATGCTGTTTTGCCTTGAAATTTTAGATTGAATTCATTAAACATATTGTCAAATCCACAGGAAAATCTAATTTCCAAAGCTATTTAGTGCTCAGTGATAGTGGTTGAGGATGGATTTTCTTACTCAGAAAAATTTCATTCTTGATCCTGAGCTCAAACACCACACCTAAGTTTATCCCTGTTACAGGCATGGAAGTGCTGTGTGGTGGGGTGAGTCAGAATATTAAACTTCTATTTCTGAGAAAACTTCTGGGACTAAGTACCTAAGCCTATCAGAGCAAAAAATATTTTCTGAAAAGTACCTGCTGATGAATAATACGATGAATAACCATAGGCTTTGAACACCTTCCTCTGTAAATTTGTCCAAGTCACTCTCTGCTCCACATATAACTTTTTGCCACTCTAAATTGTAACACATTTTGGCAGATTCCACTTAAGTTGTTTTGAATTAGTGTTTCCTTAGTTTCTTTGAAAATACTTGTTTGTAGTTGTTCTGTGCAGTCTATTCATAGAAACTAATTCTTCAGCCTCTTCAAAATCGGTACTGACTCCTTGAAAGAACAACTGAGCAGTACCCATCACATCTGTTAGCTTATCAAAAGCCGAGGAAAACCACACAAAATCATTTGCCTTGTTTTCAGATTGACTATTGATATGGCTCCCAATGTCTTCAACTCTTTGAACAACTGTTTTACCGAAAGATTAATACTTCTAAACAAATTTATTTTCTCTGGACACATTTCTTTAGCTGCTGTCATCAGACACAATTTAAAATAACTCATCACTGGTAAATGGTTTTGTTTGCTTGGCTCAAAAATGAGCCACTCAGAAACTCACTTTCGTTGCAGTCTTGTTTTTATTTTTTAATTTTTGTGATTAAATTCTGCTGTTTTAAGATACTCTATTTTAAATTTTACAATTTTTCTGACTATTGCTTTCCTATGAGTTGGGAATATTTTTATCAGTACCCAATTTGGCAGTTACTGTCTCCCTTTAGCACAGCTATAATGTCATTACATAATAACCAAAATGGTTTGTCATCTAATTTAATCTAAAAAAATTCATTTTCCAACATATGCCAAAATCTGGCATGATGGAGTCCATTTGTCTTCCCTTTTCTTCTTTTGACATGATTGGTATATATTGGGACGATTAAAAAAATGTGACCTGACTGACAACATAGGTGACACTGTCGATTTTGTTGAGTTATGATTGTGTCACTGTGATTTGTGGTGCACCAAAATGTGCAAAGCAATGAGCATGAGAATGCGACATGTGGTCTCAGTCACAACTACTCACTTCTGCTGATGTGTAGGGCAAAAGTAGCCATAGATGTAAACAGATGAATGTGGCTGTGTTTCAATAAAACTTTATTTATGGACACTGACATTTCAATTGCATGTAATTTTCGTGTATCATGAGATATTTTTCTTTTGATTTTTAGAAATTTTTCTTTTTTCATTTTTCCTTTTTCTTCTTTGTCTTTTTAAAATCTTTTTATTTTCATCTTCTTTTGATTTTTTTAACCATTTAAACATGTAAAGAACATTCTTAGCTTATGGGTCATCCAAAAATGGGCAGCAGGCTGAATTCGGCCAGTAGGGCATTGTTTGCTGACCCCTATTGTTGAGAATCATTGATCTATCATGCGCAGAATGTCAAAGACACCAAAAAATAGGTCCTGCTTTAAGACTTGGCACATAAGACTAGGACACTTGGCTATCTTGTTTCCCATTAAATCCTTAGCACATAGATGTCCAATAAGTAGTTTTGAATAAGGCAGTTATAGAAAACTGCTGGCACATAATAAAACTAAAGGATCTGTTCCATGAATGAAATGAATAAATGATTTGCTGTCTGTCCTACACAATACATGAGAGCTTAAAGATGATGGGTTAAAAATAAATTGTTTAATCTGAGAGAGTTCAAAAATAGGGAGAGGTTATCCCTGGAAAGCATGAAGTGTTTAGTAGCTGGGAATCATTATGGCCAGGTTATTAAATAATAATAGCTGGAGAGCACATTATTTTGGGTAATTAAGATGTGAGAGGAGTATAGAGACAAACACAACCCTCTGTAGGCTATTTCTGTGGGCTCTTTATAACTAAATTGCTTTGAAAAGTTATTCAGAGGGCCAGGTGCAGTGGCTCACACCTGTAATGCCAACACTTTGGGAGGCCTGAGGTGGGTGAATCACCTGAGGTGAGGAGTTCGAGACTAGCCTGGCCAACATGATGAAACCCCGTCTCTACTAAAAATACAAAAAATTAGTCAGGTGTGGTGGTGCACGCCTGTAATCCCAGCTACTTGGGAGGTTGAGGCAGGAGAATTGCTTGAACCTGAGAGGCGGAGGTTGCAGTGAGCCAAGATCATGCCCCTGCACTCCAACCTGGGCAACAATAGTAAAATTCCGTCTCCAAACAAACAAGAAAAACACACACCAAAAACAAACAAACAAAAAAACAAAAAAACAAAAACCAACAAGGCTATTCATAGAAAATGACAGAATTTTCAACAAAGAAATAACTTAAAGCCAAAGAAGCTAGTAGCCAATTGCATTTTCCAGGAGGATGAACTCCATGTTAGGGTATTTTAACTATTTAACAGGCTAGACTGTTTATACAACATCCCCCAAGTTATGTATACTTCCAGGCATGTGTTATATCTCTCAGGTATAGGTAACTGTGGGAAATATGATTGTTAGCCAAAGATACATTTTACACTATGTTTATAAACTCACTTAGATTGCATGCAAATAAAGAATTTGGCAAGCTTTTAGTCATCACTTTTGGCATGGGGCTGTTCCCTGGATATGCACTGTTTTATCAACTCAGAGGCATTTCCTATTCCAGCAGCGTTAATTTTATGTTCTGTCATGTATGTATGTATGTATGTATGTTTTTGAGACAGAGTTTTATTCTTGTTGCCTAGGCTGGAGTGCAATGGTGCTATCTCACCTCACTACAACCTCTGCCTCCTAGGTGCAAGCCATTCTCCTGTCTAAGCCCCCGAGTAGCTGGGTTTACAGACACGTGCCGCCACGCCTGGCTAATTTTTATATTTTTAGTACAGGTGGGGTTTCATCATGTTGGTCAGGCTGGTCTCGAACTCCTGACCTCAGGTGATCTGTCCACCTCGGCCTCCCCAAATGCTGGGATTACAGGTGTAAGTCACCGCGCCCAGCCTGTTCTGTCGTTTAGTAGAGTAAGGTTGGACCTGACATGGCAATATCAGTACAAGTCTCATGGTAACTCTTGTTTTCCCCCATGATATAAGAGTAGAGGTACACCCACCCGAAGGAAGGGTATAAAGAGAATGATTGTCAAACTGCCTTTCTCACGTCCTAACTGTGTTGTTGTAGGCAAGGTGTTTACCCTTCTGAACCTTCATTTCTTCCCCTGAGAAGTTGTAATATGATTTACTTTAGAGCTAGATTGTGGAGATTAAATGAGACAACATGTGTCAACTGCTTAGTACAGTGTTGGAGAATGGAAATGGTAGCTATTATTTACATTAAAATACAGATTTTATACTTTAATATTTAAAAGTTTAAAATGATGAGATGACTGTTGTCTCTGCATAATACAAGCTAATTATGGACAGTTTTATTGGTACCTACTTACAAATGTTAGAGAGATGACTTGCAGCCTTTTATGACCCACTGCATAGCCCATAAGTCTGCTGTGCATGTGTGTGCAAGATTTTTTTTTTTTTTGAGACAGTCTCTGTCACCCAGGCTGGAGTGCAGTGGCACGATCTCGGCTCACTGCAACCTCTGCCTGCCAGGTTCAAGTGATTCTCCTGCCTCAGTCTCCCAAGTAGCTGGGATTATAGGCACCCGCCACCACACCTGTCTAATTTTTGTATTTTTAGTAGAGACAGGCTTTTGCCATGTTGCCCAGGCTGGTCTAGAACTCCTGATTTCATGTGACCCGCCCTCCTTGGCCTCCCAAAGTGTTGGGATAACAGGCATGAGCCACTGCACCCAGTCTAAGATTTTTTTTAAAGTACCATTTTTCTTCTATTCTGCCTTTGTTTGAAGAGGGTTAATGCAAATTTCGTTGAGATTTGTGAGAAGGAATACAATTCATTCATTGATTTATTGATTCATGATTTCAACAAATGCTGAGCACCAACAGTGTGCCAAGCGGTGGGTCCACAGTGAAGAACAAGAAATTGCCTCTGCCCCTAAGCAGTTCGCGTGCACCTAGGGAGAAAGTGAAGGTGGTGATGGATGCAGTAACAGAGTAAGTGCACTGTGATATGGCCATGCATGGAAGGCATTCCTAACCCCGTTTTGGGAGACTTGAGATTTCTTAGAAGTAAATATCCATTGAAAGCAGGTGAGGCAGAGATGAAGGGATTGGACTAGCATGAGAGGGAGCAGTGAACGTAACTGGAGAGGTTTCTAAGGGCTTTGTAAACCATGTTATGAAATGCAAACACTATCCTAAGGGCAGGAGAGAGACTCTGAAATGTTTTAGGTACTCAAAGACATTTGTGTTTAGAAATATTAATAAAAATTTGACAATAGTGTGAAACAAGCAAAGATTGTGGGCCAGGAGACCAGTTAAGGGGCTGTTACAGTACTCCAGGTGCAAGGAAATGGTGGTTATGGGGATGAAGAGACAGTAAACAGGTTCCAGATCTATTAAGGAGTTAGAATTGATATTGCTTGGTCAATAATTATTAGTGTGAATGTTGAAGGAGTAGACAATGATTCTCAGGTGTTTTACCTCAGCCACTGGGGGAGATGTTATTAGGAAAGACTAGAGGAGGAGTAGGTTGTGTCTGGAGAAATGGGGGAATGATGACTTGACTTGTAGACTTTGATTTTTCTAGTGCTATGGGTGCTTCAAATGGAGATCCTCTTAAATGTCTGCAGTTTAGGAAAGGTGTTCTTGTATGAGTTCAGTTTCCCAGTCAGCAGTCTGCCCTTTAGGATACCAACAAAGCACAGGCAGCTCAGTCCTCAAAAAGACGGAAAATTCGGCCGGGTGCGGTGGCTCACCCCGCTAATCTCAGCACTTTGGGAGGCCGAGGTGGGTGGATCATGAGATCAGGAGATTGAGACCATCCTGGCTAACACAGTGAAACCCTGTCTCTACTAAAAATACAAAAAATTAGCCGGGCGTGGTGGCAGGCACCTGTAGTCCCAGCTACTCGGGAGGCAGAGGCAGGAGAATGGAGTGAACCTGGGAGACGGAACTTGCAGTGAGCAGAGATTGTGCCACTGCACTCCAGCCCGGGTGACAGAGCGAGACTCCATCTCAAAAAAAAAAAAAAAAAAAAAAGAAAATTCAAACACTCTAGGAAGAAGTGATTCAAATTTCAACAAAATTTTCAGTGTTGTTTTAATTTAAAAAGTAACATTTTGTGGTTTACTGTATTGTTTTGGTATTTGGATTTTTGAATGATAAAAGCAGTGGTAACTGGAGATACAGACTTGGGAGTCACTGGCATAAAGATAACAATTGAAGTGATTGAGTGAGATCTCAGGGAGGGATCAAAGAGCAGTCATTTTTTTTTTTTTTTTTTTTTTTTTTTTTTTTTTTCCTGAGGCACTTTGGAATCACATGGGGATCTTATGAAATATCCTGATGCCTGAGACCCATCCCCAGAGATTCTGATTTAATTGCTTTAGGGTGGCCTGGGCCAAAGTTTGAGAAGCACTGGCTTAGAGCAAGAAGAAATTACAGGAAAGAATGTGGGGGGGATCACAATATTTAAGTGTCAATCCAGAGAGGAATGTAATACAGGTAGGTGGCCAAGGAGTTTGAGGAAAGAAAACTCTTTAGAACATCAGGTGTAGCTGCATGTTCTTGATTCAGATAATTAAGAAGTTCAACCATGCCTGGTGCAGTGGCTATTGCCTGTAATCCCAGCACTTTGAGAGGCTGAGATGGGCAGATGACCTGAGGTCAGGAGTTTGAGACCAGCCTGACCAACGTGGCAAAACCCTGTCTCTACTAAAAATACAAAAATTAGCTGGGTGTGGTGGCACATGCCTGTAGTCTTAGCTACTCAGGAGGCTGAGATAGGAGAATCATTTGAACCCAGGAGGCCGAAGTTGCAGTGAGCCGAGATGGTGTCCCTGCACTCCAACCTGGGTGACAGAGTGAGACTCCATCCCCTCTCAAAAAAAAAAGAAAAAAAAAAGGTAGTTCAACCAGCCAACCAATCAATCAATATAATCCTTCAGTGTCTCCATCACCATCAACTTGCTGTGATTAAAGGTTCTGGTGTAAGTCTGCATGCTAGAGAAGGAGGTTTGGGTAAAGATATAGGTATACATAGTTATTTTTCTCTTTGACCATGCTATATAGCTGTAAGTATTAATAATGATTATATCCAACATAGAAGGAAAGTTGAAATTGGAAGTATAAGTTTGGAAACAATAATATAATTTTAAAAATTGAAACAAAATGATACAATTTATATATTATAAAAATTAGTCCTTTGAAATGTACAACTCAGTGGTTTTTTTGTATATTCACAAGTTTGTACAGCTATCTTTACTATCTAATTTTGGAAAAAAATGTAGTCTTGATCTGTATGGTATTATTAGAATGTGGCTTTTAGCCATTTTATTTGTAAAGTGCAATTTTGTCTCATAGTATATGAAGTAGATCTAATTTTAAAAATCAGAAGGAAAAATGCTAACAGAAAAATCCCTCAATACCAAAACCCCCAGTAACAACCCATTTTTAAAATGGCTGGCACTGAGATATTCACTAAAAGTATATGAACTTACTAAACAACACCCTGTCCCCCTCAAAAAACACTTAATTTTTTTTTCTAAAAAAAGAAATGTTATTTTACTTCTGTTAAAGGAAAACCAGCACCACTTGCCATAAATAGTAGATAAGAGCAAAAAGAAATGTAATAGAAATTAATGCGATATTTAACTAAGGCAAACACATCTGTCCTTAGCTCTCAAATCTCTCTTTTTGTTTCCTCTTTTTTCCATCTCTGCTGGCCGACCACGTTCTGTTATCTAGAGAATACTGCAGACTCTCATTCTTGTCTCTCTGCTTCCACTCTTGCCTTTCAAGCATCATGTCACCCAAATGATTCAAGAATGAAGACCCAGTCCTTAACCTGGCCTTCGTGGCCCTTGCCATCTGTCCTCATAGCCTCTCCATCCCTGCCTCCCACCATTCTCCTCCTCCTTCATGGCACTCCAGGCAAACCACTTGCTTTCATTTCCTAGATGAGTCACTCCTCTTCTAGCCCCTAAGCCTTTGCTCCTGCCACATTTCCATCTCCCTAGAGCACTTCCAGCACCCCTTCACCTAGGCAACACCTACTTATCCTCCAGATTTTGTCTCTATTGTCACCTCCGAAAATATTCCTTGACCTCATACTTCCTGCTTTTCCCTCCTAAGTCAGATCTCACATTATAACCTTTTAGTCTATACTTATTTTTTTGTGTGTGATTGTTTATTGTTCTTTTTCTTTTTCTTTTTTTTTGAGACAGAATCTCGCACTGTTGCCTGGGCTGGAGCACAGTAGCCAATCTTGGCTCACTGCAACCTCTGCCTCCCAGGTTCACATGATTCTGCTGCTTCAGCCTCCCTAGTAGCTAGGATTACAGGTGCATACAACCACACCTGGCTAATTTTTTGTATTTTTTGTAGAGACAGTGTTTCACTATGTTGGCCAGACTGGTCTCGAACTTTTGACCTTGTGATTCCTCCACCTTGCCCTCCCAAAGTGCTGGGATTACAGGCATGAGCCACTGCACCCAGACTATTGTTCATTATTAATATCTGAAAGTTATTCTCTTACACAGAGGCTGATATGATCACTGCATAGACTTGGAATCTTTTGTCTGCAGTTGCCTCAAGCTCAGATTTCAAGTACAAAGCATCTTCATTGAACGTATACCTAGGTTTGAAACTAGTTTTGACTCTTAAGTTACCACTACTCTGAACTAGGAGTGAAACCTCATGAAATGAAAGGAAGTCCATTTTCCTAGGATGTACTGATTTTCAAATTTGGCTGATTTTCACAGTCATCTGGAGGCCCTTTCAACATGCAAATTCCTGGGCTTTAGGCTTATTCAATTACAACTTTTGGCCAGGTGTGCTGGCTGACACACCTGTAATTCCGGCACTTTGGGAGGACGAGGAGGGTGAATCACCTGAGGTCAGGAGTTCGAGACCAGCCTGGCCAACTGGCAAAACTGCATCTCTACTAAAAATACAAAAAATAGGTGGGCATGGTGGCAGGTGCCTGTAATCCCAGCTACTCGGGAGGCTGAGGCAGAAGAATCGCTTGAACACAGGAGACGGAGGTTGCAGTGAGCTGAGATCATACCATTGCACTCCAGCCTGGGTAACAGAGCGAGACTCTTATCTTCCCCCCTGCAAAAAAATTATAACTTTTGAGTGGGGATCGAGTGTATTTTTAATTAGTTTTCCAGGTGGTTCACATGCAGTGAGATTAGTACTAAATAGATGGCAGAGAGGCATTTGGGAACTAATACTTCAACATATTTGGCAAAATTCTTGTTGTAACTGTTTTCCCTCTGCTTTGGAAGTGGAGTGGAAGTTGGCAGTGAAGTAGACTATTATTATAGATTTCTCTGGCATTTGTGGGAAGAAGATGGCTTCTAAATTGAGTTTTTCTTGAAGAAACGGACTCCTAGTTATGTCTACCATTGTTTTCCTATCATTTTTTCCTTTTCACACATCAAATATTCTATTCTGCTTCTGACTTCCCACACCCATGACTGCAGGAGCTTGATGTATAACAGCTTAAAACATATACATTTATGTCTGGCCCCTTATGGAATATTATAATGGGCTGTTGCAAGAAGGAAGGAAGTTGAGTACAACAGTGATTCTGCCCCAGCTCTAAGAAGGGGGAGGGTGCAGGCATCAGTCCCAGTTATAACACTTAAGAGACATATAAAGGTTAAATCCAATCTGGATTAGGATTAATATCAGAGATTCCAGTTGACATGGGCAGGAAATGGCAGTAGAATTATTGGATGGAAGCCACAGAGAATAAAGTGGGTCTGTGGATTAGGAGTCCCAGCAAAGTTTATTCAGTTGCAATAGATCCTAGGCCCCTACTGAATGTGTGAGTGAGTATTTTGATAGGTCATGGAAAGGAGAAAAGAAACTGGTAGCATCTAGCAGGATTTCAGGGCTCTGGCAAGATTAGTGAGGTTTATGGTCAGGCTGTAGTGCTGGTGGGGAATGGGAGTATGATACTGGAGAGAAGACTTCCAGTTCGAGGTCTCATGGTTCATGCCGTAGATGGTATTGCGGCTACTTTGTATTAGAGAAAAATGAGACACTCTGGTTATGTTAGATCCTTGGTTTAGGGCAGTATGTAAATATCCAAGTTTACCCACTAGTGGGAATGTGGGTAATTTGATCTACTGCCAGGGTCAGTTCTCACTGTCAATCCATGACCGAAGCATAACTTTCTGCTAAAGTTGTCTCATCATATCTGTGTTCCCTTTCTCTCAGTTTAATTAGTAAAGAATGCCTAGAAAAGGGAGGCAAAAAAGAAGGAAGAAAATAAAAATAAGTTTTGCAAAAGCCAGGGAAGGATCAGTTTTGAGGGAGAAAGAGTCTTCACGGGAGATCTGTGGGGCCCTGTGCTATAGCTGCTCCTCTCTACACATGTATTTTCTTAATTCTGCCGAACCTGGAGGATCAGGAGTGATTTCCCCCAAAAGATGTAATTGCTGATCCCCCCATATGAAGTTGGTTGCTTTGTGTGTAACTGAGGCTATAGAAGGAAAAACATACCTAGAGATCCTCACTTGCAGAGGTTCTTTTCACAATGCTTAGGATGGGTTTGGAGGGCAAAGGAGAGAGAGAGAGAAAGTGGGGAAGAGAGAGAATGGGGAACAGAGAGAGAGATGGAGGAAGAGAGACATTTAAATGTTAAATCTAGTATCTCTTGGTTTTAAGATTTGGAAGGATTTCCTCTTTTTGTTTTTGTTTTTTGCTTTACAGGGTTTTCTAAATATTTCTACATTTTTTATGTATTACTTCTTAGTAAGAGAAAAGTATTTTTATAAAGCACTTTAACTGCTATTTGCATTTGTGGAAAAATATGAGTGCTATGTGCTTTAAACTAATAACAACAGGTTTAGTGTTCATTTATTGAGTACCTATGGTGTCTCAAGCCCTTCATCTTAGTTAACTCTCAGTACTGTTGTGCAGGATATATAGTTGGAGGAACTAATGCTCAGAGATATTACATGACCTGGCTAGACTCATGTAACTAATGGCTCAGAGCTAGATAGTCCCAGTTCCAAAGACCATGAGTGTTTCTTTCATGCTAAATGTTTTTACTCATATGAACATTCAGAAAAAAATGCCAGAAAGGAAGAGTCCATTTTGACCACTTCTCATCTGTTTCTAAACCAGTTTTCTCTCACTTTCTCTCTTTTTTCTTAGTTATTGAAAAGAGTTTTTTTTTTTTTTTTTTTTTTTTTTTTTTTTTTTTGCCGTATAAATGCTCAGATTGGTTGCTTTCCGTGACTACAAAAGTTACATAGAGTACAGGATGAGCCAGAAACAATAATAATAATAATAAAAAAAGCTTTGTGTTTGTGTTTTGTTTGTTTGATTTCTCATTTTTATTACTCCCATAGCTGGTGAACACATCGTAATTGGTGGTGTCAGGTGAGGGAAGAGTTGGAAAGATTGACTGTGCGATAGAAAATTGGTTACTAACCATCAGGAAATGCAGCTGTGGAGTCCGGTTAAGGCAACACATTCTTTTTTGTATACTTCAAGTTCCTAAAAATATTTTTAAATAACAGAGAAAACAAATTCATTACATTGTGGTTTTTCTACTGCTGCTAACTGAGCAGATTTGGGAGCTTTTGAAAATATTGTACATTGTGTAAAAATATTACAAAGAAATCTTAGCTTTGCACCAGAGATTTCATTAAATTTAGCATTTTTAGAAGATATTTTCAGTCATTAAAGACTTTTGGTATTGTTTCCTTATTGTCTTAATTGTCACTGTTCAATTACAATTAACATCAATATTGTTCTGATCTTCGAAAAGATTACAGAGAAACTTTCACTTCATTTCCTGATATAGGAAGGAGAGAATCTTCTGATTTTCTCCCGTCTGATTTAAAAATTATGTTCACAGGAAATTCTTCCTAATCCTTTTAAGTAAACAAAAGGTATAATTATTGCTTTGGATGTATGTATATACATCTCGAGTACACACACACGTGTAAAAATAGTCTAGGCTGAGGAGGACAGTGTGTTATTTAAAAACTCAGGATTACGAAACACATACTCCAAATGAGAGCCAGGGTTGTGTGTTTTTGACATGTTTTGTCATTGTTTGAGACTTGTTTGAGGTTTATTTACTTTTTATTTTATTATTATTTTTTTGAGATGGAGTCTGGCTCTGTCGCCCAGACTGGAGTGCAGTGGCGCCATCTCGGCTCACTGCAAGCCCCGCCTCCCGGGTTCACGCAGTTCTCCTGCTTCAGCCTCCCAAGTAGCTGGGACTACAGGCGCCGCCACCTCACCTAGTTTTTTGTATTTTCCGTAGAGACGGGGTTTCACCGTGTTAGCCAGGATGGTCTCCATCTCCTGACCTCGTGATCTGCCCGCCTCGGCCTCCGAAAGTGCTGGGATCACAGGCGTGAGCCACCGCGCCCGGCCAAGGTTTATTTTTTTTAAGGTTTGTTTTTGTATTATATATTTTTTGACGCTCTTCCTCTTTTCTTCCAAGTCCAGTAATGGAATAAGAGTTGAAAAGCTGAAAATTTCATATGGAGATGACCTCTGTGACTTCATCTGTCAGGTGTCTGTGTCTTTATTAGTCATCTAGAATTCTGAAGACTGATTGAGGCCATTACAAAATGTACTGCAGATCTTAGACCCTACATCTTTAATTAACTAATGTTAGCAAAGCACTTTGCAATCGATGAATGAAACTAGTTGTAAAAATGTTCTGAATGGTTTGCTCTCTTTTATTTTGCTATTTCCACACTAAATACCTTAATTTAATTTTTAAAAATTGTGCTGTGGATACCCCTAAGCACTTTTTTCTTTTGAGCTGTTTGTTATTTACATAAAGTTGACAGAGAAATATCTTCTGTAGTTTTGCCTCTGATTTTACTGGGAAATATATACTCCTGTAGGCTATAGATTTATTTCTCAACTAAAAAAGACCATCCCAACGTTGTGTTAGTTATTAATAGGATTAATCTTTTATGTCAGTGGAAAAATGTCTAAAATTATGCAGGCAAATAAATCATACATTGATAGAAACTTTGAAAAGAGGAACGTAAAGATCACAGAGAATGTTCTCTAAGAGAATGGACTATTCCAGGATAATGCTTTCTAACAAGCAAAGGTAAATTTTATCTAAAACAAATATGACTGAGGAGCAGGTGCATTCTTGCTCAAATAATGGAAAAAATTCAGTGCAAATAACCACACATTTTGTCCTCTAATAATTTGTAATTCAAATCCATATTGATTTGTCATAAAAAAGAAATTGTAAGACAAATATATACAGAGGATTATTAGGTTTCAAGAGCCAACTCTAAGAATTAAGATTTGTGCTGTATGTAAAAATTACATAATATGGCTTAATTGTATATCATAGTAATTATTACTAAACAATTTTTGGGAATTCATAGGTGAATATTGTTGCTAGTGAAGTCACAGGAAGTAACTCTATCATACTAAAATTCCTAGAATATGTGATTTAAAGTTCAAGTTAGAAAGTTAAATTTCTCTTCTTTTACTTTGAAGAACTTAAGTGGTTCTAGAAATAATGCCTATTTAATTCTCTGGGTTTTCCACTTAGCTATAATAATTAATATATAGAATTTAGAATCTATAGATTCTAGAATATTTAGAATCTGTAATTAATGTGTAGAATTTAGATCAGTGAAAAGTATCCTAAAACTTTATAAATTTTATTTTTGAACAGCATTATAAGATTTAGAAAAGTGAATTCCAAAGTAATAGTGCCCTCATAATTTGAGGGTACTCATTTTGACATGTGAGTATGTTCAATCTGAGAGTATATACTCCTGAGGAAGAAATATAGTTCAAAGAAGTCCTCAAATTCGTATTAGGACAATGCTAAGTGTCTGTGGACTTCATTCTGTTCCCAAGTGCATATTTTTCATTGTCCTTGATATTACTGGAAGTCACATGCAAGTTTTGGTAAGAAACAACAAGATGAACAGGTGACTTATGTATGATTGACTCATTATGTTTGTGCCAAATTTATTTTGGACTGTACTTTCAGGAGTTTTGACAAGATAACTGTTTTAATATAAATGAGTCAATAACAGGAGTGATAGAAATCTGTAAGAATGTTTCAAATGCTTTATAGTAAAAAAATGCAAGTTGAATTCATTATCATAAAGAGTTACATAATGCCTGTATTAATTTTCTTTTGTCCCCAGTTTACTTTGGCGTCAGTTACTATAACCCCTATCATATCTGGTTAAGTGGAAAAATATTCTCGTTAATTGTTGTTGTTGTTTTGTTTGGCTGTGAAACAAGACTTGAAGTTTTCAGTGAATCTACTGAGTTACATGGCACCTTAAAGTTGCACAATACTAACTATATGAACCCATAAGGCAAAATATTAACAACATGTTTCAGCAACTTTGCTGGGCGCATGCATATATAGGGTTGAGGAAGGAGGAATATTAATATAACCTTGAGCAATAGCTGTTTCTGGAATGAAGATTAAAAAAATCCATAATTACAGTTTGAATTAATATTTGTATGTTGCTTTTTGCACATGCTTTCTGTTTTGATCTTCAAAATGACCCTATGAGATAAGTGGCATCATCCTCATTTTACAGATGAAGAAGCTGAAGTTCAGAAATATTAATTCCCTTAAGTCATAAGTAAATAAGTGGATTTAACCTGAGCGTTCAAGCTCCACTTCCATGTTTTCCCTTTCCATCAAGTGGAGACACAGGCAAGATATTAATCCAAATTAAGGGTATCAGCACAAATTTTCTGGGAGGAATGGCTCTTGCAAGACAGAGGAAAGGTAAAATCTAGACATATAGGGAACTAGGGTTGTCTCAAACTGAACGGTTCGCGGACTGAATTCATCCTGCCTATGAGTTAGGTATAACTAGCTCTGCGTTTCCAAAGGGTATGAATTTGAGTGCCTTAGGTCTAAAAAGATTTTTCTTTTTTTCTCATTGTTCACCACTCTACTGTTCTCAGCTGACTCATTTATATCATCTTCTTGTGTTCTGATGTTGTATGAACATGTAATCCTGGGCTGACTGAATCACTCAAACAAGAACATGGTGAGACATATGTGGGCGTTAGTACAGAGAACAATTTTTTTTCACATAATTTTTTTTTTATTATACTTTGTGTTCTAGGGTACACATGGATAACGTGCAGGTTTGTTACATATGTATACATGTGCCATGTTGGTGTGCTGCATCCATTAACTCATCATTTGCATTAGGTATATCTCCTAATGCTATCCCTCCCCCCTCCTCCCACCCCACTACAGGCCCCAGTGTGTGATGTTCCCCTTCCTGTGTCCAAGTGTTCTCATTTTCAGTTCCCACCAGTGAGTGAGAACATGCAATGTTTGGTTTTCTGTTCTTGCGATATTTTGCTGAGAATGATGGTTTCCAACTGCATCCATGTCCCTACAAAGGACATGAACTCATCCTTTTTTATGGCTGCATAGTATTCCATGGTGTATTTGTGCCACATTTTCTTAATCCAGTCTGTCATTGATGGACATTTGGGTTGGTTCCAAGTCTTTGCTATTGTGAATAGTGCCACAATAAACATACGTGTGCATGTGTCTTTATAGCAGCATGATTTATAATCCTTTGGGTATATACCCAGTAATGCGATGGCTGGGTCAAATGGTATTTTTAGTTCTAGATCCTTGAGGAATTGTCACACTGTCTTCCACATTGGTTGAACTAGTTTACAGTCCCACCAACAGTGTAAAAGTGTTCCTATTTCTGCACATCCTCTCCAGCATCTGTTGTTTCCTGACTTTTTAATGATTGCCATTCTAACTGGTGTGAGATGGTATCTCATTGTGGTTTTGATTTGCATTTCTCTGATGGCCAGTGATGATGAGCATTTTTTCATGTGTCTGTTGGCTGCATAAATGTCTTCTTTTGAGAAATGTCTGTTCATATCCTTTGCCCACTTTTTGATGGGGTTGTTTGTTTTTTTCTTGTAAATTTGTTTGGGTTCTTTGTAGGTTCTGGATATTAGCTCTTTGTCAGATGAGTAGATTGTAAAAATTTTCTCTCATTCTGTAGGTTGCCTGTTCACTCTGATGGTAGTTTCTTTTGCTGTGCAGAAGCTCTTTAGTTTAATTAGATCCCATTTGTCAATTTTGGCTTTTGTTGCCATTGCTTTTGGTGTTTTAGACATGAAGTCCTTGCCTATGCCTATGTCCTGAATGGTATTGCCTAGGTTTTCTTCTAGGGATTTTATGGTTTTAGGTCTAACATTTAAGTCAGCGAGCATTTTTATCTGGCCTGAGCCTAGGTTTTCATGAAGTGGACTCTGGTAGAAAGTTGTTAGGGACCAGATTATGGATGCTATATGGCCCTCTTTGTTCCCCAACTCCACTACCTCTTTCATGAACTCCATATTAGTTGGATTTGCCAACGTACCAGTGAATAGGAATAAAGGTTGTCATGTGTGGGCTAGTCTTCAGAAAGGAGGTCCTGAAACTTTGACCATAAATGATATATGTCCAATTCTGTTGTAAACCATTAGTACAGACTGTCACAAAGCTACGTGTTCTGAGCTGGGAGAAGGAATCATGGTGCAGTTACGGGTAAGTGAGGAAACGTCCTGATTATTGCTGTGAATACTGGCTGATATTAGTAGTATACTTTTGAGGGTCAGTGGAAGAATGATGTTTTATCAATAACAAAATTTTAAGGGTCAGGCAAGTTTAGAAAGATGTTATCAAGTTTCTTTGTGTATGTAGAAGATTATTTTGTGAGACATCTAATTAAGGCAAGTCCCTTTGTTTGGAAACTTTGAGTCGGAGGACTTGTCTAAGTCCAGTGGACCTTTGAGTCTTTGGATGATTTGGAGGAGAAATAAGGTTATAAAAAATTATCATATCAAGATTTGAAATTATGGGTTTCTCTCCTACTCCCCATCTCACGGCCTTGGCACATGCTTTATTTCCTTCATGGAATGTTCTTCCCCAACTGTCAGTGGAGCTGATTCTTTCTTACCCTTTAGACTCTTTACCTATTAGCACAACTATCCCTCCTTTGAGAGATTGTCCCAGACAACCCTATCTAAAAAGAAGTTCCTTCTACCTTTATTCTATTCTTTAGTCCTGTATTAATTTTTACCACAATATTTATCAATATATAACTGTTTTGTCTTAAATAGATAAATTATGGACATATAAATAGACATAAATTATGTTTACAGTAACATACCCTCATAATAATGTGCCCCATAGTACCCTCAGGGAATGTACATTTCATAGGGCAGGGAGTTTGAATTCAGAGTCTAGTTCCATGCCAGAATGGATGCTCTCTGTTTGTGAATGAATGGAGGAATGGTTAGAATATAGCTGAGAAGAAAAATACCGTGGATATTCATGAGAAAGTGTACCATAGATACTCGTGTCAGATGGAGGATGTAGCATATGCTTTTCTAATGTATGTTATAACAGAAATTCAATATGTAGTAGCAACAGGGGACCTTATATGTATAGGTATGAAAATTTCATAATGCTAAATTAGAACATTGATTCATTCTTTTAAAAAGTTATAGGATTGGTATATTCTGGATGTAAAAGTTTAAATGACAGAAAAAGCTATGAAGGGAAGGTAAAATGTGTCCTTTTTTCAATTCCTTTCACTAATCACTATTAATACATTGTTACATGTCTTTTTGCAAATTTTATGTATATATGTATATAGCATTAATGTATTTATCTTTCTGTAATTAAATAGTTATCTACTTATTATTTAAACCATTGTGATCACAAAATTAATATAGTTTTGCTATTTGCAACTTTCATCTAATGTATCTTTTTTTTTTTGAGATGGACTCTGGCTCTGTCACCCAGGCTGGAGTGCAGTGGGATATGATCTCCACTCACTGCAACCTCTGCCTTCCGGTTTTAAGCGATTCTCCTGCCTCAGCCTCCTGAGTAGCTAGGACTACAGGTGCCTGCCACCACGTCCGGTTAATTTTTCTATTTGCAGTAGAGACAGGGTTTCATCATGTTGGCCAGGCTGGTCTGAAACTCCTGACCTCAGGTGATCCGCCTTCCTGGGCCTCCCAAAGTGCTGGGATTACAGATGTGAGCTACTGTGCTTGGCCTATCTAATGTATCTTGAATGTCTTCTGTCAACACATAAAGATATAATCACTGTTTTTTTTATTTTTTATTTTTTGTTTGTTTGTTTTAACAGTTGCATACTACCCTGTTGAAGTTTCCTTCTGTTATCATTTTCCTTCTGTATGAAAACTTCCATTCTTTTAGAACAGGTCTGCTGCTACAAATTCCTTAGTTTTCATTCATCTGAAAATGTCATTTTATTTGCATTTCTGAAGGGTATTTTCACTGCATGTAGAACTCCAGTTTATAGTTTTTTTTCCCCCAGCATGTTAACTTGGGAAGGAAATTTTCAGCCATTCTTTCTTTTTCTTTCTTTTTTTTTTTTTGAGATCTAGTCTCACTCTGTTGCCCAGGCTGGAGTGCAGTAGTGGTGTGATCTCAGCTCACTGCAACCTCCACCTCCTGGGTTCAAGCGATTCTTGTGCCTCAGCCTCCCGAGTAGCTGGGATTACAGGCATGAGCCACCACACTCAGCTAACTTTTGTATTTTTAATGGAGATGGGGTTTCACCATGCTGGTCAGGCTGGTCTCGATCTCCTCACCTCAGGCGATCCACCTGCCTCGGCCTCCCAAAGTGCTGGAATTACAGATGTGAGCTACCACGCCCAGCCTTCAGCCGTTCTTTCAAAAGTTTTTTCATCAGTGATCCTTTTCCTTTTAATTCTGAAACTCTTGACAATACAAATGTTAGACCTTTTGTTACTGTCCAACATGCTCCTGTTAATTTTTTCTTCAATATTTTTCTCTCTTTTGTTCAGGTGGATAATTTCTATTGATCTATATTCAAATTCACGGACTCCTTCCTCTGTCATCTACATTCTGCTATGGAGTCCATCAGTGAATTATTTTGGTTATTATATTTTTCAGCCCTAAAATTTCTATTTTATTCTTTTTATACATTTAAAAAATATTTTTCTTCCTTCTATTTCAATATTGTTTCGAGAGTGTTTATTATTATTTAAGTATTTTTATAATAGCTGCTTTATAGACTGTCAGAGAATTCTGACTTGTTTTATTTCATACTTCATGTATGTTGACCATCTTCCTGATGTTTTCATAGCTCTTCAGGTACTGAGTAATTTTGGATTATATCCTTGATATCTTGAATATAATGTTATGAGACTTTGTATCTTATTTAATATCAATTGGAGAATGTTGATGTTTTCACTTTAGCAGACACTTCAGCCGGTTAGGGTCAGCCTTTAAGTTCACACTGCCTTCTGTTGGCTTTTGTTCTAATGTCACTTCAATTTCAAAGTCTTGGCCATGCTACTCAAATCTGTCCTGGGCTGAGGTCCCTGTTAGGTCAGTTTTCAAAATCTTTGATATACTAAAGAATGTCAGATCCTCACAGCTGTAGGTAGAGGGTGAGCCCAGGAGTTCATAAACAATTTTATGGAGGCACTTTGCAGACTTCTTTCTTCTTACCTACCTCCCCAGTTCTTTCTGGTTCCTGGGCTCTTCTTTATGGTCTTCAGGCCAGAAACTTCTCACTTCTCTAGTTGCACTGCCTCTGGGGCTGAGTGGTGGGAAGGCCAAGCAAACCAAATAGAGAGAAAGGGTCCCCTTCTGTATAGTTTTGGCCTCTACTTTCATGTTGCTGTTTGCCTTCACTCCAACCCTCTCCTCTGCTCCTTGGTAGATTGTCTCATGACTAGGGCATGAACAACTCCACCCACCCAATCCCACCAAATAAGAAGAGAAAGGAGACCTAGGGGAATTTTTCTTACTCTGAGCTTTTAGGATTTCTCTTTTCTGCTCCTTGAGTCAGAAGTAGAGGTTTACTCCTGGATCTCTCTTTGTCTGCACCACAGCATTTACTTTTAGGTTTTAGGCTGTATTGGGTTCAGACCAGATGGTATTAGAGGAAAACACAACTGCAAACTCATAGTTAGTTTTGTGTACCTTACATTCTAGTGTTCTTTGAGGAACCACCTGGTTCTATTTACTTTTCAGTCAAATAGCTCACCATGGATAGCATTCATAGGGAGAGAAAATTGGCTTGTGTTTATTTCATCTTAACTGGAGCTGTAACTCCATCCTGTTCTTCATTGATAGTATCTATTAACTATGTACTTTTTACTCTCAATTTATTGCTTATTCCTTCTTTTCTCCCTTATCATTTTGTTTAGCTTTCTTATTCTATCTCTGATCTTGTTTTAAAGGTTTTACTTCTCTTTACTTTGTTCAAGAGAGTATAGGAAAATTTCTTATGGTACGACTTCTTCCAGAATGGATTCTTTGTCTTTCTTTACCTACCATGTTCTTTTCTAACTTGCTTTTTTTAAGCAGCATTTTTATATCAGTGCCATATAATTTTTAAAATTTTATATAATTTTAACATGAGATATTAGTTATCAGCTATTTTCTCAAATATAGTGTGAATAAATTCCCATCAACTTCTTTTTTTCACTTTACATGGGCCCTGATAGTGTCCTTCTGTCATCGTTAATGTTTAAGGATGAAATATTAATTACTTATCTTCTATTTGTTCTTCTGTTTCCTGTGGGCTGAGTAGAGAGGGGAGAAAGTGATATAACAGAAAGGGTAATAACTGGGCCGGGTGAGGTGGCTCATGCCTGTAATCCCAGCACTGGGGGAGGCCAAGGCAGGCAGATCGCCTGAGGTCCAGAGTTTGAGACCAGCCTGACCAACATGGTAAAACCCTGTCTCTACTAAACACACAAAAATTTGCCGGGCGTAGTGCCAGGCACCTGTAATCTCAGCTACTCAGGAGGCTGAGGCAGGAGAATCGTTTGAACCTGGGAGGCGGAGGTTGCAGCGAGCCAAGATCGTGCCATCGCACTCCAGCCTGGGCGACAGAGTGAGACTCTGTCTCAAAAAAAAAAAAAAAAAAAAAAAAGGCCGGGCGCGGTGGCTCAAGCCTGTAATCCCAGCACTTTGGGACGCCGAGACGGGCATATCACGAGGTCAGGAGATCGAGACCATTCTGGCTAACATGGTGAAACCCCGGCTCTACTAAAAAATACAAAAAAGTAGCCAGGCGAGGTGGCGGGCGCCTGTAGTCCCAGCTACTCGGTAGGCTGAGGCAGGAGAATGGCGTAAACCCGGGAGGCGGAGCTTGCAGTGAGCTGAGATCCGGCCACTGCACTCCAGCCTGGGCGACAGAGCGAGACTCCGCCTCAAAAAAAAAAAAAAAAAAAAAAGGTTAATGACTATGGAGGTATGAATTGGCACAGCTGATGAATTTAGTGTCTGCTGTTTTGTTTTTTTCTTTTTTGCTAAATTCCCTGGATGTCTATGGAGCCTATGGAATTCCTGAGGTATTTAATAGGATAATTTATTGAGGGCACCTTCAAAATTTTTTATTCCCCTGCCCCTTTATTTTGTATAGAGAAAATCAGCTGTACATTTTTATTTCCTAAAATCCCCTACTTTCCCTAACAGCTGTTTCTAGACCTTTCCATCTCAGGGGAGAAAAGATGTTTCCTAAACATATAACTTTTGTTAAGTATATATTTTCTTGTATATCAGTTTAATCCCTTGTTTGTTTCATGGTGGTTGCTCTGGGGATTATAATTAATATTTTAATGTTCAACAATCTAATTCAAGTTAATATCAACTTAATTTCAATGTTATACAAAAACTTTGTTCCTGCAACTTCATTTCACTCCCTTTATGCTGTGGTTATCATACAAATCATATTTGTATATGTGAATGTCCATTCATGCAGTCTTAAAATCATTGCTTTATGCAGTTATTTTTAAAATGAGATTGGAGGACAAAAGAGTTACAAACCAAAATACATTTTGGTTGTCTTTTATACTTACCTATGCAGTTATCCTACAAGTATTCTTTATTTATTTATGGGGATTTGAGTTACTATATAGAGCCCTTTCATTTCAGTCTTAGGGATTCTCTTTAGTGTCACTTGTAGTGCAGGTTTGCTTGCAATTAATTATTTTATAATTTTAATTTGTCCTTTATTTATGAAGAATAGTTTTATCAATGTAGAATTCTTGGCATATGTTTTTGTTTGTGTTTTCTGTTTCAGCACTTTAGATACAATATGCCATTCCACTGTCTTCTGGCTTCCATGGTTTCTAATCAGAAATCAGTGGTTAATCTTATTGATAGTGTGTTGTATGTAATGACTTGCTTTTCTCCTGCTGCTTTCAGGAGTCTCTCTTTGTCTTTTGATTGTTTGGTTTAGGTGTTTGTGTAGGTTTTGATTGTTTGTCTAAGTATGGATCCACCTTGGAGTTAATTGAGCTTCTTTGATATGAGGATTTTTTTTCCCAACATGAGACATTTGTCTGTTACCTTAAATATTCTATCTGCCCCCACTTCTCAATCACCTGTCCTCCTCTTCTCCTCTTTCTCTCTTCTCCTCTTTTTTTGGGACTCCTGTTGTGCACATGTTAGTACTTTTGATTATGCTCCACAACTCTCTGAGGATCTGTCAGTATTTCTTTTTTTTTTTCTTTTTTTTTTTATTATTATTATACTTTAAGTTCTAGGGTACGTGTGCATAATGTGCAGGTTTGTTACATATGTATACTTGTGCCATGTTGGTGTGCTGCACCCATCAACTCGTCAGCACCCATCAGCTCATCATTTACATCAGGTATAACTCCCAATGCAATCCGTACCCCCTCTGCCCCCCATGATAGGCCCCGGTGTGTGATGTTCCCCTTCCCGAGTCCAAGTGATCTCATTGTTCAGTTCCCACCTATGAGTGAGAACATGCGGTGTTTGGTTTTCTGTTCTTGTGATAGTTTGCTAAGAATGATGGTTCCCAGCTGCATCCATGTCCCTACAAAGGACGCAAACTCATCCTTTTTTATGGCTGCATAGTATTCCATGGTGTATATGTGCCACATTTTCTTAATCCAGTCTGTCACTGATGGACATTTGGGTTGATTCCAGGTCTTTGCTATTGTGAATAGTGCCACAATAAACATACGTGTGCATGTGTCTTTATAGCAGCATGACTTATAATCCTTTGGGTATATACCCAGTAATGGGATGGCTGGGTCATATGGTACTTCTAGTTCTAGATCCTTGAGGAATCGCCATACTGTTTTCCATAATGGTTGAACTAGTTTACAGTCCCACCAACAGTGTAAAAGTGTTCCTATTTCTCCACATCCTCTCCAGCATCTGTTGTTTCCTGACTTTTTAATGATTGCCATTCTAACTGGTGTGAGATGGTATCTCATTGTGGTTTTGATTTGCATTTCTCTGATGGCCAGTTATGATGAGCATTTTTTCATGTGTCTGTTGGCTGTATGCATGTCTTCTTTTGAGAAATGCCTGTTCATATCCTTTGCCCACTTTTTGATGGGGTTGTTTGTTTTTTTCTTGTAAATTTGTTGGAGTTCTTCGTAGATTCTGGATATTAGCCCTTTGTCAGATGAGTAGATTGCAAAAATTTTCTCCCATTCTGTAGGTTCCCTGTTCACTCTGATGGTAGTTTCTTTTGCTGTGAAGAAGCTCTTTAGTTTAATTAGATCCCATTTGTCAATTTTGGCTTTTGTTGCCATTGCTTTTGGTGTTTTAGACGTGAAGTCCTTGCCCATGCCTATGTCCTGAATGGTATTACCTGGGTTTTCTTCTAGGGTTTTTATGGTGTTAGGTCTAACATTTAAGTCTCTAATCCATCTTGAATTAATTTTCATATGAGGAGTAAGGAAAGGATCCAGTTTCAGCTTTCTACATATGGCTAGCCAATTTTGCCAGCACCCTTTATTAAATAGGGAATCCTTTCCCCATTTCTTATTTTTCTCAGGTTTGTCAAAGATCCGATGGCTGTAGATGTGTGGTATTATTTCTGAGGACTCTGTTCTGTTCCATTGGTCTATATCTCTGTTTTGGTACCAGTACCATGCTGTTTTGGTTACCGTAGCCTTGTAGTATAGTTTGAAGTCACGTAGCGTGATGCCTCCAGCTTTGTGCTTTTGACTTAGGATTGTTGTGGCAATGCGGGCTCTTTTTTGTTTCCATATGAACTTTAAAGGAGTTTTTTCCAATTCTGTGAAGAAACTCATTGGTAGCTTGATGGGGATGGCATTGAATCTATAAATAACCTTGGCAGTATGGCCATTTTCACGATATTCATTTTTCCTATCCATGAGCATGGTATGTTCTTCCATTTGTTTGTGTCCTCTTTTATTTCAGTCAGCAGTGGTTTGTAGTTCTCCTTGAAGAGGTCCTTTCCATCCCTTGTAAGTTGGATTCCTAGGTATTTTATTCTCTTTGAAGCAATTGTGAATGGAAGTTCCTTCCTGATTTGGCTCTCTTTTTGTCTGTTACTGGTGTATAAGAATGCTTGTGATTTTTGCACATTAATTTTGTATCCTGAGACTTTGCTGAAGTTGCTTATCAGCTTAAGGAGATTTTGGGCTGAGACAATGGGGTTTTCTAAATATACAATCATGTCATCTGCAAACAGGTCCAATTTGACTTCTTCTTTTCCTAACTGAATACCCTTGATTTCTTTCTCTTGCCTGATTGCCCTAGCCAGAACTTCCAACACTATGTTGAATAGGAGTGGTGAGAGAGGGCATCCCTGTCTTGTGCCAGTTTTCAAAGGGAATTTTTCCAGTTTTTGCCCATTGAGTATGATATTGGCTGTGGGTTTGTCCTAAATAGCTCTTATTATTTTGTGATACGTTCCATCAATACCGAATTTATTGAGCGTTTTTAGCATGAAGGGCTGTTGAATTTTGTCAAAGGCCTTTTCTGCATCTATTGAGGTAATCATGGGGTTTTTGTCTTTGGTTCTGTTTATATGCTGGATTACGTTTATTGATTTGCATATGTTGAACCAGCCTTGCATCCCAGGGATGAAGCCCACTTGATCATGGTGGATAAGCTTTTTAATGTGCTGCTGGATCCAGTTTGCCAGTATTTTATTGAGGATTTGGCATCGATGTTCATTAGGGATATTGGTCTAAAATTCTCTTTTTTTGTTGTGTCTCTTCCAGGCTTTGGTATCAGGATGATGTTGGCCTCATAAAATGAGTTAGGGAGGATTCCCTCTTTTTCTATTAATTGGAATAGTTTCAGAAGGAATGGTAGCAGCTCCTCCTTGTACCTCTGGTAGAATTCAGCTGTGAATCCATATGATTCTGGACTTTTTTTGGTTGGTAGGCTATTAATTATTGCCTGAATTTCAGAGCCTGCTATTGGTCTATGCAGGGATTCAGCTTCTTTCTGGTTTAGTCTTGGAAGAGTGTAAGTGTCCAGGAAATTATCCATTTCTTCTAGATTTTCTAGTTGCTTTGCATAGAGGTGTTTATAGTATTCTCTGATGGTAGTTTGTATTTCTGTAGGGTCAGTGGTGATATCCCCTTTATCGTTTTTTATTGCGTCTATTTGATTCTTCTCTCTTTTCTTCGTATTAGTCTCGGTAGCAGTCGATCAATTTTGTTGATCTTTTCAAAAAACCAACTTCTGGAGTCATTGATTTTTTGGAGGGTTTTTTGTGTCTCTATCTCCTTCAGTTCTGCTCTGATCTTAGTTAATTCTTGCCTTCTGCTAGCTTTTGAATGTGTTTGCTCTTGCTTCTCCAGTTCTTTTAATTGTGATGTTAGAGTGTCAATTTTAGATCTCTCCAGCTTTCTCTTGTGGGAATTTAGTGCTATAAATTTCCCTCTGCACACCGCTTTAAATGTGTCCCAGAGATTCTGGTATGTTGTATCTTTGTTCTCATTGGTTTCAAAGAACATCTTTATTTCTGCCTTCATTTTGTTATGTCCCCAGTAGTCATTCAGGAGCAGGTTATTCGGTTTCCATGTAGTTGAGCGGTTTTGATTGAGTTTCTTAGTCCTGAGTTCTAGTTTGATTGCCCTGTGGTCTGAGTGACAGTTTGTTATAATTTCTGTTCTTGTACATTTGCTGAGGAGTGTTTTACTTCCAATTATGTGGTCAATTTTGGAATAAGTGTGATGTGGTGCTGAGAAGAATGTATATTCTGTTGATTTGGGGTGGAGAGTTCTGTAGATGTCTATTGTAGATGTCTATTACGTTCGCTTGGAGCAGAGTTGAGTTCAATTCCTGGATATCCTTGTTACCTTTCTGTCTCTTTGATCTGTTGACAGTGCGGTGTTGAAGTCTCCGATTATTATTGTATGGTAATCTAAGTCTCTTTTTAAGTCTCTAAGGACTTTCTTTATGAATCTGGGTGCTCCTGTATTGGGTCCATATATATTTAGGATAGTTAGCTCTTCCTGTTGAATTGATCCCTTTACCATTATGTAATGGCCTTCTTTGTCTCTTTTGATCTTTGATGGTTTAAAGTCTGTTTTATCAGTGACTAGTATTGCAACTCCTGCTTTTTTTTTTGTTCTCCATTTGCTTGGTAGATCTTCCTCCATCCCTTTATTTTGTGCCTATGTATGTCTCTGCATGTGAGATGGGTCTCCTGAATACAGCAGACTGATGGGTCTTGACTCTTTATCCAGTTTGCCAGTCTGTGTCTTCTAATTGGAGCATTTAGTCCATTTACATTTAAGGTTAATATTGTTATGTGTGAACTTGATCCTGCCAGTATGATATTAACTGGTTATTTTGCTCGTTAGTTGATGCAGTTTCTTCCTAGCCTCGATGGTCTTTACAATTTGGCATGTTTTTGCAGTGGCTAGTACCAGTTGTTCCTTTCCATGTTTAGTGCTTCCTTCAGTGTCTCTTGTAAGGCAGGCCTGATGGTGACAAAATCTCTAAGCATTTGCTTATCTGTAAAGGATTTTATTTCTCCTTCACTTATGAAACTTAGTTTGGCTGGATATGAAATTCTGGGTTTAAAATTCTTTTCTTTAAGAATGTTGAATATTGGCCCCCACTCTCTTCTGGCTTGTAGAGTTTCTGCCGAGAGATCTGCTGTTAGTCTGATGGGCTTCCCTTTGTGGGTAACCCGACCTTTCTCTCTGGCTGCCCTTAACAGTTTTTCCTTCATTTCAACTTTGGTGAATCTGGCAATTATGTGTCTTGGAGTTGCTCTTCTCGAGGAGTATCTTTGTGGCATTCTCTGTATTTCCTGAATTTGAATGTTGACCTGCCCTACTAGGTTGGGGAAGTTCTCCTGGATGATATCCTGAAGAGTGTTTTCCAACTTGGTTCCATTTTTCCCCTCACTTTTAGGCACACCAATCAGATGTATATTTGGTCTTTTTACATAATCCCATACTTCTTGCAGGCTTTGTTCATTTCTTTTTCTTCTTTTTTCTTTAGATTTCTCTTCTCGCTTCATTTCATTCATTTGATCCTCAATCGCTGATACTCTTTCTTCCAGTTGATCGAATCGGTTACTGAAACTTGTGCACTTGTAATGTATTTCTCCTGTCATGGTTTTCATCTCTGTGAGTTCGTTTATGGCCTTCTCTGCATTAATTATTCTAGTTATCAATTCTTCCACTCTTTTTTCAAGATTTTTGGTTTCTTTGCGCTGGGTACGTAATTCCTCCTTTAGCTCTGAGAAGTTTGATGGACTGAAGCCTTCTTTTCTCATCTTGTCAAAGTCATTCTCCGTCCAGCTTTGTTCCGTTGCTGGCGATGAGCTGCGTTCCTTTGCAGGGGGAGATGCACTCTTATTTTTCGAATTTCCAGCTTTTCTGCCCTGCTTTTTCCCCATCTTTGTGGTTTTATCTGCCTCTGGTCTTTGATGATGGTGACGTACTGATGGGGTTTTGCTGTGGGTGTCCTTCCTGTTTGATAGTTTTCCTTCCAACAGTCAGGACCCTCAGCTGTAGGTCTGTTGGAGATTGCTTGAGGTCCACTCCAGACCCTGTTTGCCTGGGTGTCAGCAGCAGAGGCTGCAGAAGATAGAATACTGCTGAACAGCGAGTGTACCTGCCTGATTCTTGCTTTGGAAGCTTCCTTTCAGGGGTGTACTCCTCCATGTGAGGTGTGGGGTGTTGGTCTGCCCCTAGTGGGGGATGTCTCCCAGTTAGGCTCCTCAGGAGTCAGGGACCCACTTGAGCAGGTCTGTCCGTTCTCAGATCTCAACCTTTGTGTTGGGAGATCCACTGCTCTCTTCAAAGCTGTCAGACAGAGTCATTTGCGTCTGCAGAGGTTTCTGCTGCTTTGTTGTTGTTGTTGTTATTGTTGTTGTTTAGCTGTGCCCTGTCCCCAGAGGTGGAGTCTACAGAGACAGGCAGACCTCCTTGAGCTGCTGTGAGCTCCACCCAGTTCGAGCTTCCCAGTGGCTTTGTTTACCTACTTAAGCCTCAGCAATGGCGGGCGCCCCTCCCCCAGCCTCGCTGCTGCCTTGCGGTTAGATCGCTGACTGCTGTGTTAGCAATGAGGGAGGCTCCGTGGCCATGGGACCCTCCCGGCCAGGTGTGGGATATATTCTCCTGGTGTGCCCGTTTGCTAAGACCCTTGGTAAAGCTCAGTATTGGGGTGGAAGTTACCCGATTTTCCAGGTGTTGTGTGTCTCAGTTCCCCTGGCTAGGAAAAGGGATTCTCTTCCCCCTTGTGCTTCTCAGGTGAGGCGATGCCTCGCCCTGCTTCAGCTCTCGCTGGTCGGGCTGCAGCAGCTGACCAGCACCGATTATCCGGCACTCCCTAGTGAGATAAAACCAGTACCTCTGTTGAAAATGCAGAAATCACCTGTCTTCTGTGTCACTTGCACTGGGAGCTGGAGACTGGAGCTGTTCCTATCCAGCCATCTTGCTCTGTCCCCCATCAGTTTTTGTTTATCCTTTTTTCTTTCTACTATTCAGACTGGATAATCCCAGTTGACCTACCTTCAAAGTTACTGATTCTTCTGCCACTGCAAATCTGCTATTGAGCCTTTGTCGTGATTTTAACATTTCTGTTATTGTACTTTTCAACTTCAGATATTCTTTTTACTGAGACATCTTTTTCATACCTTTTTTTTTCTTTTGAGATGGAGTCTTGCTCTGTCACCTAGGCTGGAGTGCTGTGGCACTGTCTCAGCTCACTGCAACTCCTACCTCCCAGGCTCAAGCGATCCTCCCACCTCAACCTCCAGAGTAGCTAGTACTACCGGCATGTGCCTCCATGCCCAGCTAATTTTTCTACTTTTAGTAGATATGGGGTTTTGCCACATTGGCCAGGCTGTTCTGGAACTCCTGACCTCAAGTGATCTGGCTGCCTCAGCCTCCCAAAATGCTGGGATTACAGGTATGAACCACCATGCCTGACCTTTGTCATACTTTTCTTTAGTTCTTTAGGACATGCTTTTCTTTAATTATCTGAACATATTTTACATTGCTGATTGAAACTGTGTATTGGGCTGAAGGTTGGCCCCTAAGATATGTCCGTGTCCTTATCACTGGAGCCTGGCTTATATGAGAAAAGCGTAACTATTATCACATATGTAAAGATGTGATTAAGTTAAGGATCTTGAGAGGTGGAGTTTATCCTGGATTTCTTGGTGGGCCTTGAATGTAATTACATACATCCTTACCAGAGAGAGGCAGAGGATGTCTTGAGACATACAGAAAAGGAGAAGGCATTGTGCAGAAAGATTAGAGTAATGAAGCCTTGAAGCGAGGAATGCTGGCAGCTACCAGAAGGTAGAAAGAGCAAGGAACTGAATCTGTCCTATAGCTTTTAGAGGGATGCATGCTGCTGCCCACACCTTGAGTTTAAACTTCTGATCTCCAAAACTGCGAGAGGATAAATTCCTGTTGTTGTAAGCCACCTAGTTAGTCTGTGATTATTTGTTATGGCAACCGTACAAAACTAATGCAGTCTAATCTAGTCTTTGTCTTGTAAGTCTAACATCTGGCCCTCCTCAGGGACAATTTCTATTGACTGCTTACTTTTTCGAGTCCTATAAGTTTTTAATATTTTTGCATGCATTGTATTTTTGTTGTTGCTGAATATTAAACATTTTAAATAAAATTAGTGACAATTCTGGAAATCATATGCTGGCTTCTTTTCAGGATTTGTTGTTGTTTTCCTAGTCAGTTTTCTGAACTAAATCTGTAAAATTTATATTCTTTGTTGTGTGTGACCACTGAGTGTCTACTCAGTTAGCTTAGTAGTCAGCTAATGATTTGACAGAGATTTCCTGTCTTCAAGTATTTGCCGAAGGGCTCTGGCTTTGCTGAGGCTTGCCCTTCGTGCTCAGCCAGGCCATTGACAATTCTGCCTCAGTCTTTACCTCTTTATTGCGTAGAGCCTCAAGGTTAGTAAGAAGTGAAAATGTAGGCCATTCTCAGGTTATTCCTGAGCTGTGCACAGCCCTGGGCATGCAAACGTTTCATGTGTTCATGGGTCTCGTAGGTTACCAGAAATATGGTGGGAGCTTCTCAAAGCTCCTTATGAATGTTCTTTCCTCAGATGTTCCTTGATACATTTTTTGCTTAGTCTATTGTTTACCCCAACTATTATCCACTGTCTCAGGCAGCTGAGATGTTAGACAATTGGCAAATGCCCATAAGGAGATGGTTGTTAACAGTGGGTGAGCCCTGAGTCAGGTCAAATGAAGGGAAGCCTTGAAAATGAGGTATTTTCCATAGGTCAGATAATGACAATTCTGTGTTAATGGTGATTCCAAGGAGTTCCAACCCAGTTCAGTATCTTCTAGTGGCTGTTAGAGTGCTGGTTTTCACTGTGATTGCAACTTACTATTTTTCAAGGCTAGGGTGTGGCTGGGGATATGGAGATGGAAATAGGGCAAGCTAAAATGCCATAAATTCAACTGTTTTTACCATGATTCAGCTGTTTTTTAAACACATGCTCCCTGGATTGCTACAAGCCATTACTTAATTCTCTTAGTTCTGAAAAAGTTGTTATTAACTATTTTTGCCAATCTTTTCATTGTTTTGTGGAGGAGAGGATTTTCAGACGTCTTTACCCTGCCATTCATGCTGATGTCACTCCAGCATATGGCTTTTGAACTCTGTGCAGCTTGCGTCCTCTGAGTTGCTGTTTACTGTATTTATGGCTTATTCTGCTTTGAAGCAGGATTCTTTGCTTTTCTTTTGGGTTGCATCGCATCCCCTAGATTCTACTTCCATCCAAATTGGGGGATTTCACTAAGAATTATCAGAATTTTTTGGATTCAGTTTCTTTCATCTCTATAATGCGTATTGATAGTCATGAGAGGAACTGAAAGTTGATGTTGGAAATTCTTACTCTCATGTCTCTGAATGGCATTTGTCAAAATTTGTGGTATAGTTGGCTAACTTTCTTAATTTGATTGCTGTCTGTATATTTTCCTTTCTGTATTTATTTTGTTAGGGTTTGGGGGTTAGAGCCTGCATAATTATGTATTTTCTGTTTGTTGTCTTTTTTTGAAATCATATACGACTACTCACTGTGAAATCAAATGAAAACTTTTATTTGAAAAATGAAATGTGTGGCTTTTTCTTTCTGGCTATAATTAGTTAGTAATGCTAGTTTCTGTCTGTGACCATACCTAGTTTGTAATACTGAAATAATACTATCATTTGTCATATTATTAATATCAATTTTCAATAGGTGGAGGGCAGTTAAAAGTGTTGAGAAGAATGAGAGAATCCATTTTGTTTTATCTCTTTAGATTGCTCAGTAGTGATTTGCTTCTTTAAGACTCAACTTGATTCTCATAGTAGTGTTATGGTACAGATAAGTATTACCCTGAATATGGCTGACTACATAATATATAAGTAATAGAAAAATTAGTAGTAGTAGTAATAGCAGTAGTGATAAGAGCAGTAACAATAATAAAATTTTAATAATCAGAAAATTATATTTTTAACTCACTTTTACAGGACTATTACAAGACACTGGTATTTTTTAGATTTTCTTTACCCACATCTCACAGTACTTTGTTCTTTTGTTCAAAGAACAAAAGTATTTCAAAGAACAAAAATATTTTGTAAATAGTAAAAAGTATTATGAAACTTTTATAAATAGTAAAAAGTATTATGAAACTTCTATAATTTTATGTTCTTTAAAACTCTAATCTTAAAACTGTCTTCAGAGCATTACTGTTTTTGTTTTGTAACAACAACAGCAAAAAACCCTAAATCTGTTGACTTGTGGTTCCGGAAAAAAACTATAAAATTCAGTAACCTCCTAATCATAGTGAAAACAGTTTTTCCTTGTCTCAGGAGACAATCTAGATTCAGTCATGTTGTAGTTGTGTGGATGTAATGAAACTCACTACATTACTAAGGAATATGTTGACAGTTCATATCATATCATTTCCCAACTCCTCCTTATCTCTCTCATTGTACCAGAAACCTAGGCATTAAAAATATCACAAACACACACCTACATACCTGTGAAACCAAATAACTATATACCATTTGGCAAAGTGTTAGTTTGGGATACATGAGCAAATGATTAGTATTTTTTTATGTTAATCATTTTCTGTTCATTTCATATATGTTTTTTCTACTGGACAATTATTTCAAATGGAGTTGATACATTTCACTTCATTCAGTGCACCATGCCAGTGCTGATGACACAGATCTGGAGTAAATGTGATTCGTACCATCAAAGGACGTGTGTGTGTGTGTAACTCTAGGAATTTCTTGAGTGTGGTATATGGATTTTTACTAAACAGAGCTGTTTTTGTTTTTCAAAAAACACCTATATTTAAAAATGTAGTCATTGCTCTATAGTACATTCATTTTCATGTGTACCTGTGTAGCCTCTTTTAAGAATTTTATGGGCATGTGGCTTTTCTGGTAGACTAATAGGTTTTTCAAAATCTTGCATAATCTAGTGACTGTCACAATTATGTTGTCAGGAATAGAATTTTATTGCTTGTAGGTTTACTTTTCACACATTTATACATGTGACTAAAAAAGGGGAAAGCTATTTTAAATTGGAAGTGAGCTTAGCTCATCTTATGTAGTCCCTTGAGAGCACCTGAGTCTCAGGATTTGGCACTTCCACTCCACTTGATTGGATAGGAAGAGGTCATGGGTCACTAGTCTTTGTCAGTATCTCCTTTTTATGAAAGGCAATACTCCCCAAGGGTACAGAAAGGAGGACGTGAAAGAAGATTGAAGTCTTTCGCTTTGTGGTGTAAGCTCTTACCTTTAACTCATAATTATAGTGCTAACTATAATGTCTTATGTTTATGAAGGAGTTGGAGATGAATAAAATGGAACAGCTTATTAAAGCAAACATATTTGTGTTAAATAGCAAGGAACTGACCTAAAACAAAATAGAAAACTTAATTTGTATTGCATACTTATAAATAAGTCTATTGGAGATAATATTCATTGAATATATACATTTCGGTGAAATGACAATTTAGATGCTTTGAAAACTTTGTAAACTCTTTGAAGTTGTGAGATGACGTACTCATATCTATTATCTTTGAAAAGTATTTAGTGTGGAAACGTGATAATATTACGTAGAGAACTAATAAAAATGTGTCTGCTTTGCAAGATTGCATATTTAAGACAGATTACATTCATTAATTCATTTTTATTAAATGTATGAGAAGAAGCTTCTATAGACATTAATTAAATTGTCAGAAATAAATAGAAATTATAAGTATGACACACCCTGTAAAGTGGAGATTTATGGTGCTGTAAGAGCATTACATGAGGGGATTTGATGTAGTCATGGCCCTCTGGGAAAGTTCTCTGTGGAAGTGATGAAGAGTTGAGTTCTGAAGATAGACTAAGAGTTACTGAGCAAGGGGTATGGGGACTTGTGTTTCCTCTGTTTGAAATTATATACATATATTATGCTATACACTACATCTATGTATTAGTAATGACCTGAGAAATTTGCTCTAATTCATGTTCCTTTTCAGATGAAGAAACTAGAATCTATTGATTTTAAGTAACTTGCCTGTTTCATAGCTAGCCTGTGATAAAAATTGAAGTAGCACTGTGTTTTATGATTCATCCCATTTCTATTAGGATGGGTTCAAGACATAGGAACATCTGAACAGAAAGGGACTTAACTCTTTATTCAGTCATTTATTTATTAGTCTTAAATTTCAAAGTACCTACTATATAGAAAGGACTGTGCTACTTGATGAGGAAGTAAATGATATGTGGCATTTGCTTTCAGAGAACTTCCCGTCTATTGGGAAATATAAAGCATAATCTGAATTTAGAGAGTAACATGATAGATGTCAATAGAAAAATATAGATAAAATGTGGGAATTCTGATAAGGAAGAGATTATGTCCATTGGGGTGGCTTCCTGGAGGAAATAATAATTGAGCTGGGCCTAAGCATGAAAATGAAAGGCATTTGGTACAGCGTGGACTGCATGATCAAAGCAAGAAGTTCCTCAGGGCATCAGCAGGTAGCTCTCTTAGATGGCACTAAAATGTGTGAAGGCAGAGATAGTGGGAAATAGATTTGAAATGTATATTTATACATGATTGTGGGTAAATACTTTAGATAAGGGGTAGCCCTTAATTTTCTTTTAAAAAGGAGAACAAACTACTGCAGTTGTTCAATGGTAAGAGCATTGGGTGGCAGATAAAGAAAGGTTGGCTGGGCGCGGTGGTTCCAGCCTGTAATCCCAGCACTTTGGGAGGCTGAGACGGGTGGATCACGAGGTCAGGAGATCGAGACCATCCTGGCTAACATGGTGAAACCCCGTCTCTACTAAAAATATAAAAAACTAGCCGGGCGAAGTGGCGGGTGCCTGTAGTCCCAGCTACTCCGGAGGCTGAGGCAGGAGAATGGCGTAAACCCGGGAGGCGGAGCTTGCAGTGAGCTGAGATCTGGGCACTGCACTCCAGCCCGGGCGACAGAACAAGACTCCGTCTCAAAAAAAAAAAAAAAAAAAAAAAAAAAAGAAAGGTTGAATGTGAAGTTGCTCTATGGTGTGTTGGGGATACAAAGTTGAATATGTGTAAGTATGATGCTCAAAACATGACAAAAGTCTGGTGTGAGACAAATCATGCCCAGCGTGTAAGAAAGTGAAGCGATTAGTTCTCTGTGAAGAGTTTTGAAAGGCTTCATGGATACATGGGCCTTTGGTTGCTTTTAATGTCTTTATGTTTTGTCTTCTTAGATCACAGGTTCCCTATGGTTTGTCATCATCCAGTAGTTGACAAGGAGGTCTTACTGCTAGATGCCAACACATATCCTGACTCCCTTAGTCAATATTTTTTTTTTTTTTTTGAGACAGTCTTGCTCTGTTGCCCATGCTGGAGTGCAGTGGCATGATCTTGGCTCACTGCAACCTCTGCCTTCAAGTGATTCTCCTGCCTTAGCCTCCCAAATAGCTGGTATTACAGGTGATTGCTACCACACCTGGCTAATTTTTTTGTATTTTTGGTAGAGACGGGGTTTCAGCATGTTGGCCAGGCTGGTTTTGAATGCCTGACCTTAAGTGATCCACCCAGCTTGGCCTCCCAAAGTGCTAAGATTACAGGTGTGAGCCACTGTGCCTGGCTCCCTCAGTCATTCATTCAACAAAGGCATATTGAGAGCCTACTATGTGTCAGTCACTGTGCTAGGTTCTGAGTCTTGTGGTAAACAAATATAGGCTCTTTTGTTGTCCTCAAGGGCCTTATAGTCTGGGAGGCAAGGCACATTAAACAAGTAATTAAAATAAAATGTTATTAGTATTAATGATAGAGTAGTATGGAAGATAAAGGCAGGACGATTGTCAATGATCATAACATTCTAGGAAATTGAAAATAGTCTTATTCGTTCATATTTTAATTTGGCACTGCCAGAATCGATGATGGCCACTGGGAAAGATTCATATTCTAAAATTAATGAAATCATACCATGTGAGGGGTGAAGAGAAAAGGAGGATCTATGGGTTAGGATCATGGGCTTTGGAGTTCATGGTTGGAGTCAGGGACAGTTCTAGCTGAAATTCTGTCAGTATGTGTTGGCTAGGTGATCTTGTATAAGCAAGTTAATGTCACTGCTCTCGGCTTCTTTCACTGTAAAATGGGGAAAATTATATTTACTATCAGGGTTATAGTAAGATTTAAGTGAGATGAGTACTTTAAGTATAGTGCTTGGTATATATATAGTAAGTGTCCAGTGAGTACTATCTTCTAAAAAAGATATAATTGTTCGTAAGAAATGGATTTAGTGTCCTAGTCTTTATGTAGGATTTTGACGTGATCTTCACTGATCCCTGTCCTCAGGCAAGAAATCTGAATTCCTTGTGTTGCTTCCCCCATATGCAAAAGGATTATGTTTCTCCTTTTTTCTTTTTAGAAAAGAAGTATGAAGATTAATTACATCACACAATGATCTTTTCATTTTTAGGGAAAGGTGGTACATAGATGTGTTTCATTCCATTCCTCAAATCTATTTTTGTACTGAAGTTGAAAATGCTTCAAGTCTCTTTCTATTTTTTAAATGCATATTGCTGTTTAGTTAGCTTTTAAGGTGACGTATGGACATTTCTTATAAAACCAATAATCTGTGTCACTTTATATAGCATTGCAAAAGTCCTTTCTTGCCAATTTTGTTGTGACATGTAACAATTGTTAGGGGGAATGGATGCATATCCAGATGCTTAAGCAGATTTTATTGATTATAAATAAAATAGCTTAAAAATAAGGCTTTAAAAATGTAATTACTGCTGCCATTTTTACACACAAAGAAGTAAGAGTAAAGAAATACGTGGTGTTGTCTTGGGGACAGAAGGATGGCCTGGTTTTGTCTTCACTGTACTAAGACACAGATGCAATCTGGAAAACCATCTCAGAACTGTTACTGTAGAAAAGGCTGGTGCATCCCCAGGAGTGCACAGAAGATAGAACAAGAGCTTTGCATGTTTTCAGAAAGCCCCTGACACTCAACTGTTAATCTGAAATATCTAGAAAGCACATCTTCTCAATAAGCCTTGTTGTGCAAGAAATGTCTCTCCACGTATTTCTTTTAAATCAACTAAATCCAGCACTGAACCCTCATCCCACCATCTTGATGGGAATCTCAGTTATACTGGGGCTCCCTCACTCACAAAGTTGTGGGGCTGAGGTCCTGTGATGGTACGTAGAACAAAGTATTCAGGTGAGACCCTTGAGTTTTTAGTTCAAATTAGTTTGTTAATTTCCTAATTGGTTAGCTAATTAGTTTCTCTCAACAGAGGTGTACTGGAGTTTTGGGATAGTTCTTGTGGTGTGGGCATTGCGGGATGTTTTTAGCATCCATGGCTTTGATTCATTGTGACAACTGAGAAAAAGCCTTTTCTACCTTTCCAAAGCTCCTTACTTGAGTACCATAATATACCTACTTTTATCCCGCTAGCCGATCCCTTGGACTGTGATGGGGTTGGGACTGTTGTGTCACCCAGCGGGTGAGAAAGTAGTGGGCCCAGGTGCTCTGAATGTAGCCTCATGTGGCCACTTTGCTTTTATTTCCCATGGGGATCTAACCTCTTTCCTGGAGCTCTGCAGGAGGAAGCTTTTGGATGCACTTACTTGTAGGTGCCACAGACCAGCCCTTCCTCAAGCTTGGGGCAATCTTTTTCTTTCTCTTGCTGCTTGCGCCAGATCTGTCCCCCTCATCATCCCTCACTCTCACACCAATGCAGTGGCTTCTTTTTGTGTCCATAGTACTGAGCTTTTGGAAAACAACAGCCAGTAAAGTAAATTCTCTTAGGCCACTTCTGTGGTAGCTGGGCTACCCTGTGGTGAGGAAGCGTACAAGACCTGGTTCTCTTCTCAGGAGACAGGGTGAGGTATCAAAAGGCAAAATAGGGAATGCAGATTACTAAATGTGATTTCAATCTTTTGGGTTATTCCATGGCAACAAAACTACGAAGCTCATTAATATCTTAGTAATTTTCCTTGCACCCAAACATAGGTATTATGTTCTTCCCTTCAAAAATGAGTGATCTTGCCCTATCTCTATGGTCTGGTTTCTTTACCATGGGGAACTAGAGCTCTGTAACTTGGGCAGATCGGATATGTGGCCCACATGTAAGGCTGACGCAAAGGCAGGGAATCTATGGACAGGATTCAGGGCTGTACTTACTTTCTATTTGGGTTTTTGAACTGAACAACAGAACACAGGAAACTATCTGAGTCACTATTTTTCTCATTTCTCCTGTGGATGCTACCTTGTAGTTTAATAGGAAAGAAGTTAGATTGTTATATGGAATGGTTATCTCAGGGCATTTGGGTTTGTTTTTCTTGCTGAACCCTTTGGAGTGATTAATGCTAATCCTTGTTTTTCTGGTCCTGTTATCCTGTGAAATAATCAGAATTGTGGTGTACAAATGAGTTCTCCTCTGTTAAAGGAGGATGATAATAGTACCTACCATGTAAGTACTATCAAAGGGATTAATAATGTCTATAAAGTGCTTAGTATGCTGCCTGGTCCTCAGTGAGTGCTATGTAAGGGAATAATGTTAATGGGTCCAGCCACTATGCTTAAGTACTTTACATCTTTGTGTTTTCTCATTTCATGGTCCTCTAACTGTTCCTGAGATAAATACTATTATTCCCTTTTCACAGCTGAGGAATGGGAGGCTTAGAGAGTTTGTTACTTGCCTGAGGAAACACAGCCTGTAAGCAGATGAGTTGGAATCGGATGCAAGTTTGGAAGGAAGTATCCTCTCCCCAATGTGGGGCAGAGAGATGCTTGGGCTTAGCTAATTGTTAAAGCCTCAGTCAGTGTTATGCTGAATTTGTCCCTTACACGTCTGCACACTACTTTTAATTGAAAGTAGAAAAATGAAATAAAGATCCAATAAACATTACCACAATGTTAAGACTGAAAATGAATCTTTGTCTAAATCTGTTGAGTACAGAGCCTACAACTGGAACATATTTCTTTGATCCCCTTCATCAACTGCTAAAAACTATGCTGTAATTACAGGCATTTAATAAAGCAAGCTACTGGGCACTTTTGTAATAGGTTGCATTTTCTTTTCCTTAGGATAATGAACAGACTTATAACATAATGAGGAAATTTCAACTTCCTCACCTTAACTTAGTTTTAATACAAGTCATTGAAAGCAACTGATATCAGAGCACTTTATTTATTTATTTATTTTTAGAGACAGAGTCTCGCTTTGTAACCCAGGCTGGAGTGCAGTGCCACGATCTTGGCTCACTGCAACCCCCACCACCCAGATTCAAGCGATTCTACTGCCTCAGCCTCCCAAGTAGCTGGGATTACAGGCGTGTGCCAACGTGCCTGGTTCATTTTTGCATTTTTAGTAGAGATGGGTTTCACCGTGTTGCTCAGGCTGGTCTTGAACTCCTGACTTAAAGTGATCTGCCTGCCGTGGCTTCCCAAAGTGCCAAGATTACAGGCATGAGCCACTACGCCCGGGCAGAACATTTAACATTTAAAATATTAGCAGATGTTCTTGTGAACTTAATGTTTTATATTTTCACATGATCATGCTCTGAAGTAAAATAAAAGCACAATCTCCTATTATTTTGGATTTGGATAATTCATAATAATTTAGATAAAAGGGATCTTGTTTTTTTCTCAGGAAGAGTCATCCATGGTTCATAGTATTCATGTTTTACCATTTAAGAACTTAAAAAAAAGTTTGAGATATTCATTTATTGTGAGAAAACCTTCTGCTCTTCTATCTTTCCATTGGCAAGTCATTGTCAAAATTTGCTTGTTATTGTTTTAATATGTATCAAGATTATTTCTCTTTGTAAGAAAGAGGTATTTGTTTGTAAGCACTAAAAAGACTAACTCAGATAAACTATAAGAATGTTTTACAAAGATTTCTTTGCCAAAGTAAGACATTTAAAGAAGAATTACTGAAGCCAGATGGGGTGGCTGATGCCTGTAATTCTAGCATTTTGGGAGGCCAAGGCAGGTGGATTGCTTAAGCTCAGGAATTTGAGACCAGCCTGGGCAATCTAGAAAAACCCCATCTCTACAAGAATACAAAAATGAGCTGGGCATGGTGGCGCATACCTGTAGTCTCAGCTACTCGGGAGACTAAGGTGGGAGAATCAATTGAGCCCAGGAGGCAGAGGTTGCAATGAGCTGTGACTGCACCACTAAACTCCAGCCTGGGTGGCCCTGTCTCAAAAAAAAAAAAAAAAAAAAAAAGAAGAAGTAGAGGAGTTACTGAACATATACATTACTGTTTTGTGTTCTGACTTCAAAGTCAGCAACGAACATAAATAACAACTACAATTCTAACTTATTGGGTTCTTACCCAGTGTCAGTTTATATCCTAAGCACTTTATCTCATTGTCAATGACAAAGCAATAAGGTGAATATTATTTCTATTTCACATATAAAGGAACTGAGGAATTAAAGAAGTTATATGATTTTCCCAATTAAGAGAGTTGATAAATAGTGGCAAAGTAATTTCAATCCAGTTCTCTGTGATTATGCACTGCTCCTAACTACTGCACTCTGATATGGATAATATGGAAATGCACAGGCTATTATGGACATAGAGAGGTGGATAGGTAGCCAAGCCTGGGAGTCATGAGTCTTAAAGCATATGGATTAGCCAAAGCTATAGAGGCAGGTAGAGGGAATGGATGGGGAGAAGAAATGAATTCCAGGTAGAGGGTTCGGAAAGTAGCACATCTTATTATTGTTACTTGTTACTACGAATATCAAGTGAGGTTTGCATGATGCAGCAAAGGTGAGGTCCAAATTTTTGAGTATCTGTGTTAAAAAGCTTGGGCATAATCTTGTATGATAGAGAGATACTGATAGGTTTCATGCATATCAATGACATTGTAATATTTGTGTTTTAGATAAATTAGTCTTGAATGGGTGAGGAGATGGTTTTAGGAGAGACAAAACTGGAGGCAGGGAATCCAGATTTAATCTTCCATGTGAAAGATGAGTAAGACTTTGGATTAAGTCAGTGGTAACAAGGGATCTATTTGAGATGTAAGTTTGAAAAATAAATTTGCAGGACCGAATGATGCTTAGCTTTGAGTGATGAAGCAGAGAGGGGTTAAACAAAAAGTGCCAGGCTTAAGCCTGTAAAACTGGGTGGATTGTAGAGTCACCAATTAAGACAGTGAAATGCAGGAAGAGGGTCAGGCAGAAGATATAGTGAGTTTGGTTTGGGGCACATTGTGTTTGGTATAGTCAAATGGTGATAGTCAACAGAAATTGACCATATGAGTCTGACCTTGTGGGCAGAGATTTGAAGTGGAAACAGTTGAGGAATTGTTATTATCTGTGGTAGGTGCCATTATTATAGTGACTGAGTCATGGTGCATGTGGAAATAGTGGGTTGTAGATGGATTGCTGGGGTACCTAGGTTCATTGGAGAATGGAAAACCTGCAGAAGACACAGAACAGGAATAATCAGATGTATGATGAGAACCAGCGGTATGTGGTATCGGAGAAACAGACACAATTTCAGAAAAATGTTAAACAGTGTACAGTGCTGTGTAGAGGTCTTATGAGATAAGAGTTGAAAAATGCCCACTAAATTAGGCAATGGAGACAACTGGTGACTTTTGCAAGAAGAGATTTGATAGAATGATCTTGACAGAAGTCATGACATATTGGGTTTAGAAGTAAATGTTGGATTGGGACTTGAGGCAGCAAGTAGGGAATCCTCTTTCACATATTGTGGATGATAAAGGGAGAAGATTAAGAGGTAGATACAGGTGGAGTTTTTTTGGGGGGTTGAGATAGTAGAATTTAGCAGGTTTCTAGGTTGTGGGAAAGAAGGCTATTGAGAGGGAGGTGCAGAAGATAGAAGAGGGAGTATGACCAATGCATAGGTCCCCAGTGAGTCCAAAGTCTGGAATAAAGAGCTGAGTAGAGGGTGGGCTTTGCACGGGTCTACAGACCCATTTCTTTCCTGAAGGAAAGGAATGAAGATGGTTGTACTTTTAGAGCATGTGTGGGTCATATGTTTAGACAGTCCAGTGATTACACAGCTGGTTTCAGCCATCTGGAGGAAGAAGGAAGCAGTGACAACTCTTGAAAATGAATGTGGTGAGACACAAAAGAGAGTAGTGAAAGATTATATTGGTTTGAGTTGCTAGAATTAAAAACAACAGCAACAAAAGCAACCAAAGAATTGTTCTAGGGATTGTGTCTTAGCCTGTAGTGACAAAAATGCAGAGGTTGTGCAGAAATAATCTATGAATAGTTGAAGACCTGAACTTTATTCTTTGACTTTGGTGACTTTGTCTATAGTTGCTGAGACTTGGGTAGGATGAGAATATTTCCTTTAGACCAGTGGTTTTGAAACTTGACTGCTCACAGGTGTTATTTGTTGAACTTTAAAAAGAAATGATACTAAAGTCACTCCCAGAAATTCTGCATCATCAATATTTTTAAAAGCTCCCCAGGTGATTTGACTATGTAACCATGATTAAGTACCACTGCTGTAGACCAGTGGTTAGCAAATGGTTTTTATTTTTTTGTAGAAGACCAGATAGTAAATATTTTAGGCTTCGTGGTCTATGCAGTCCCTGTTGCAACTACTTAACTGGCACTGCAAAAGGAACAGAGATAATAAATAAATATGCTCGTCTTCCAATAAAACTTTTCTTTGGGCCGGGCGCGGTGGCTCAAGCCTGTAATCCCAGCACTTTGGGAGGCCGAGATGGGCGGATCACGAGGTCAGGAGATCGAGACCATCCTGGCTAACACGGTGAAACCCCGTCTCTACTAAAAATACAAAAACTAGCCGGGCGAGGTGGCGGGCGCCTGTAGTCCCAGCTACTCGGGAGGCTGAGGCCTGATTTATGCTATGCAACATGTTATGAAATATGTATACATTGTAGAATGGCCAAGTCAATTAACCTATGCATTACCTCACATGCAATGTTAACTGTAATCACCATGTTCTACAATAGATCTCTTGATCTTATTCCTTCTAACTAAAATTTTGTATCTTTTGACCAACATCTCCCCAGTGCTTCCTCCGCTTCCTCCACCAGCTCCTGGTAACCACCATTCTATCCTCTGCTTCTATGAGTTTGACCTTTTCACATTTATATATAAGTGAGGTGATGCAGTTATTTCCATTTTATTTTTTATGCCTGGCTTATTTTACTTAACACACCGTCCTCCAGATTCATCCCTGCTGTTGCATATCATAGGATTTTCCTTCTTTTTAAGGCTGAATAATATTCCATTGTTTATACATACAACACATTTTCTTTATGGACACTTAAGTTTATTCTATATCTTGGCTATTTCAAATAATGCAAGAAAGCTTTTATTTATGGACACAAATTTGAATTCCTTATAATTTTTAAATGTTGTGAAATATTATTATTCTGTTAATTTTACTCCCAACCATTAGAAAATGCAAAAACCATTTTTATCTCATAGGCCAGGTAGGCATAGGGTGCAGTTTGCTCTAGATCCTTGGCTGCTACTCAGTGTGGTCCTGAACTCACAGGATAGGCATGACCTGGGAGCTAATTAGAAATTCAATTTTGAGGTCAGGTGAGGTGACTCATACCTGTAATCCCAGCACTTTGGGAGGCCGAGGCAGGTGGATCGCCTGAGGTCAGGAGTTTGAGACTAGCCTGGCCAATATGGTGAAATACCATCTCTACTAAAAATACAAAAATTAGCTGGGTATGGTGTCTGGTGCCTGTAATCCCAGCTACTTGGGAGGCTGAGGCATGAGAATTGCTTGAACCGAGGAGGCGGAGGTTGCAGTGAGCCGAGATCTTGCCATTGCAGTCCAGCCTGGGGTACAAGAGTGAAACTCTGCCTCCAAAAAAAAAAAAAAAAAAATTCTATTTTGAGCCTCACCCCTGCTGTACTGAGTCAGAATCTACATTTTAACAAGATTAACGTGATTTGTATGCAGATTCAAGTGTGAGAATTACTTATCTGCTCTGAGCCATATTCCCCCATTCCCACTCAGCTCAGAAAATATGGGAGCCTCATCATTTCTTCTGTTGTCTCACGGACCTTTTAATGGAGGCACGAGAGCTTTGAAGGAAAACTGTGGCAACAGGCTGTCATCCAGGTATTCTGAGTTGCTTAACCATTTGGATAGTCTTGCTTTTGGTTCTAGAAATCCAAGTGGAAAGTTATCATTCTCCTAAAAAATGAAGAGTTTAATTTATATTCTAGCAACTATAGACTGTTACTTTTACAGAATGGGCATACGAAGATTCTTACAGGGAGAACCAAACTTTCCTTTAAGAGACACCTTGAATTTATTCAAAAGCCTCTATAAGGACTTTTTTTGAGACTCCTGAGAACTAAAGCCAAGAGAATGTAAGAGATAGTTTTAGCTTTGCTCTCTGATAGGATACCATAGAAGAATATTAAATATATAACAACTAGCATGGATACTCAGAGTGAGACTTAGTGAAATAAGTGTCCCCATTTTTTGCATTTTTGAGGTTCAAAAAGTGAATTATTTAGGAAATAAGATGACTTATTTTAGATAAATTGGAAGAAAGTGGAATTTAAAATGCCTTAATACAACTCTGACATGGGGAAGTCAAACTTTTTTTGAACCTTAGTTTTATCATCTATAAAATGCGGATAATGTTTTTGGACCAATTTTTTGAGAATTATGAATATTAAATATATGATAATTTGCCCTGAAAAGTACTCATTGATGTTCAGAAGTAGAATAAGCCATGCTTCTGTGTGTTTAAAAGAGCTTGACTAAGACTGTGCATTTGTGGGCTGACAAAACAACTTTTAGGATTGTCTAAAACAGTCCTCAGGTTGAACTAAAGTACTCGTCCTGTAAGAAAGAAACAATTTCCTTCTAACTTCAGTTATTACATTTTTGCCGATTTACTTCCCATTTGACTCTGGTAAGAGTAAGATTAATAATGGGACTGCAGCAAGAGTAAAATGTTAATCCCCCAGGATGTGGAGAGAAACCGCATGCATACAAATGTGTTTAACCACATTAATAATGTGATTTCCCATGTTATTTATTTTGGCTAATTTCCTTTAAGTTCACATATATATGTGGATTCAGGCACCTGTTGAAGAGTGTATTAAGCATTGACTTATTTTGTTTATTCATCTTTTTTTAATTACCTCATTCTCCCTCTTTTGTAAAATACAAACCATCACTTCTTTCTTTAAGCAGTCACTGGACAAAGCAAGACAAAAAAGATCATGGGCTCTTAAACTTTTACGCTATCTTTATATGGCCAAAAGGGAATAACCCCCTTCTGAATTCCTACATTCCATTTTAACAAGTTTGATCTTATAGAAAATTTAAAATATGAATACTATACTGGTCTTTAGAAATAATATATATTGGATAGACCTTACCACCAGAGGCATTAATGTCATGCCACTTTTAAGAGTTGAAAACTCTGATGATAGATTACTGAAATGGTTAAAAATGCAGGCAGAGTGGTCCTTTCCAGCAATATCTCCCAGGATACTTCTGTGATGTGTACATTATGCTCCAGCCAAAGCAGACTGTATCTCAAAGGAGCATGCATTTTTCTGTGGTTGGAACTTTGCTTATAATATTCTCTATATTTAGAAAGCCCTCTAGCCACCTTTTACTGACAAAATTCCATCCATCCTTCAAAGCTCAGCTCTCAAGCCTCTTCATTCACATATCCTTCCTGATCCTGCCAACTGGATGTGATATTTATCTCCTTTGAGCCCTCAAAGCGCTTTGTATTTACCTCTCTTATGGCACTTAGCTGATTTTGCCTTATGTTTTAGTTATTTGTGACTTCGACTTCTGGGCAGCAGGGACTTTATTCTTGAAACTCTTGAAAGTTAATGCTCCTATTTCCTCACGAAGATCACTGTGGAGGAGAGTAAAAACAGACTGGTTAGAAAAGGGACATTGTATCCAGTCTAAGTTGCTTTTGTCTTTTGGATAGTATTCATCAAAGGGGAATCCATTATATTTAATAAGGGGATTGTACCTATGTTCAAATATGTAATACAATATGTTAAGTAGGTGAATGAAAATGTATATAGAGACTGCAGAGAAATCCATGAGGTGATGAGGAGGAGAAAGAGCTTGCTGGTATTCTTGTGTTCATGAAGATGAGGTGACTTGCAAGCTGTTTTGGACAGTGTAACTGATGCCGTTGATGGTCCATTCCATATCCTTTCCGTCCCCTCTGAGTTTTCCTTCTTTGCTTCTGAGATAGCCCTGTACTCACTGATGACTGCCCACTTCAAATATCTGTCTCTCCTCAATCTCTGACTGAGGTCTTGCTTTCATATCACAGGTTCTAGCTTACCTAACACAGGGAAGTTCTGAAATGCCAGAGATTTTATGTCTCCATGGGCAGCCGTCAACCAGTGAGGTGTAGGGGTCAGAGGGTTGAATATTCCCCTCCCTCCCTCCCTCCCTCCCTCCCTCCCTCCCTCCCTCCCTCCCTCCCTCCCTCCCTCCCTCCCTTCCTTCCTTCCTTCCTTCCTTCCTTCCTTCCTTCCTTCCTTCCTTCCTTCCTTCCTTCCTTTCCTTTCCTTTCTTTTTTGAGACAGGGTCTGGCTCTGTCATCAAACTGGATTGCAGTGGCACGATCTCGGCTCACTGCAACCTCCACCTCCTGGATTCAAGCAATTCTCCTGCCTCAGCCTCCTGAGTAGCTGAGATTACAGGCACATGCCACCATGCCCAGCTAATTTTTGTATTTTTAGTAGAGACAGGGTTTTGCCATGTTGGCCAAGCTGGTCTTGAACTCCTGACCTCAAGTGATCTACCTGCCTGGACCTCCCAAAGTGCTGGGATTACAGGTGTGAACCACCATGCCTGGCCCCACATTCTCTATTTCTTGATAAGACAATTCCAAGCTATATCATATGTCATTCATCAGAAAGCCCCAGTAGGATTGCATCTCAGTTGGCCAGATCAGTAACCTCATCAGTAACACTTTATTGGCTTTTCTTTTTTTCTAATTTTCTTGTTATATTTCTCTAAATTATGCTTGCCAGGATCATGTATCAAATAGGGTCTTGTTTTGGATCAGCTCATCCTAGTACATTCTAATCAAGTGTAGCTGAAGACTTGGCAAAGAATAAATTAGTCCTGTTATAAGGCCCAATCTTTTGTTAGTGATGTCATAATCATAACAGCTAGAGGTAAAAGAACCACAGAGTAATGAGAGTGAGAAAATGTAATTTATTTAGCATGATTTTGGAGAAGAATTTTTGGAGGGGTCTGGAAGGGATTTGTGCGGTGAACAAAGGATGGAATTATATGAAGGATGACCCTGGGAAGTAGATAAAAGTGATTGCATTGAGCCGCCATGCTTGAAAATCGAATGTGTACTACATACTTCTCATATCTCCTGTTGACTTTGTCCATTATCAGTATAAATAAAATCAACATGTTTTATAACTCCACTCCACACATCTGACATGTCTTGATTGCTGTTTCACTGCCACTGCAACGTGGAAAGTGAATTTAGAAGTAGTATAATAGATGAATATAAATTATCACCCTCCTGCACTAGTGAAGAGATTTACAAAAGACTGATTTTGATTCATCAATCAGGAAATTTTTTTAAAAAAACAAAATTTAATGTATGGCAGGATGGTATTTATACTAATTTCTTATTAGAAAGCAAAGGAAAAAAATGTCAGAAGGAAAGAAATTAAAAAGTCTAACCCCTGAGAGGATTAAGGTATTAAAAATATGAGGAAGGAATTAAGACTCTTAGGCAATGAGGGACAAAAAATCTAACCCAAATTGGCTTCAGCCAAAAAGAGAATTTATTATTTTATGTAACTAGAAGGTGCAGGCACAGAACTACTCTCAGACCAGGTTGATTCATGGTTCAGTGTCACTAGGATCATTTTTAGACCCAGCTTCTAATAGGGTAGGGTGGTCACCAGGAGATTGAGAGTTTCCTCACCACAATAAAAGATACAACGGGAAAGAGAGTTTGTACCAAGATTTAGGAATTGTTTCTCCTTGGGTCTTATTAGCCTGATTTGGCTCATGTGATTGTCTCCAAACAAAGGACTGGATAATGAAATGAGCATATTAGCTTATTTTACTTTTTGCTTTCCAATCTGTGTGTCATTCATTTCTTTTTTTGGTTTCATTGCACTGGCTAGTACCCCTAGTACAATGCTGAACAGAAAGGGTAAGAGCACATCACTACATTACTCTTGATATTAGAGAAAAATGGTTTAGTGTTTCACCATTATAGTGGTAGTTGTAGGATTTATTTTTTTTTTAAAGATTTTTCTACAAAAATTAGCTGGGTTTGGTGGTGTGGGGCTGTAATCCCAACTACTCAGGAGGCTGAGGCATGAAAATTGCTTGAACCCAGGAGGCAGAGGTTGCAGTGAGCCAAGATTGTGCCACTGCACTCCAGCCTGGCGACAGAGCAAGACTCCATCTCAAAAAATAATAAAAATAAAAATAAAAATAAATAGATTTTATCTATCAGACTGAGAAAGTCTTCTATTTCCAGTTCACTAAGTTTTTTTTCGTAATTCATAAATTGGGTTGAATTTTGTTGAATGCTTTTTCTCATCAATTGAGATGATAATATGGATTTTCTTCTTTATTCCTGTTAGTATGGTGAATTTATTAGTCTGTTTGCATTGCTATAAAGGAATAAGTGAGGCTAGGTATTATGTAAAGAAAATAGGTTTATTTGGATTATGGTTCTCCACGCTGTACAAGAAGCATGGCAACAGCATCTGCTTCTGGTGAGGGAAGCTTACAATCCTGGCTGAAGGCAAAGGAGGAGCAGGCAGGTCACATGGCGAGAACATGCAAATGCATGTATCTTTTTAATATAATGATTTCTTTCCCTTGGGGTAGATACTCATTAATGGCTTTGCTGGATTGAGTGATAGTTCTATTTTTAGTTAAGAGGATATATACTCTTCATGAAGAGTATATCTTCATGAGAGCCAACTTCTGTCTCCATCTCGGCATCATTTATTAATGTGTCTCCTGTGACGAGGACTTCTGTGACAGGAGCAGTGCATAAACTGCTCTTCTAACTGGCATTTGGTGAGGATCTAACCACTTACCAGAGTATTTCTATTGACTTTTTGCTGATGTGTTGGATTTCTGTGCTTATGCATTTTGCTTACTTTGTATCTTACTTAAGTAATGAGACCCCACTTTCAGGGTCCTTCGATAGTCATAGCTCATCTCAGGCCAGTCGCCAGAGATAAAGAATATGAACCTGTACCCTAAAGGAGTGATGGAGATGTGGGTGGAGAAAAGCTTTTTGCACCCTTACTTGAATGTTTTTGAACAGGGCCAGATGGAACTTTCCAATACATGTAATCATCAAGAAGGCATCCCAATACAACCCTTGGAAGTTGCTAAAATGCTTTTGTTTTATATCCTTCTTTCATCTTCATGTTATTCTTTAGTTGTAATTTACTCCTTTTTTGTCAATAATGAATTGTTCTTAACTTCTGAGATTAAGGAAGGATAACTGGTTTGATTCTTTTTTTGCTTGTGGAATAGCCTGTATCTCATAAAGCCTCAGATATATTTATAAAAATTACAGTGTCTGGTCTTAAGAAGGAATATTTTCTGTCATTACAAGCTGACCAAAAATTTCCTTGGGCTCTTATTACACCAAACCTGAGAAATAATTGTGTTTTTTCAAGTTACAGTAGTACCTTGTACAATTACCTTAGACTTTAAGAGGTCTGCTATGCACCAGATCCAATAGGGCTAGACCTTGAAATGATTCAGAGAAGGGTTCTGCCCTCTGTGTGCTCTACATCTCTATTAAGTAGAAGTGTCAAGCTCTGTGGACTAGACAAGGAAACATGGAAGTGGAGTAGCAGGTTAAGAGGCTACTAATTTATTTACGTGGGCAAGACACTGGAGGGCCCAAGCAGAGAATACTCCATTAAACTGTGAGCATTCAGGAAAGGTAGGTTAAGGACTCCGTATTCTCTGGGGTTTGCACTTCCAACTTTACAGTCTGGGAACTGACCATTCATTTAATCTGACGAGTGATTAAGCTCTAGGGAAAATGCACTCGCAATGACCAAATTCTGGTTTTAGTTAGAAACTAGTTTAATAATCTAAAATAGGAAATACGTCTTCCTACAAGGGAAGTTTACATAAGACCAGAAATAACAAGAGCTATAAATCAAGACAAGAAAGCAACTTGGTGAATATTTAGTATTTGAACAAAGAAGGATCCCCAAGGAAAAGCCTTTTCCAATTTTTGGATAGTCTTATTTAGATAGGGGGGTCCTCTCCTCTTAACCATGATTCTGTTTCTTGCTTTCTGATAGCGTTTCAAAATGCTCCAAATTTATTCTTTAATATTTTGGGTTTCAACAACTTTTGTTTTTTTTGCACCAAACATTCCAGATTGTTTCATTAAAACACATTTATTAAACACTCATAACAATAGCCAATATTTCTTGAGCATTTATGTGCCAGGTACTATTCTGAATGCCTTTACCTTTTATATGCACTCTGTAAAATAGGTATTTTTATCCCCTTTTTTTCAAATGAATGAGACACATGGAAACTAGATATCTTACCCAAGGTTACACAATTAGGAAAGATCGTTCTAGAACATGTGCTATTAAGCATTCTGTAATTCTGTCCCCGTCTTTCTTTTGAGTTGCTGGAGACATTAAAGATGATTTGATATAATCTATTTTCATTGTCAAGATGAGCGAACAGGGAAAGTTATCCAAACTTAGTTTATGGCTGACATAAAAATCAAGCTGTCTTCTGTTACTGTGCTATCTGACATCCTATGGCCTGGAAAACAACTGCCTCAATTAAGAAAGTCAACTTATGTTATAAGAGGAAAAGATTTTCTTTTTCTTTTCATAAACTTCTATGGGGGAAAATTTATGATTAGTAAGAAAAATAAATCCCCTTAACAATATGCACTACAAAGTCAGTGAAATTTCCAGATACTATTTAGTCGTACCTGTTTTTTTTTTCTGTTCTTTCTTAAAAATCCACTTTTAAAAATACATCTAGGTTTTCTCTTTTTGGCTTAAATGTGTTGGAATGGGAATCCGTATATGCATTTTAATAAGAGCTATATTAAATGGTTCTGGAAATAAAATGTCTTTCTCTCTCTCAGGTTTTAGAAAGTCCACTCTCATTGCTTCATCCTGATTGAGCAGGATTCATCCTTTTTAGGGTGAGAGGAAGTTCAGTCTCCAAAAAGCTTAAGTTTCTGGACTCTCCAGAGCAAGCACTGCCAACTTTCTGATTTATGTGTGGTTTTAGTGATGAGGACTACTGTCTTCCATGAATTTAGGTGAGAACACATGGGACTTTTTACGGAAACCTCACGTTGCACTTCACTTAATTTCCAATAGGTTAGAGGCAGCCCACGGCATGATTATGTGCACGGGGGCATTGTCTGGTCTCAATATCTGTGTTACTTATTATATTTTAAATTGTACCCTTATTCTTCATGTCCTATCTTTATTCTTATATTTATTTTCCTTGTTTTGCCTTTGGGGAGTAGATGACTGTAAGCTATATGTTAAACACAGTTTTGCTGTCATTTTCCATGATTTTATTAGGTTTTGTACAAAATTGCAAGTGCTTTTGTTGCTTACCTGGCACAAAAATAAGGAAGTAGGTAAGCTTAGCAACATTACAATCTGTCAGTAAATAGAGAGTTCCATGCAAGCTTTATTCACAGATACATAACGCAAGACTTGTCATGAAGAATGAAAGCTGAGTAGTATTTTATCCAAAACACATTTGACTAGGGTACAATTTCTTTATCTCACTGTATTAAAAACAGTGGTAACACTTGCAGGGACACTGAATTTGCTAGAGTGTAAGCCTAAAGGGGCAGGGGAGCAACATTTGTAAAGCGGGAATAACGAGAATAAGAACTATCTTTTTAACTGTCAGTATGTTGGGTAAAAAGAGAAAAGTTACAACAGACATAAAATAGGAGGGGCTATTTGAAAATTCAGGAGAATGTTCACATAACCCAAACCTGTCAAATGGCAAGCACGTTTTCATGTTTTCTTTGTCTATATGGCAAACAGGTTGAGTTTACAGTACAAATGTGCCCTTTTAATCTCTTTGAGGATTAGTTTTGGAAGCAGCATCTGCTCCTGGGATTCTTTTTGACTGGCTTGCTGGCTGATGCAATGTAATCAATCTAGATGAAATTGTGCATTACATTCTTGGGCACTTGTAGTCTTTGGTGGATTTCCTTTTCCATGTTGTAGTCACATAGGAAAAGGAGATAAGGAAGGGATCAGGAAAAGGAACACACTGGCTACACTAAGGCACTGAATGCAAAGATGACTGATACAGGTCACTTAGGAATGGAAGGAGATGGACGAGCACTGCGATGTGCAGGAAAAGGGCCTCTGCCAGGATCTCAGGAAACTCCACTTCTGGGTGACCTTGAGCAAGTTGCCCAGTTTTGCTGGGCTTGAGTTTACTCATCAGAGAGAAAAAAAATTAGAGCCGATGAAGTTTCTTACAGTTACCATTGCACAATTCTAAGCAAAAGATGGAAGATGATATTGGTTTTACTCATTAGGCAAGGCTCCTGCTATCTTGTAGGTTTTGGTACCAAGACAATGACATCTCTAGTCTTTCTTTATTTGTCTTCCTTGGTCTGAGAAAAACATACTTTCAGAGAAGGATCCACTTGATTTTTTTTTTTTTTTTTTGAAGTGGAGTCTTACTCTCTCTCCCAGGTGGAGTGCAGTGGCGCAATCTCGGCTCACTGCAATCTCTGCCTCCTGGGTTCAAGTGATTCTCCTGCCTCAGCCTCCCTAGTAGCTGGGATTACAGGCATGTGCCACCGCGCCCAGCTGATTTTTGTATTTTTAGTAGAGACGGGGTTTTACCATGTTGACCAGGCTGATCTTGAACCCCTGACCTCAAGTGATCTGCCCAACTTGGCCTCCCAAAGTGCTGGGTTTACAGGCATGAGCCATCATGCCCAGACTCCACTTGAATTTGTTGCTATCACTTTGCTCCTAGAGGAGATTTTGATCCACGTTTTGATAGCATAACTTCTTGTAGAGAAAAATGCTGCTCAGGTCAACAAAAATGCTGTTCAGTATGATTCCATTCTCTGACAGGTTCTTAATGTTTACAGAGAGATGTGCCTTAAGCAGTGCTGGGAATAATGGTTTCTATTCCTAATTCTGGTATCTTTATAGAATTAGCTGGGCTTTATGTTGAAACACAATACCAAAGCTCTCTGGTATGCTGAGCCAGGGAATGTTTTCCAATTTCTAGGCCTCTTTATTACCTGAAACCGAAACCTAAACCTTACTGTTCTGTAAGCTGCATGGCAAATCAAAGAGATGAGAGCCTCACCTAGCAGATCCCCCTCAACAGCAGAAGTGTTTAAATAGCCAGGCCTTCTCCTGAGCTGTTTTGGCAAGGCTAAGGTGTCAGTTTACTGATGGCTGGAAGAAGTAAGAGAGACCCAATCACATGTATACAGTGACCTTAGCCCTAGGAAATTCAGTGTTTTATGCTCTTTCAAAGTGATGTAAGTGATGTAAGATATGTATTATAGGATATGTTATATTAATATCGACCACAGTTTCTCCATTTGTATAATGGGGATAATGTCTTTTCTATTTTTCTTTTTCTTTACCGCTAAGATAATATTTCCTTCTTTAAAATTAGCATTTGGACATGTTTTAATTATTGCAAAGAACATTTACTTTACTTCTTATAATATCAGCTACTTACTATAGAAAATATTTTACTAAATTAATGTTTTTAACAGTGAGGAGCTGGGTGTGGTGGCTTATGCCTGTTATCCCAGCACTTTGGGAGGCCAAGGCAGGTGGATCACTTGAGGCCAGGAGTTCAAGACCAGCCTGGCCAACGTGGCAAAACCCTGTCTCTACTAAAAATGCAAAAATTAGCCAAGCATGATGACAGGTGCCTGTAGTCCCAGCTACTCAGGAGGCTGAGGCAGGAGAACCACTGAACCTGGGAGGGAGAGGTTGCAGTGAGTGGAGATTGCGCCACTGTACTTCAACTTGGGTGACAGAGCAAGACTCTGTCTAAAAAAAAAAAAAAGAAAGAAAAACCAATGAGGAAATGTTATTTTCAATTTATGAAATCCTATAATGCAGATTTTCATGGTGATGCCATTGGTGTGACCACACAGTGCATTCTTCTTGTTTGCTGCCCAGATAGAGCCAATTTATCAACATGGGAATTGCAATAGAGTTTAATACTCATAGAGCTGGCTAAATGGGAGACAGGAGTTTTATCATTCCTTAAACCAGCCTCCCTGAAAATTTGGAGCACAGGGTTTTTCAAAAGTAGTTTGATAGGCAGGAGGCTAGGGAATGGGGGATGCTGATTGGTGGGGTGGAGGATAAAATCATAGGGAGCTGAAGCTGTCTTCCTGCTGAGTCAGTTCTTACAGACCAGATGATCCAGTGTACTGGTCTGGATGGCACCAGCTGGTTCATCAGAATGCAGGGTCTGAGAAATGCCTCCAATACCAATCTTAGGTTTGACAATGGTAATATATAGGAGCAATTGGGGAGATTAGGAATCTTGTGGCCTTTGGCTGTGTGACTTGTGAGCCATAATTTCTAATGTTGTGGCTGATTTGTTAGTTTCACAAAGACAGTCTGGTCCCCAAGCAAGGATGGGTTCATTTTGGGAAGGGACAGTTATCATCTTTGTTTCAAAGGTAAACTATAAATTCCTCTCAAGTTTGGCCTACATAGAGGAATGAATGAGGGCAACTTGGAGGTTAGAAGTGAGATGAAGACAGGTCAGATTTCTTTCACTTTCAGAGTTTTCTCACTGTCATAATTTTTTCAAAGGTCTTTTCATTAGGCAAGGAAATTGATTTATTTAGGTTAACTAGAGAGTTAACCTGATTAGAGTTTATTCAATTGTGAGTTAATGTACACTATTCTCTTTATTCAAATGTTGTAATTTAATCATAAGAATGTATCTCAGGGATAAGTATTCCAAAAATCTGTCCTAGACTATTGAGAAGTTTTTAAAAGAGTAAATAATATTGCAAAGTATACTGGTTTTTTAGGTGCTCAATGTTATATTCAATGACAGCTGAGAGAATTCTGAATTTTTACAATGATCATTTGGCGTGGGACTAGAAACAAAGGATCCCTCAGCTGTTTTTACTGAGCTTTAAAGTATACATATGGACAGAAAACTGGGAAATATGATGATAGTCTAAGTCGTTGGTTGAAAACAAGTTTCGAAATAAAGTCTACCTTACAAAAATAAAAACTTAAATACATTTTTTTGTTGAAAAAGATAAAGAACAAAGAGCTTGAAGACCTTTGAAGACTACAACAAAGAAAACAAAATATGAATGAATATAAGAATTCAGATGCACAAACTTACACAAAAATGCTTGCAATTCACCTTATTGTCATCAAATAAATTTTGCCGTTGACATATCTTTGTTGATTCAAGACACATTTTACGCTGATTTACTTGGCTCTATGAGTAGAAATATAATAAATGTAGCCGTGTGATATTCCAAAAGCTGGATGAAATGGCTTTTAGTATTTAAGCATAATTCCATATATTTTGTCTTAATAAAACAATGAAAGTTAGCATTTGTCAGGATATTATCTGAAATTAATGTAAATATTCAATTATTTATATATCTTAAAGGTTGATGAAAATATACAATATTATGTATATTAAAACTGTCAAAAATTAAAAAAAAAGAAGTATGTCATCATTTATGGTCCTCTTTAAGTCTTAAGAAGATAGAAATAGTGAGCTTCAGTACTAAGAAGAAGAAGATGCCAAAAAAAGAGTATTGTTCTGTTCAGTGTGTAAGTATTGAAGAACGAACAGCATTGACAATAACTTTGCTTTTGATCTTCCCTCATTCTATTTTGGCAGTCCTCTGCAAAAGGATTTGGCAGATCTGAGCTTTTAGAAAGCTTTTCTTAGGAATGAATTAAGAGTACCCCCCTCCCCCAATTTACGAATTGGCAACATAGACTAGAAGAAAATCTTCATTGATATTTCCTCTAAACAAGACTGCCTTAGCTTAAAACAGGGCACATTCTCTGAAATAAGAGCCATCCATTTCATTCCCTAGTGATACTGGAATAGTTTTCGATTACCATAAACTATCTTACCCCTGAGTTCAGACATTTTGTTTAGTTCTGTTTTACCTATTTTCCTTGCACCAAGCTTCTCCAAGTCATTCAGATTAAATGTACTTTTCTGTAGTCTTTTGGTAGTCATTATGTAAAAAAATTTAGAAGGCAAATTGAAGATGATACCTTTTTTATTTAAAAGAGTATTGCTACAGCATTTCTTAACTTGAAAGCAACATTAATTACGGTTACCTCCTTTTGTTTAAATGACAGATGCTCTTGGTTAATGTATAATGCATATACTTGCATATTCTATTTATCATATATATTGGAGCTACTATTGAGAAAATATTCTTTAGTTACTTTTCTAGAGATACTCATCTATATTACTAGTAATTTAGGAAACCTAGTCCTTATCATTTGAACACTTTTGTTCCTGAAACCATGTTAAAAACTGACTTCTGTGAACTGAAGGATTTACTCGATTATTTTATCCCACCCTAGAATGCCTCCCGCTTCCTACTTACTTAGACAGTGACCTCGTGGAACTCCTCATGAAGTCTTAATTTTCCAAGTCAATATCCAACTAAGAATATTTTTCAGGCATTTTCTTTTTCATAGTTTACCTGGGTTATAGTTTATTACCAAATCAATTTTTTCCCACAGTTGCATCATTTTGAAGGAAATCTCAGATTTATAGAATTTTTAAAAACATTTTTTCTTTTCTAATTACAACGTGAATTGAACCCATACTATTAAAATAACATTTATGAGCTTTTTCTAATTATGAAATGGAAACATTCTCATTGTTGGAAATTCGGAGAGCTCAGGAAAATACCAAAATAACAGGGAAACACAAAACAAACAGAAGCAAAATGAAGTCATTTACCCAAAGATAAGTAGTTTATATTTTTGTGTAGCCCCTTCAAATAGTTATTCCATTAACCTTTAATCATTTATATTAATAATACCTCAGTGATTTGTACTTATTTTATGACCAGATACACAAAGGCCCACATGGTTCTAGCCTTTATATTGTGTTCTCTCTCTGCTTTTTGTTTCTTTTGTTTGTTTTTTTGAGACAGCATCTTGCTCTGTTGCCTAGGCTAGAAGCTGTGGTGCAGTCATGGCTCACTTTCAGCCTCTACCTCCGAGGCTCAAGTGATCCTCCCACCCCAGCCTCCTGAGTAGCTGGGACTATAGGCACAAGCCACTGCACCTGGCCAAGTTTTGTATTTTTTGTTGAACTGGGGTTTTACCATGATGCCCAGACTGGTCTTAAGTTTATGAACTCAAGCCATCTGACCACCTTGGCCTCTCCAAAGTGCTGGGATCACAAGTATGAGCCACCATGCTGAGCTGTCTCTCTTTTTTATTTTTTATTTTTAGACAGGGTCTTGCTCTGTTGTCCAGGCTGTATTGCAGTGGTGCAATCATGGCTCACAGCAGCCTCGACTTCCTGGGCCCAAGTGATCCCCCTACCTCAGCCCCCAAGTGAGGACTACAGGTATGCGCCACCACACTTGGCTAAATTTTTTATTTTTTGTAGAGATGGGATCTCACTCTGCTGTCTAGTCTGGTCCTGAGTTCCTGAGCTCAAGCAATCCTCCTCCCTTGGCCTTCCAAAGTGCTGGAATTACAGGTGTGAGCCACCATACCTGGCCCCTGTTGTCTCTTACTACCTCAGTTCAATTCTATTGTCATTGTTTTGGCTTCGTAGCAAGTTTAGACATCTATTTTCATAAATCCTATAGTATTCTTCATTTTCAATATTTTTTTGCTCATTGTTTTCTGCGTATTATTTTGGAGAATTTTTCTTTTCTTTTGAGACAGAGTTTTGCTCTTGTTGCCCAGGCTAGAGTGCAGTGGCGTGATCTCAGCTCACTGCAACCTTTGGAGAAAATTTTTACAGAAAATGTCAAGTTAACAACAGTTTATCAGATTTTGATTGGCATTGATTTAAATATAAAAATTAAATTGATTAGACCTGATCTCTTCATCATAATTGAGTCTTCCCTTCCAGGAGCATAGCACTAGTCAACTCTCATAATAGCAAGTTTTGTAGATTTCTTCTTATACATTGTATACCTGTCTTGGTGTCTGTTTCTAGGTATTTTACATCTTTCAGGTGCTATAGTGGGTAGAATCTTTCCCCTTGTGTAGCATGAGCATATATAATATAAGCATGGTAACTGCTTATATTAGATATGCAATTACTATGCTTATATTGTATTGCCATGCTTATATTACCATGCTTATATTATATATGTCTCGTAACTGGCCACATCACCAAAATCATTTATTATTTCTGGGTAGTTTGAATTCACATGTCTTGAGCTGCTGTGTTATATAATCTTCTTTAATTTTATTTAGTGTGTTCAATTATTACTTTAAATCCAGTTAATATTTTTTGTCTTGAATACTACAATATTTGTTTATTTGATGTTACTTTAGTTCTTTGTACAAGTTTGACCATATATGAAGGCAACAGGGAGACACTATTTGTTCCATTCTACTTTTTTCTTCCTTCAGCTTCCAGATTTGTTTGTATATTTGATTTTTTTATCTCAGTTACTACCTCAGCCATTATTATTTTTAATTCATATATCTTTTCTTTCAATAATTATTATACCATTTTATTTTATTTTATTTTAGCGGCTATTTTGGATATAATTCTGAGATTGAGTAGTAGCAATATTTATTCCCATTTCTTTCATAGCACTTGCATATTCATGAGTTTTTTGTCTTACTTAACTTTTTTGTGGTAGGAATATGCCTCCAACCTTTTATTATTTCTCTAGGAGGCATAGGTGGCATATTTTGTAAGTCCTTACGTATCTGAAGATATCATTCTGTTGTGTTTACAAGTGAATGAAAATTTGTCTGGATATAAAATTCTTGGTAAGCATCTTTCCCCATACAAAAGCTGTAATTTTATTCCATACAGAATATTGTGAAGTGATCTAGGCCAATCTGACTTTTAAGTCTTTTTTAAGGACTATGTCTTTATCTTCAAAAAATATTCATCAGGATTGTCTAGGTTTAATGAATTGCACCTTATGTAAGGTGAATCTTTTTGGTCAGCACAAAAAAGGTTAGATTTGGTTAGATTTTTATTCAGCTCGGCTATTTTGTTACAGAAAAAGTCTAATTAAGCCAAAAAATATAGAGTGGGAAAAATGACTCTTCTCACTTTTCTCTAACACACTGTCATAAGCCAATGAAGGGGTGCGGTGGCTCATGCCTGTAATCCCAGAACTTTAGGAGGCTGAGGCGGGTGGATCACTTGAGGTCAGGAGTTCAAGACCAACCTGGCCAACATGGTGAAACCCCATCCCTACTAAAAATCCAAAAATTAGCTGGGCATGGTGGCACACACCTTTAATCCCAGCTACTCAGGAGGCTGAGGCAAGAGCATCACTTGAGCCTGGGCAGCGGAGGTTGCAGTGAGCTGAGATTGTGCCACTATACTCCAGCCTGGGCGATAGAGCAAGACTCTGTCTCAAAACAAACAAAAGGCCAATGAATTATGCATTTGAGGAAAGAACAAATTAAAAAGTCCTGTTATTTGCTGCAGCATAGGTGGAACTGGAGGTCATTATGTTAAATGAAATAAGCCAAATAGAGAAAGACAAGTAGTGGATGTCCTCACTGACATGCGTCAGTTAAAAAATTGCATCTTAAGAAGATAAAAGTAGATTGGTGGTTGCCAGAGGCCAGGAAGGGTAGTAGGGATGGGGGGAATAAACAAAGATTTATTAATGGGTACAAATATACAGTTAGATAGAAGTTAAGACCTGATTTCCAACAGATCCGTTGGGTGGTTATAGTTAGCAATAATCTATTGTACATTTCAAAATAGCTAGACAGGATTAATTAGAATGATCCTATCATACAATAGGTACATATTTAAGGTGATGGATATCCCAGTTACCCTGATTTGATCTTTATACATTACATGAATGTATCAGATTTACACATGCAGCCCCAAATACATACATCTATTATGACTCAATAGAAAAAAGTAAATTTTTCAAAAAAGGAAAATAACATAATTTTTTGATGGTGGTAGACAAAATCGAGGCAGGGCATTTTTTCCTGCCTCCTTTAGGCCCACCCCATCACTTTTCCCACCCCCATTTAAGCGCTCAAATGTTCTTTCTCCAGCTGGGCATTCTTGATGGCAAATATGATGTAAATGACTTCTTGTTCAAAGGTGGAAGTCAGAGGTTGCCAGGGTGGTTTTCTATTCAATCATGCCTTGTGTAGTGTTCCCAATCCACAAAATCTTGTCCATTAGACCAGAGACTGCGCTGCTTGTCCACGTCCTCATGGTGGTCACTTCAGATGCCTCTCACTGTTCATGCACTTCTTTTCTCATAACTCTCACTCACAAATAGACTGCTTGTTTCTTACTGGTGCATCTCCTTAACTTGTTAGGAAAACAAACTTTAACTAGGAACTAACATTTCTTGGTGGCCAAAATGTGCTGTCCAATACAAATTCCTGTTATTGCTTGGAGGAATTATGGTTTGCAAAATTAGCTGATGCTTTTTCTTCTTTCTTTATCTTTTCAAGATAAGATAAACAACTACTACAAGGTACAGCTTTAAGGAAAGTTTCTTATGCAATATTTTATGTTTTGTCGAATTTGTTTAGATGTCTTCTTTATTAAAATACATTATTTATATGTTGAATCTCCATTTTATGTGTCCCATAATTCTTATCAGTTTTGGGGACCATTTTAATATATTCATCCCATTTTTCATCAATCTTGTGTATTGATTTTCCGCAATGTTCATTCTGACCTTTACAAGTTTTATTGCAATTTTAGACTGTTTAAGGCATTCTTCTCTCCTTACTTTGATTTAATGATTCTGCTAATTTTCTTTTTGTTTAAGTGTTTTTTCTTAGCTCATCTTTACTTTCTTTATTTGGAGGGTCCAGAGAGTTTTCTTTAATATATGAGAGGATAAATAAATGCTTTCTAAAATGTACCTGTTTTCTGCCATATTTATGTTAAAAGTATGCTCTTTACATCTTACATTTTATATTTATTTCCTTTTGTAGGGCATAATATCTTCATGGATATTATTGTATCTTCTTGTCTTTTTCATTCTTCAATGAAAAAGATTTATTCTGATCTTGTATTTGTCCAAAAATAGCATGGATTTTTTTTTCTGTATCTCTTCAATATTCTCTTGTACAGTAGTATTCTCCCTTCACATCTAACATTGAATGGCTGATTAGTGTAAATTTACATTAGTGACCAAGCAATTTGGAGAAGGTGGACATACAGGACATGTAAGCAGGGAGATTTCCTCTCTGGTTGGTTTACTGTCTGTACATGGGGAAACTGCTGTTCCATGGGCCAGCTTTCCACGGCTAGTTTCTTTTCCTTCTGGCATCTCCTCAAGAATACTGCTTGGCTGTGTCTGGCCTCCTTCCTGGAGCTCCTGTCTGCTGTTTCAGGCAAGAACCCTACTTCAATGGGGAAAGTCAGATTCCTAAGTCACTTCATCCACCAAAATAAACTCCAGATGGATTAAAGATTTAAATGTTAAAAAAATAAAACTTTGCATGTACTTTAAGAAAACAGGGGAAAACATTTATATACTCTTTGGGCAGGAATGTACATTTTAAATCCAATACAAGGGAAAATTAAATTACTGATAGATCTAACTATTTATTTCTCACAACATCTGTCTGTGAGAAAGCTCACTCCACATACAGTATTATACAGTAAATAGAAATATTTATAATGTAATTTGTTGGTCAAAGATTGAGTCTTTATGTACAATGGATTTTTACAAATTAATGAGGGAAACATGAAAATCGTAATTGTAAAGCAAGCAACATTGACATAATCCATAAAGAGAATGCACAAGTGGCTAATAACAACATGAAAAAACTTTCAATCTCATTAGTAATCAAATAAATGTAAATAAAAGTAATGAATTACAGTTTTCTTTATTACATTGATAAATGGGAAGAAAAGATAATAATGCTAATTCAGGACTTGGGAAAGTGTCTTTCCAAGACTGCATTCTTTTTTTTATAATTGCATACTATTTCATGGGTTGGATATAACTTGGTTAATTTCCCTATTGGTGGACAATATATTGTTTCTCTGTTATTTACTATTACTATAAATACTGCACTAAACATTATTTTATATGTGAATAACATATGGCTTTTAAATCTACAAAATAGATGATCAGGAATGAGATTGCTATCACTAAGGAAATAAAGAACTACAGTAGTCGCTACTTATCTGCAGTTTTGCTTTCCATGGTTTTACATACCCATCATGAACTGTGGTCTGAATATACTAAATGGAAAATTCATTAGATTTAAATTGCATGTTTTTGTGAGTAGCAAATCTTGTGATATTCTCCTTCTTCCCACCCGGGATGTGAATTATTCCTTTGTCCAACATATCCCTGCTGTATATGCTACCCAATTGCAATAGCCGTCTAGGTTTTCAGGTCAAATAAACATAGTATGTATAGGGCTCAGTGCCATTTGCGGTTTCAGGCATTCACTGGGGGTCTTGGAACATGTCCTAAGCAAATGAGGGGGACTACTCTGATTACTAGACTTGATTCCAAAAAGATAGCAGTCATTCACATTTTTAACAACAATGTATGAAAGTGCCCCTGACTTACCTCTAATTTTTTATAATAATGGGTATTGTCACATTAAAAAAAAAAAATTGGCCATGTTGGCTGGGCATGGTGGTTCATGCACTTTGGGAGGCCAGGGCGGGCGGATCACTTGAGATCAGGAGTTCGAGACCAGCCTGGTCAACATGGTGAAACCTTGTCTCTACCAAAAAGTATAAAAATGGGCTAGGCGTGGTGGCTCAAGCCTGTAATTCGAGCACTTTGGGAAGCTGAGATGGGTGAATCACCTGAGGTCAAGAGTTGGAGACCAGTCTGGCCAACATGGTGAAACCCCGTCTCTACTACAAATACAAAAAAATTAGCCAGGAGTGGTGGCAGTCGCCCGTAATCCCAGCTACTCGGGAGGCTGAGGTAGGAGAATTGCTAGAACCCTGGGGGCAGAGTTTGCACTCAGCCGAGGTCACGCCACTGCACTCCAACCTGGGCGACAGAGCTACACTCTGTCTCAAAAAAAAAAAAAAGTATATATATATATATATATATATATATATATATATATAAAATTAGCTGTGCATGGTGGCAGCCCCTGTAACCCCAGCTACTCGGGAGGCTGAGGCAGGAGAATCGGTTGAGCTCAGGAGGCAGAGGTTGCAGTGAGCCACAATGGTGCTACTGCACTCCAGCCTGGGTGACAGAATGACGCTCCATCTCAAAAAAAAAAAAAAAGTTTGGCCACATAATGTGTAAAAAAACATGCATAGCAATGCTATTTTAGTATTGTCTCCTCTGATTCAGATTGAGTGTGACTCTCTATGTTTATTGCACATTTGCATTTCCTATTCTTTTTTGGTTGCTTATACTTTGTTTTTTTACTAATATGTGGAAACTTTTATGTTAATATTTTTCCCAATCCTTTATTCATCTTTGACTCTATTTTTATTTTTTATCTAATCAAATATTTCTAATTTTTCTTCTAGAATTTTTGGGTTTTCTACCTTTGGTTATAAAAACCTTGAGTAAAAAGTCTCCCCCAAAATTTATTCTCCTAAATTTTATTCTATTTTTATTTATTTTCACATTTGTGTCTCTACTCATATGAAATATGTGAAATAATGACTTAATTTACTTACAGATGGATAGCTAGTTTTGACAGCATTTTGAATAAATACTTTTTTTCTTACTAAAATAGAATTCTACATGGACTATATTAATTGTATATATTGGGACCTACTACTGGATGCTATTTCAACCACTCAATTATTTGCTTATTTCTTATTTGTTTAAGATGCTGTTATCGTAAGCTTTAATAGACGGGAGTCTTTGACTTACTGTTGTTTTTATGTTTTTTAATCTTCTTAGCTATTTATACTTCCATATGAACATTCCCATTTTAACTGATTTCAGAATGGTTGTGATTCTAACTGGATTGCTTAAATGTATACTTTGAAGCATATACTTTTTGGAGGATTTTTGTGGAGGATTTTTGTTTATAATATTTTGGCATGAAGTCTTCTTTTCCAAGGACATTGTTTGCCTATCTACTTGTTCAAATCTTATTTTGTATTTAACAATAAAATTTTACAACAACATAGAGGGTTTTTTTTTTGTTTGTTTGTTTAACCATTGTGAATAGCGGTTTTTTTCTGTTTTAATTTCTTGTTTTTGTTAGATATAAAATACTGGTTTTGCATATAGTGTATGTAGTCACCTTATGCAGTTCCCTTATGAATTTTAGTAGCTTTATTACTATTAAGCCAATTATTTTATTTTCTTATCCTTGTTTACTAGAACCTCAGAGCCCAATTCTGAATAATAATGATAATAAAGGGTCATTCTGATTTTAATGATGTTTTTCTTTATATATAAATACTATATTTATTTTATTCCAATCTGACTTGGAATTCTTATTAGAAAATATGGCTGCATTTTATCAAATTACTTTTAGTACCATTTATGAAATCATAGATATATAGAGCTATATAGAGATGTTTCTTTTTCTTTTTTCTTTTTTTCTTTTTTTTTTTGCTTTTTAACGTTCTTATTTATTTAAATATGAAAAAACATTTAATCTCTTCCCAGTTCATCTGAAAGGCGGTCCGTCCCCTGGGTAAACATAGGAAAGCAGATCTGCAGGTTGGGGGGAGCATGGCTTCTTTCTCCAGCGTGGCCCCCGTGTTCCCCACCCTCTTTGTGCCCCGGATCTGCGATCCTGAGTCCAGAAGAGCTGACCAGGAAGTGGGGACTGGGAAGCTGTTGCGAGCCAGGAGGGCCCTGGGCCCTCTGTTCTCTGCCCCAGGGCTTCAGCCACCCTGCAAGTCCCTTCGGACAAGGCAACATCAGCCCAGGCAGAAAACTTAAGAGTCCCTCCTAGAAAACCAGTGATGTGCTGGCCTTTTCAGGGCCACAGGCCCCTTCAGCTTCACCAGAAATGAGAAGGTGCTGCCTGCAACAGGGCTACTGGTCACAGCTCAGTGCGTGATGACTTGGCCACAATCACCAGCTTGGACAGCTCGGCCTTGAAAGCCCTGGGCCTATGAGCCACTGCTGTTTTGGTCACTTCAAATTCCTCAGTTTTCAGGGGGACATCACTTTCCCTTTCAAATGCAGCTTTAGAGTAGGCCATGGCGTACTCGATCTCAGTGCCTCGCACCTCCGCCTTGAACTGTGTGAAGTACAGATAGGACTTCCCCTGGGGCCTCCAGACGGTGCAGGTGAAGTGCTGGTGGTCTTCGCTGGTCCCCAGACTCATCTGCCATTGCTCATTGGTCCCTCCTTGAAAGACATAAGTGAACATACACGTATATTTGTCCCCCGGGCCCACGTTATGGGAGCAGGAGTGCACGACCGGTGCTGGGCTGCACGTCAAACGCCACCGTCGTGGGCTCGGACACCGCCTCCGCCGGGCTCAGCGCCACGGCCCCTAGGAGCAGCGCAGCCCACAAGCTCGCGCCTACGCTGTTCCACCCTCCGCTGGGCGCCGCCATGTTGGACAAGGATAGAGATGTTTCTTTAAGGTTTCAATGTAATGAATTTGTCATTATGTTTATTGGTCATCTTTGGCTTTCTGAAATAAACCATACCCGATGACAATGCATTACTCTTTGGAAATCTTGCAAATATTGATTTAATTTGATAGTATTTTATTGACATCATCTGCACATATATTTTCCAGTGAAATTGGACTATAATTTTCTGTTTTTGAACTTTATTACATCTGGCTAGTTTAAAATTTAAAAATCAAATTAGGAGGCTTTCTATTTTTAAATATAATCTGGAATAATTTAAATTTCATTGAAATTATACATCTTTCAAAAGTTGGATAATTCAGCTGTAAGTCTATCTGGAACTAGTGCCTTTGAAAAACAAGGCTTTAATTACCTTGATAATCTACATTATTAGTGGTTTGTATATTCATTTTCTCTATTTTTATCAGTTTTGGTAATTTGTATTTTCCTAGAGAATTATCCACTAATGCTAGGTTTCAAATATGTCATCATAGACTTGCAGATAATATTTTCATAAAATTTTCTAACTATCTGGTATATCTGTTTTTATTTTCTGCTTGCCTTTCTTATTCTTTCTCTTTTCTCCTTATCAGACTTGTGAGAATTTTTGCATTTTATTCACCGTCGCAGAGTGAATTTTTGAATTCGTAGATCATATATTTCAGCTTTTTTCTTTGTTAATTTCTACATTCTGTTTTCTTTTGGTTTATTTTGTAGCTTATCTTTAAATTTTTAAAAATGTTTACTTGCTTCCATTCAGTTTTTCTTTTTTAATAATGATTTTTCAGGGTATACACTTTTCTATAAGCAAGACTTTATCCTAATGGTTGGGGTATGAAGTAGTCTCTTTTTTATTGTCTTGTAGATCCTTAGTAATAGCAGTTTTCTTTTGTTTTCAGACCTAAGGATTATTTAGGAAAATATTTAGCAATTCCAAAATAGTTAGCTTTATTTTTGTGAACATTTTGTGCTTTTAAAATTTATTGCTTTATCAGAAGATGTGATCCATATGATTTTCCATGTGTTGAATTTAAGCATATTTTTTGTTCAAGTGCATGATTTAATTAAAACATGTTCTATGGACCTGAATAAAATATTTCTTATTTCATAATATGTATAATTATATTTATGTATCTATATAAAATCTTGTTTCTGACTGTATTATTCATGTTTTCTATTATATTATTAAATTTTTTCATGTGCTTACATATTTTTAATGTACTAGCTATATGGTATTTTTTGAAACATGGGTATGAATCTCTTTGTCAATGATTGTTTTGTTAATTTCTCATTACATTTTTATTAGTTTTTGCTTTATTACATTTACATTTAATTTCTGTTATTTTGCTTTAACATTATTTAACTTTTACATTATATATGATGCAGCATAGAAAAACAATACATGTGATAAATATATTTCACATGAGTGGAAGCTTCATGTGATGTCAACTGTCTTCAGACAGATGTGTAGGATTTTTTGAATACAGCCCTAACTTTTTACACATCTTTTGATATTCAAACAGGATAAGTTCTTTTTTTGTCAGGTTTTTGAATTTTGCATCTCTGTGAAATAGTTTCTTTTTATTGGCTTTAAAAGAGCTGCACTAATTGTTCAATAGACACTACGTCAGCAGTTATTGTGTTTCTGATTGTTTGATTGCAAGGAGCAAGAGTCCCTCAGTAAAAGGAGGTTTACTGTAAGGATTCAGATGGGAAATCTCAGGAACGATGTCTTTTCTAGGAAAGGGTCTCCCTGCCCTCTGCTTCTCCTTGATTGGGCGATGTAATCTGCGTTTAGCAGCTACTCAGTGAAGTTCTTGTCCCTTCATTATTTTGGGTTGCATGGATTGTTGCCTTGCCATGTTCCTGATTCACCCTCACTGCACATTTCTATTACCAGCTTTACATTAAATGGCTGAGTCTTTCCTTTTCCCAACACCAACTATTTGCGAGAATAATGAGTTTGTACCAGCTCAAATATTAGTCAGGCACAGGCTAACTGGCTGGCCTGCAGATGAGCAGACATTGATCAGGTCCCTCTGTCTTAGCTCCTACCAACTGCAACAAGAGGGAGTCATGTGGTAGAGGAGTAAGCCACTTGGGCTGCAGGGGTTCTCAGCAGGCCCATTACAAGTGGAGTGTGGCCTGGACAGGCAGTGACAGCTTCTCCCCTGTAATCCACTGGTTGCCAAGAAGGTCTTTAAATGAAGAGAATCATCTTTTCAGGTTTTCTCGTTTGCAAAACAGAGGAAATGACATTTTTCCTCTGCCCTGTCAGTGTTGGGCAGCTTAATTCTAGGATAGAGAAAATAAGTAAAAATGCCATATTAAACACCATAGTTCATAAACCGTAACGTGTTTGTAACCAGCATTTCAGTATTCATCAAGGTCTTGAAATGATGCATTCTTCTTTTCTTTACTCTCTGCCTACAGTAGAGTGCTGTACATGTATTTGGAAATTGTGATGGCATTAAATATAGCTTTAAAGAAGAAATTTGATATAAAGTATGTTACATGAGTTTTTTGTTGTAATGAGATGCAGCAGAATCATAAAAATATGTGCTCATTTATGAGGCGGTGAATTCCTGTTGCATGGAACAAAAGGCAAAGTTCGTGTTTACATATTGTAAACGGATCTTGTAAATGGATAGTTCTTCATGGGTTTCATTGATTGAATTTCTTCGGCTGATGACAGAGTTACCAAAAACTAGTGCAATGAGAGATCTGATACTAGGAATTCAATTTTTTTCTTGTTCTTAATTAACCACATCCACTTCTGTATATTACTGGCCAACTCTAAGCCTAGACAAAATCCCCAATATACTCATGAATCACTTGATTCATTACTGAAAAGGGGAAAAATAATTTTGGTTTGAATTAGAAGGAAATGAAGGAGAGTTCTAATTATTACTCAGTAAAAAGCTACTTTCCTCATTTATTTATTTCTTTATTTTTTTCTGGCTACAAAGCTATACAAAGTTCAGTCTGCAGTTTGGGTAGCTCACTCTCCATATTTTCTTCTTCTTTGGTATCTGTGGGAGGAAAGAATGAATTCGTTCAAGAGCATGCTCATCTCTGTGAAGCTGTAGCTCAGGTCCACTGTTGAGGTCCACTGTTAAGAGGCATTGTTTGGAGGGAAGAGGGAATAAGATCCCAGAGATGGTGGGGGAAAGCCTGGTTCTATTCATTGACTTGGAGTGTATCTCTGACACATAGCCTAACCTGCTTCTTTGTTTTGTCTGCAACATCACAATAATGGTTAATCAAAAGAAAAAACTTTATTGTTCAGTGCTTCTGTCATGTGAAGCACTGTGCTAAGCAGCCTGCATGTATTGTCTCCTATGCATTTTGCAGAAGTGCTGTGAGGTACCATGGATGATATGTAGCTGGCAAGTTACAGAAACAGGAACCTGGGCTCCAAACCATGTGCTTTTTCTCCCTGTGACTGGTTATAGTTTCAGGAGGGAAAACAGAAAATCTGAATCAACACTTACTGTGTGGTAAGTGTTAGAGCTGAGATACTGCAGGCTGCTGTGTGAGTACATGGGTGAGAGAGAAGAGGAGAACATTAGGAATACCAGCAGCTGGGTGATTTTTGAAGTGTGAGAATGAGCTGATAAAGGAAGAAAGTATCAAAGGCACGTTGGGGTATGTTGCTGTTACTAGTTGCAGTGGAAGTGTCTTGAGAGTGGCAATGGGAAAGTAAGGTTTGCGAAATAGATCATATTATGCAAGTTGCTTTTAAGGAAGAGTATGTAGTTGTCTTTTTTGTTTTTTTGAGACAGAATCTTACTCTGTTTCCCAGGCTAGAGTGCCTTGCTGTGATTTGGGCTCACTGCAACCTCTGTCTCCTGGGTTCAAGCGATCCTCCTGCTTCATCCTCCTGAGTAGCTGGGATTACAGGCGCCCACCACCATGCCCGGCTAATTTTTGTATTTTTAGTAGAGACGAGGTTTCACCATGTTGGCCAGTCTGGCCTCAAACTCCTGACCTCAGATGATTCACCTGACTCGGCCTCCCAAAGTGCTGGGATTACAGGCGTGAGCCACTGTGCCTGGCCAGGAAGAGTGTGTTTTAAGGAAGACTAAGTGCTGTGGGAGATTGTCTTGCTGGCTCTTTGTGCTGCTGTGGTTTATATCTCCATTTCCATGGACACATGATCCTACCTTATTTTCACTTGTCTGGACAACTATACAAGCTGCACCCCAGGATACCACACACACACACACACACACACACGCACATATACACACACACACATATACACTCTTGAAGCTGGAAGTAGAGCATTGATAAGATCTCTGCTCACCAAGTTTGTAGAGCCTTTCTATGGTTTATTGATTAAAGCCCACCTTCTTTATCATGGATGCTATTAAGGTTCCACCCCACTTTTCCAACTGTTTCCAATATTTCCCTTGACCTACCCTGTATTTTTATCCAATCCACTTGTTCTTGTTCCCACCCTGTGCCTTTATTTATGTAGTTCTCTCATGGAATCCCCGGGGTTCTTTACCTTGCCACATATTTGGATCTGCAAAATCTGCCTTGTCAGGCCTAGTGAGAACTGTGACGGCTGCTTCTTAACCCACTACTGAGACCACTGGCACCCTTCAGAGGTCTTGAACTACTGCTTTTTCAGTTCTGGGGACTTTCCTAGCCTCTACCTTCTACTTCCACTTTTACTCATCTAGTTTTCCAAGTCTCCATGTTGTTGTCAAGTTCCTGGAGATCTGTTACTGGGGTTTGCATTGTTTTCTCCTCAATACCCCACCTCTTGCCTCATTAGCATTTGCACTGAGAGGCCTCAGGACCAGTGGCTCCTGACTTCTGTGTCTTGGACAGCCTCCTGGATACTTCATTATAATCCAAGTTTAGCATCCCGTTTGACTTCTAATTTGCAAGGATGATTGGTCCGAATTCCATGAGCTTCTTGATTTATTTTGCCATTTATCCCTTCAACAAATGTTTATTAATTACCTACTTTGTGTCAGACTCTGGAGGCACAGTGGTGAGTCATACAGTGGGCCTGGCCCCTGCTGTTTGTTAAACATGCTGTCTATGGAAAGAGACCAATTTGCAACCAATCTAAGTAAGTGTTAAGACTGGTAGAGAGTGTGATGCCATGACTGCTTACCAGTGGGAGATGGGACCTAACTAAGGTGGTAAAAAAGTGCTTCCTTGAGAAGTCTCCAGTGCTGATACTTGTAATCACTCTTAGGACTGTGCACTCACTGATACTTATCACCTGGTAAGACTGTGCACTAGCTCTGAGCTGTGGTTCATCCACAGCAGGTCCTTCTGAACAGTTCTCAGAGATCTGTGACCTTCTAGCTTTGGGCCATTTACCTTGCCCCAACTCTTTCCCTTAGGTGTTAAGACATTAGTGATGTTTTGGTGATTTGGTGTCTAACATTTTCCCTCTAATATCTACCCCTTAATGTCATTTGTCCCCAGATCAAGTCCAGGCCTACGTGTTTCAAGGGACTGTTTGTACCTTTTTTTTTTTTTTTTTAATCTCCAAAATCTTGTGGAACACAATTAAGATGGATTTAAAGGCTTCTAAATCAGTCTTAAATTTATAATGTAAGCTAAGTGCAATGTGGCGGGGGTGGGTTGGGGTGGAATTCTGTTGTGTGGTCCTGTGTTTATATGTTGGCAGTATTTTGTCAGTATTTAGAATGGGGTGTAATTAAATTTTTAACAAAACAATTATTTATTGACTAGCATTTTTGAGTTGTTGGTAGTGAGGCAATCACTGCTAAAAGTTACCATTCATATTATTTCATTTAATCCTATGGAAAATCTCAATATATCTTCCATGGAATCTTGTATAAAAATTTTCTTGGTCGTTTTACAATTTGGCCAATGCCTTCTCATCCAGCCTCATTTCCCACTATCTTTCAATCCTTTTGTCTGGCATTGTATATGCCACATTTACAAATGTTTTTCTCCTTTACTTAGAATGCATTCTTTTATCTTCACATCAGAATCCTAAATTTGTAGTTTTTACACTTTCCAGGACATTTCAGGCAACCTGTATACAATGTAACCTTTGTATAAATAAAGTAGACCCTCAATGAATATTTGTTGAATTAAACATCAGGTGTGTTGGGTAGATTTGCTAATTTATCACATTTAAACTAAGCAGATGTTTTGTAATAGCCACGTAATTACTGTGATTTGATTTGCTACTCTTTATCCTTGCCATTTTAGAGAATTAACCAGTTGTCCAAAAAAAAAAAAATATATATATATATATAATCACTAAGAATCTCTACTACTTCATTTTGAGAAATGTTTCATGATTTAATAATACTTATCTTTAAATAAAGCAAGTTTCAGAAAAACTAAGTGCTACTTGCTCATAGATGCTGAGTGTTATGAATGAATGGATCCTATGAGATAGGTTCTATATAATTTTATTATCAGTTTCAAAATGAGATGCCTGAGGCACAGAGAAGTTAAATAGCTTGCCTGGGTGACGGAAACTATCAGTTGGCAGAACTGACACCTTAACCTATGTGGCTTCAACTTCTGGCCTATATTCCCATCTCTGCTAACAGTTATCAGAGGTATAATTTTAAATGGAGTCTCATTTCATATTTAATTTCATTATTAGTTTTAGGACCTCACCCTTTTAGGAATAGCTGGACTCCCAAATACTGTGATTGGTGTCTGTGGAAAGATATTGTTACTGCTGATGCGTGTCGTATTCACTAAGAAAGTACATGTCAAACTGTCTGAAATCATAGACTATTTTATAGGAAGAGATGTGACTAAATTTATTTGGCAACAAATCCCAAAACATATTTATCAATTTAAGTAACCAAAAGCTATTATATAACTTTGCTTTACAGTACCTGTTCCTCAAAATAATTTTTAAAATCTTCTTCCAAATGGTCAGCCATTGCTTTCCCTTTCTTTTCACTAAAAAAAAAAAATGTTACTAAGAACACATTTGCCAGATTTCACTTAATTGCATTTTTATGGTCCAGTCATTAACCTACTGAAAAAAAAAGCAGCTTAAATGGAAACATTGACATAAACCTCATTACACTGGCTCCAATGTGTTGCTATCATAAACTATCCATCTTCTATATGTGTATGTTTTCATAGGATACTATTGAAAAGGTAATGGAAAATTAATGTTGCAATGGAGAATTTGATTCTGTATATAAATTTTTTAACACACCAACACACTGTATGTTTACAACATCAAGGGGTTTATTTGGAATTAAGGTTTATCGTAAACTTTATGATATTTAAAACACATTACAACTGGCCGTATATTATTTCTGGTCCCCATTTTCAAGTTTTTCTCATTTTTTGACAAACTATTTGTTATATGTCTCTCTTTGGACTGATAACAGACAACTGATAATCATTTTCAATAAGAAAAAAAAGTTTTAGGATCTCAAAGTGGTCAATCTATCATATTTTCCCCTGTAAATTATTTTTTGGCATTTATATTTTAAGGCATGCTCTGCCTTAAAGTGTAGTTTAAGGTTGGATAGTTCCTCAAATGTTAGAAACAGTTGAGTCCAAGATAATCATTTAAAATCATTTAAATAAGCCCTATTCTTATTATTAGATTCACTGTTTTCAGCACAGATACTTACTTATGTAGTTTTCATAAAGAGAGGGTATAGGGAACTGAAGAATTGAGATGGTGACAGAAGTATTGGAATATATCAGTGCCTGGAAGGACATTTCTTTTTGCACACACTTGATACGTGTGTAGGTGTGTGGAAAGCAGAAGAATTTTATGATTTATTTGAAATTCTATAAGCACTGCCTGAATAATCTAAGAATCCTAGATATCTATTTGTGAAACATGATAATAAATGATTACTTTTCTTCTGGATCTTGAGCTTCTACCAGATTTTAGGTGATTTGGAGGTAAGGGTTTGTGAGCATTGATCTTTTTAAGCTGTGTAACTCTAGGCAAGTCACTTAACTTCTATGTGTTTCAGTTTCCATACCTATAAAATAATTCCTAGCCGATGAAGTTGCCACGAGGCTCGAATGGGTTATCAGGTAATAATGAATTATTATTTAAATAGTGAGTAGATTTACTTTAAGATGTTTTGGAGGCAAAATGGCAGAGCAGAGTTTGACAGACTTAGGTTCTTATCCTGGTTTCTTAGTTAACAGTTGTTTAAGTAAGCTACCATTCTCTCTGAAGATTGGTTTTTTAATGAGGAAAGTGTGATAATTATACATATTTTGCAGACTTGTTGAAGAATAAGAGTATGTATGTAAATTGCCAAGCATAGAGTCAGACCCAATGGTAGGTACTCAATGAATGGGAGCTATTGTAATTATTTACAAAAAAACACAGTAATAGAGTGGGTACCTAAGGACCCCATGTCTTTATAAAATAGCATTACTTTACCCAATAACATAAAGAAAAAAGTCAGTGTTCTCAGAAACTCATGTAGTTGAACATTTCTCTCAGCCAAAAGAAATATATTACAGTGTAAGTGGTTGTAAATGCTATGTTCTATTTATACATGATGAAGGTGTTGTGAACTGTGGAGCCACATTTAAATATCATGTGTGTGTGAGGGCCTTCTTGTTTCTTACCTTATAAAATGTCCTCATTTTAAATGTCTCTAAGAGCATGTAAACATGGCCCCAAACACTCATAATAAAATAAGCAAGATCTTCTATTCCAGACCATTTTCTTTCTTTTTTTACTGTTTTATTACAATCCTCCTATCAGGATCTCATGTTTGATCTTGAAATCACAGAATTTTATAGCTGGAAGGGACTTGTCTAACACCTTAAATTTATGGATAAAAAAACCTGCCAGCCAAGACAGGGATGCCCTCTCTCACCACTCCTATTCAACATAGTGTTGAAAGTTCTGGCTAGGGCAATCAGGCAAGAGAAAGAAATCAAGGGTATCCAGTTAGGAAAAGAAGAAGTCAAATTGTCCCTGTTTGCAGATGACATGATTGTATATTTAGAAAACCCCATCGTCTCAGCCCAAAATCTCCTTAAGCTGATAAGCAACTTCAGCAAAGTCTCAGGATACAAAATTAATGTGCAAAAATCACAAGCATTCTTATACACCAGTAACAGACAAGCAGAGAGACAAATCAGGAATGAACTTCCATTCACAATTGCTTCAAAGAGAATAAAATACCTAGGAATCCAGCTTACAAGGGAGGTAAAGGACCTCTTCAAGGAGAACTACAAACCACTGCTCAGTGAACTCAAAGAGGACACAAACAAATGGAAGAACATACCATGCTCATGGATAGGAAGAATCAATATCGTGAAAATGGCCATACTGCCCAAGGTTATTTATAGATTCAATGCCATCCCCATCAAGCTACCAATGAGTTTCTTCACAGAATTGGAAAAAACTGCTTTAAAGTTCATATGGAACCAAAAAAGAGCCCGCATTGCCAAGACAATCCTAAGTCAAAAGGACAAAGCTGGAGGCGTCACGCTACCTGACTTCAAACTATACTACAAGGCTACAGTAACCAAAACAGCATGGTACTGGTACCAAAACAGAGCTATAGACCAATGGAACAGAACAGAGTCCTCAGAAATAATACCGCACATCTACAGCCATCTGATCTTTGACAAACCTGAGAGAAACAAGAAATGGGGAAAGGATTCCCTATTTAATAAATGGTGCTGGGAAAATTGGCTAGCCATAAGTAGAAAGCTGAAACTGGATCCTTTCCTTACCCCTTATACGAAGATTAATTCAAGATGGATTAGAGACTTAAATGTTAGACCTAATACCATAAAAACCCTAGAAGAAAATCTAGGTAGTACCATTCAGGACATAGGCATGGGCAAGGACTTCATGTCTAAAACACCAAAAGCAACGGCAGCAAAAGCAAAAATTGACAAATGGGATCTAATTAAACTAAAGAGCTTTTGCACAGCAAAAGAAACTACCATCAGAGTGAACAGGCAACCTACAGAATGGGAGAAAATTTTTGCAACCTACTCATCTGACAAAGGGCTAATATCCAGAATCTACAAAGAACTCAAACAAATATACGAGAAAAAAACAAACAACCCCATCAAAAAGTGGGGAAAGGATATGAACAGACATTTCTCAAAAGAAGATATTCATACAGCCAACAGACACATGAAAAAATGCTCATCATCACTCGCCATCAGAGAAATGCAAATCAAAACCACAATGAGATACCATCTCACACCAGTTAGAATGGCAATCATTAAAAAGTCAGGAAACAACAGGTGTTGGAGAGGATGTGGAGAAATAGGAACACTTTTACACTGTTGGTGGGATTGTAAACTAGTTCAACCATTATGGAAAACAGTATGGCAATTCCTCAAGGATCTAGAACTAGATGTACCATATGACCCAGCCATCCCACTACTGGGTATATACCCAAAGGATTATAAATTATTCTACTACAAAGACACATGCACACGTATGTTTATTGCGGCACTATTCACAATAGCAAAGACTTGGAATCAACCCAAATGTCCATCAGTGACAGACTGGATTAAGAAAATGTGGCACATATACACCATGGAATACTATGCAGCCATAAAAAAGGATGAGTTTGCGTCCTTTGTAGGGACATGGATGCAGCTGGAAACCATCATTCTTAGCAAACTATCACAAGAACAGAAAACCAAACACCGCATGTTCTCACTCATAGGTGGGAACTGAACAATGAGATCACTTGGACTCGGGAAGGGGAACATCACGCACTGGGGCCTATCATGGGGAGGGGGGAGGGGGGAGGAGGGAGGGATTGCATTGGGGAGTTATACATGATATAAATGATGAATTGATGGGTGCTGACGAGTTGATGGGTGCAGCACACCAACATGGCATAAGTGTACATATGTAACAAACCTGCACGTTATGCACATGTACCCTAGAACTTAAAGTATAATAAAAAAAAAAAAATAAAAAATAAATAAATAAAAAAAAAAAAAAAAAAAAAAAAAAAAAAAAAACCTGCCAGCTAACCAATTTAAGTGATTTGCTCAAGGCCGTATAGTAAGTTAGTGTCGGAATCCTGATTTCTTGTCTTCAAGTCCATAACATTTTGGGAAGAGAAATGAAAACCTGTTTCAGACACAATTAAGCTTTTTTGTTGTTTTTTTAAAACTTATGAGAGGTGGTGCTGGGGTCCTACAAAGTGACTCTCAGCATTCTGCTGAAAGGAAAGATTGGTGGGAAGCCTTAGTTGTGGGGATTCTTACCTGGTAACAGAGACTGCCCTTGTGGAATTACCTAGATGGAGCCATACACCATTGATAATGGATATTGTGATCTCAGGTATGTTCAGATAACAATTATCCAAGGATATCAGGTTAAACCAGAAAGACAGCATCTGGTGGGGTTCCAAGTAGTGGGAAAGCAGATTCAAAGTCAGATAAGCAATAGCACCTTAGTTCCAGGGAAGCCTTGTTAATGAATGCTTGGGGAAGTTGCTTATCTTTCAGTGCTTCTGTTTCCTCAACAGTAAATTTATAGTAATACATATATCTTATGGTTGTGCTGATGATCATGCAAAGTAATTGATAAAATGAATTTATTATGGTGTCTGGCACATATTTTAGTCACTTAATAACTTAAAGCTACCACTATAATTCCAGGTGATCAGTCTCTTCACAGTAAGAGACTTGTTACGGGAGATAAGCTCTCTTCCTTGAGAAAGGACTGAGAGAAGTTACTTGGTATTCAGAGTCTGAGCTCAGTCATCCACAATTTAGGATAACATTTTAGTCCAAACAACTCTTGGGGGTACTTACTGGAGAAACTGAGGCAGAAATCTCTCCCATGAAGGAGCCAACAAGGTAGATAATTGGTTTGATTAGCACAGAGACTATTATGATTTATGGTGTGTGCATGTCGGCTGGATATATCTCAGACTTACCAGGCTCCAAGACAAATTTCAGTGACCCTATCCTGATTAGATTCAACATTCACCAGTGGCCTTTCATTCTGGAATCTTTTAGAGAGATGACTTATTCTCTATGTTCTCAAGTAATTAAAAACTACTTCCAGGAAGAGAAGTTACGTAGAGGCTGATTTTAATTTAAAATAAAGCACCTCTTCAGATGAGCAGAAATATCTGTTTAAGAACTTGGTTACTTTGGATGATATTGACTTTTACATTACTGAAGGTGTTTCCGTAGATGGAGGACAGCCACACTGTGGGGATTCTGGAATTGGATCTCAGGCCCTTAAGGTTTTATAACACTATAGAATCTCTGGGTTTATGATAAGTGAAAGTTAATGGAAATAGTTGGGGATAAAGTATGAGTAGAAGGTATAGAAGTAGAAAAGAATATATATATTTTAGGAATGGCACATTTAATTTATTATCTTTTAATTTTTAATTTTTTTTTAAGAGACAGGGTCTTGCTCTGTCACCCAAGCCGTAGTGCAGTGTTGCAATCATAAGTTACTGTAACCTCAAACTGCTGGACTCTAGCAATCCTCCTGCCTCATCCTTCTGACTTGTTAACTTGTTAGAATTACAAGCATGCAGCTAATTTTTAAACATTTTTTTTTAAGAGACAAAGTCTCTACCCTATTGACCAGGCTGGTCTTGAACTACTGACCTCAATTGATCCTCCTTCCTCAGCCTCCTAAAGCATTGAGATTACAGACATGAGCCATACAACACAGCCAAGAATAGCACATTTTAAATTTTGATTGAGACATGTATGTCTAGGAATTTTAAGCAGTGAGATTGGATAGGCTAATCAGGATTAAACCGTGGGGAGTTCCAAATGTCTGGTTAGGGGATTTGGGTTTATTTTATGAAAACAAGTGGTAATAATTATGATCCTCTACGGATAATTATCACAAAGTTCTATAAGATGGTCACTATTTATATATTATAGAAGACATAACTAAAGTTCTGTGACTCGTCTAGGGTCACACTGCTAAGTAAGTGGCAATACCGGGATTCAGACTCAGCTCTGTCCGACTTCAAAGTCAATGTCATTTCCCCCTTAACATAGTGTGGACATTGTATATTCTGTTTATTTTTCAGTGATTACTTTAAAAAACTTTAACTGTTAAATAGTTAAGTCTTTATGTTCCTTTCAAACATTATGAGCAATGTGAACTCCACTCATTCCTCAGTTTGCATATTGTTGTTTTTCAGTGTTTAGTTCCACCTCGGTTTTTATTTTAACCTCATAACCAGTCATTGTAGTGTTTGGGTTCTCCGAGAAGCAGAAGACGCCAAGGCTGAATTACCCGTGCCGGGGGCTCACTGGGAGGAATTCCTGTGGAGCAGGAATAGGCAGAGAGGCCTTCCAATTGTAATGCAGGATATGACATCTGGGAAGGGAGAGACAAAGAAGGAAGATGGGGAGTGATATGGTTTGGATATTTTGTTTCATGACCTAACATAATCTGGAGAATATTCCAGTGGTGCTTGAGAAGAATGTGTATTCTGATGCAGGGTAGGAGGCTCTCTATATATGCCTGTGAGGTACATTTATTCCGTAGTATTCTTCAAGTCTTGTTTCCTCTTATCTATCTGAATGTTCTATTCGAGATTGAAAACAGGTTATTGAAATCTAGTATTATTGTGGTGTCCTCTTTATCTTCCTTTTGCTCCATCAGTGCTTGTTTCATATATTTTCATAATTGCTATATCTTCCTGATAAATTGACCCTTTGTCTCTTGTGACAGTTTCTGACTTAACATCTATTTTGCTGATGTAAGTATGGCTACCTCTGCCCTCTTTTAGTTGACATTTGCATGAAATTCCTTTTTTCATCCATTCACTTCCAGCCTATGTGTGTTCTTAAATTTAAAATGAGTCTGTTGTGGATGGCATATAGCTGGATTTTTGAAAATTGGAATTCAGGCACTTTTTTGTCTTTTGATTGGGGAGTTTAATTCATTGACATTTAAAGTCATTACTGATAGGGAAGGACTTACTATTATCACTTTTAAATTGTTTTCTGCCTGGCTTGTAGCTTATCCCCATGTTTTCCTGTCTTGTTATATTCCTTTGTGTTTAATTGATTTCTGTAGTGACATGTTCAGTTTCTCTCTCTGTCTCTCTCTCTCTGCTGTGTGTGTGTGTGTGTGTGTGTGTGTGTGTATCTTCTATGGGCCTTATGTAAAACATAATACATATTAAGCTGACAATAACTTTAATTGCATACTGAAACTATATTGTCTCCACCCATTTATGTGATTGATGTCACACGTTACACCTATTTTATATTGTGTATCCATTAACCTATTTTTATAGTCATAGTTGTTTTTTATGCTTATAGCTTTTAACTTCTTTACCAGCATTAAAAGGTTTACATACCAATGTATAGTATTACAGTATTCTTTGTCTATATGTTTGCCAGTGAGCTTTATACTTTCACACTGTTTCATATTGCTATCTAATGTCCTTTCCTTTTACCTTGGTGGACTCCATTTAAGGTAGATTTTAAAGGGATACCTCTTGTAAGGCAGGTCTAGTAGTAAAGAATTCCCTCAGCTTTTATCTGGGACAGTTCTTATTTCTCCTCCTTTTTTTCTTTTTAAAATAAAAATTTTAATTGTGTATATTTAAGGTATGCAGCATGATGTTATGGGATACATATAGAGAATAAAATGGTTACTATAGTGAAGCAAGTTAACATATCCATCATCTCACATAATTACCGATTTTTTTGTTATTGTGGCAAGAGCTGCTAAAATCTACACATTTAGCATGAATCTCATATACAGTACAATTTTATTATCTGTAGTATTTATGTTGTACATTAGATCTCTAAACTTGTTAATCCTATATATTTGCTACTTTATATCCTCTGAACTGCATCTCTGTATTGCCTTCCCTTCTTCCCATGCTTGGTGTATTAGTCAGGGTTTTCTAGAGGGACAGAACTAATAAGATAGATGTATATATAAAGGGGAGGTTATTAGTGAGTATTGACTCACACGATCACAAGGTGAAGTCCCACTATAGGCTGTCTATAAGCTGAGGAGCAAGGAAGCCTGTTCAAGTCCCAAAACCTCAAAAGTAGGGAAGCTGACAGTGCAGCCTTCAGTCTGTGATCAAAGAGGTTCAAAAGTACAAAAGCTGAAGAACTTGGAGTCCAGTGTTCGAGGACAGGCAGCATCCATCACGGGAGAAAGATGGAGGCCAGAAGACTCAGCCAGTCTAGTCCTTCCATATTCCTCTGCCTGATTTTATCCTAGCCGCAATGGCAGCTGATGAGATGGTGCGCACCAATGAGGGTGGGTCTGCCTCTCCTAGCCCACTGACTCAAATGTTAATCTCCTTTGGCAATACCTGCACAGACACACCCAGGAACAATATTTTGCATCATTCAATCTAATCAAGTTGACACTCAATATTAACCTTCACACATAGTACCCTCTCTTTTTTTCTGTATCTCTGTATATAATTGGATTTTTAAAAATTTAGATCCCATGTATTGAGATGATGCAATATTTTTCTTTCTGTGTCTGACTTACTTCACTTAGCATGATATCCTCCAGGCTCATCTAAGTTGTGGCATTTGGCAAGTTCTTGTTCTTTTTTAAAAGCTGAACAATATAATATTTTGTGTAGGTACTACCATTTCTTTATCTATTTGCTGATCAATGAACGTTAGATTGTTTCCATATTTGGCTATTGTGACTAATGCTGCAATGAACATGGAAGTGTAGATACCGTTACAAGATGGTGATTTCATTTCCTTTGGGTATATGCTCAGAAGAGGGATTACTGGATCATATGCTAGTTCTATTTTTAATTTTTGAAGAAATGTCCATACTGCTTTTCATAACAGCTGTACCAATCTATATTTTCACCAATGGTATACAAGAGTTCTCCTTCGTCCACACTCTTACCAACATTTGTTTTCTTTTGACATTTTGATAGTAGCTATCTCAGTGGGTATAAGGCAGTATCTCATAGTGGCTTCAATTTGCATTTTCCTGATGATTAATGATTTTGAGCACCTTTTATTGTACATGTTGGCTATTTTTATATATTTGGAGAAATATCTGTTCAAGCCTTTTGTCTTCTAAAAATCAGGTTGTTTTCCATTATTGAGTTGTGTGAACTCTTTATGAATTTTAGATCTTAACCCCTTATCAGATATATGGTTTGCATAGATTGTTTTCTCAATCTGTAAGTTGCTGGTCTGTTTGTTTATTGTTTCCTTTGTTATGCAGAATCTTTTAAGTTTGATGTAGTCTAATTTATTTATTTTTGCTTTTGGGGCCTTAGTTTTTGGTGTGATATCAAACAAATTACTGCCTATGTTCTCTTCTAGGAGTTTTAGAGTTTCTGATCTTATATTTAGGTCTTATACTGATTTTCAGTTTATTTTTTTGAGGGATAAGTTAATGGCTTGTGGGCCAGGCACTGTGGCTAATGCCTGTAATCCCAGCACTTTGGGAGGCTGAGGTGGGTGGATCACTGGAGGTCAGAAGTTCGAGACCAGCCTGGCCAACATGGTGAAACCCTATAAAATAAATACAAAAATTAGCCGGGCGTGGTGGCACATGCCCATAAATCCCAGCTACTTAGGAGACTGAGGCATAAGAATCTCTTGAACCCAGGAGACGGAGGTTACAGTGCACTGAGATCACAGCACTACATTCCAGCCTGAGCAATAGGGTAAGACTTTGTCTCAAAAAAAAGATAATGGCCCATGGATACTGAATTACTTGGCACTATTTATTGAATGGACTATCCTTTCCCCATTTTGTCTTCTCTGTGCCCTTGGGAAAAATTAGTTGAAAGCATATGTTTGGTATTATTCAGTATTTCTGGGCTGTCTATATTTTCCACTGGTCTGTGTGTCTGTTTTTAAGGCAGTGTCCTAGTGTTTTGATTACTATAGATTAGTAATAAAATTTTAAATCAGGAAGTGTGATGCTTCCAACTTTGTTTTCTGTCTCAGAATTGTTTTGGCTATTTGGGGTCTTTTATGGTTCCATATGAATTTTAGTATTTTTTTTTTTCTATTTCTATGAAGAATGTCATTGGGATTTTGATAGGAATTTTATTGAATCTGTAGATTGCTTTGGGCAGCATGTACATTTTAGCAATATTCATTGTTCTATCCATGAGCATAGGCTATATTTTCTTTTATTCTGTTTTCAATTTCTTTAAGCAGTATTTTACAATTTTCAGTGTAGAGTTCTTTCACTGCCTTTGCTAAATTTATTCCTAAATATTTTGTTGCTTTTCATGCTATTGTAAATTGTAAATTTGTAAATTATTGTAAATTGTAAACTCTTTAAAGGTCAGTTTGTATTTTATTGGCATTCTCAGCATTAGTTCTATTTAGATATTTTATTTTTTATGCTGTCATAAATGGGATTTTTAAAATTTCTTTTTAATTTGTTATTTGTGTATAAAATGCTGATAGTTTTTGTTTGTTGATTTTATATCCTACAGTTTTACTGAATTTGTGTATTAGTTGTAATAGTTTCTTTTAGGTGGAATCAATGTTGTTTTTTCTTCTCCCATATAGGGTTATGTTATCTGCAGATAGAGCTATTTTTACTTCCTGTGTTATGATGTGGATGTCTTTTGTTTCTTTTTCTTGTCTGTTTTTTCTAGTGCTTTCAGTACTATGTTGAATAGAAGTGATGAGATTGGGCATCCTTGCCTTGTTTTGGATCTTAGTGGAAAACATTCAGTTTTTCCCAATTGATTATAATTTTACCTATGAGTTTTTCAAAAGGGAAGTGACTTTTATTATGTTGAGGAACTTTCCTTCTGTAGATTTCCTCATTTTTGAAGGACATTTTTGCTGACATAGTATTCTTGGTTAGAATTTTTCTTTCAGCACTTTCAATACATTATCCTATTCCCTTCTGGTCTGCAAGGTTCCTGCTGAACAAACCCACTGATAGTCTTATAGAGACTCTCTTGTACATAATGAGTCAATTTTATCTTGCTGCTTTCAAAATTCTCCTTGGTCAGGTGCGGTGGCTTTCACCTGTAATCCCAGGACTTTGGGAGGCCGAGGTGGGTGGATCACGAGGTCAGGAGTTCAAGACCAGGATGACCAACATGGTGAAACCTCGTCTCTAGTAAAAATGCAAAAATTAGCTGGGTGTGGTGGTGGGCACCTGTAATCCCAGCTACTCGGGAGGCTGAGGCAGGAGAATTGCTTGAACCTGGGAGATGGATGTTGCAGTGAGCCGAGATTGTGCCACTGCACTCCAGCCTGGGTGACAGAGTGAGACTCCCTCTCAATAAAATCAAAATTCTCCTTTTGTCTTGTCCTTTCTCCTCTTGTCTTGTCTTTCTCCTTTTGTACGATTTGATTTCAGTGTATTCCAGTGTAGATTGCTTTGTGTTTATTTTAGTTCATGAGTTTTGGGCTTCTTGAATCTGGACGTCTATTTCCTTCCCTGAATTTGGGAAGTTTTTAACCATTATTTCTTCAAATAAGTACTTTATCCTTTCTCTCTCTCTCTCCTTCTTCTTTGTGAACTTCTATAATGTGCATATGGATCCACTTGATGGTATTCTGTAAGTCCCTAGGCTTTATTCTCTTCTTCCATTCTTTTTTCTTTTTGCTCCCTTGATGGGATAATTTACAGTGACCCATCTTTGAATTTGCTGAATGTTTCTTATGCTTGATCAAGTCTGCTATTGACTCTCTGTAGTCAGTTTTCCAATTCGGGGATTGTTTTCTTCAGGTCCAAAATGTCTGGTTCTTCATTCTGTGTTCTGTTTCCTTGTGGAGCTTCTCACTTTGTGTATGTATCATTTTCCTGAGGCCATTGAACATCCTTATGATGATTATTTTGAATTATTTGTCAGTTAATTAATATGCCTCTGCTTCTTTAGGTTGGTTTGTTGAAATTTATTCTGGTCCTTTGATTGGGTCATGTTTTCTTGTTTTTTTTTTTTTTTTTTTTTTTTTGTCTTATAACTTCTTGTTGATATCCACATGTTTCGAAAAGTATGTCACATACAATTGAGATTCACAAGATGTAAGATGCCATTAGGAATGAGGCAGTTGCTTAGTCCATTTTCTATTTTGTAGTCTGGTCTGAGTTTTAGTCTTTGTTAGTCTTTCAGACTTACTTATTAAGCCGAATATGGCCATCTCATCTCCACCTTCCTGTTTCCTTTTGAATCTTCAAGCTGATGCCGTTGATTTGTGCCAAGTAAACCTACTGGCTGGCATGGAAATGATGCTCACACTATTCTGTTCAACCAGGGAAGAGGAATGCTCAGTTGCATGATGTATAGAGCTGCTTCTTCAAGATGTTTGGGGTGGAATACAAATTAAACATAGCTAATGTAATTGGGATGAAGAATTATAGTATTTGGGGAGGCATGCAAAGATAAATTATTTGCAGCACATTCTGTTATTGTGCATAAAAATATTTACATTTTTTCCACCTTTATTTATAGAACAGGAATCCCAGAGAAACTGAAATATAACAATTACTCACACAGATAAATGAACTCTAAAATAAAACAGAATTTCTTGGCTACCTTGATCTTTTAACTGTTATAACCTGTTATAATAACTTTGGGGTGGGCAGATGCATACCACATGTGTTATCATAAGTGGTTTTAGAGATCTGGAAATAATTATTGCTTTCTTCACCTTGTGACCTACTAGGATGACTTACTAAAGTTTTTTCGTGTTGTTTTGGAGGAATGTTCCCATTTGTTCTGCTATTAACTTACTTTGGAAGGGATAACTTCCTAATTGGTCTAAATTTTGTTGCAAACCTTACATAACACTCTCATGACCTTAATCATGGTAGATGTGCCCATGTGAGTCCAATTCTTTTGAGTAACTAATGATTGAAAGGTATGTACAGAATACTATTCAGATAGTATCTTGTTTTTTCTTATATTTCATAGAGTTCAAATGGTTGAGGTACATTTGGAGACCTTAATCTTCTCGCAATTTATCATGGTTCCTTCTGTTGAATAAGCCTGGCCCTATTGTTTTCTCTTCTTACAGTCACACACAGAATGGTCTAATGTTTTTTTCACTGGCAGATTCAGGCTGAACTTCATATCCAGATTCATGGGGACTTGAGAAGGAAGAACTTAAACCATGCTCGTGTCTGTGATCTTTTACCTTCTTAGTTTCTCAAGAAGAGAATTAGTCATATAGTCTTTAAGTATTGTGGCTTATAATATAGTTCTTTCTAATCATATAGTAGTAATTTATCCTTGTGGTATCTATCTTCATCTCACATGCATTTTAGATGCCTTGAGTTAGGCTTCCAGGTAGTCCTATAAAGAACAAGTCCAGACCCTGGAATATGGCAGTCTCATCAAGGTCCTGCCTGGTGCTTCTTGCCTGCTACCTTTTCCATCACATTTTTCAGTTATAAATGTCTGTACATTTATCAGATAGAACCTTCCCCTGTGCTTTTTCTGACCCTGGAGTTGACTTGTTTTAATACTTGGTTACTCCATGAGAATTTCACCTGCTGCTGTGGGTCAGCACGACCCTCCCATAAGGACTCATTTTCTGCTGAATGAGCCGAGTAGCCATTCACACTTCCCATAGTTTGCCAAGCCAAAAGATGTTTTGAGAGTCTGTATACTTTAGATTCCAACCTTCTGTACAGGAACCCAAATTTGGATGGCAAATATATTTTATTATCAGTGTATATCCCATTACTTGGTAGTAGCTATGTGGAAAGGGTACAAAGGCTGACCCTGTATACTTCAAGGCCAACGTTTGGGCATGGTAAGAAGAATGAGAAGTACCTAATAAGAGGGACTGAGGTCCTCGTTGTTCCTACTATAGGACATACCTATAAATCCTGATAGAAGTATATTCAGCATCTCATTTTAACTAATATTCTCCCTTAAACTTGGGTGATCATCTGTGAGGAAGAGGAAGGAAGTTTGTTTGGGGAATCTATTCTTAGCATGCTTGCCTTTTTCAGTTGGTCCTTATCTTTGATTCCCTGAAACTCTCCTCTATTTTATGCTTACAGTTTTGCCACCAAGCCTTATAATGTCTCATATTTCCTGAATTGCCTAGATTGCTGTGACACATTGACATTGATTTAAAAAATTTATTGGGTTCTAATATCCCAGATACTGTCTTAGACGCTTAACTAACTAGCACCTTGAACTAGCATTTAAGTTGCTCTTATCTGACATTCAGCCACCTGCCCTCCCCAGAGATCACTCTCCATGCTTGCTCTGCCTTTGTTCAATGGCTTGGGCTTCTGCTTTTGCCTATATTCTCTGAGTTTCTCATTGAGTTAACTGTCTGGTTCCTTTCCCTCCACCCTTTGCCTTGCTATCACAATTCCTTATATGAGAATTTGGTGCTGAGTTTCTGAGCCTCATCCTCATAGCTGGGATCCTGCAGCCTGTGACTCTCTATATGTCTTTTGGGCCATTTAACTACTGTGGGTTTCAGGACTTTTGCTATCAAAATTTTTCATCTCCCATATGCCATACTTTATCTTGCTGACTGCTTTTCTTTTCTTTTTTTTTTTTTTTTTTTTGAGATGGAGTCTTGCTCTGTTACCCAGTCTGGAGTGCAGTGGTACAATCTTGGCTCACTGGAACCTTTGCCTCCTGGGTTCAAGCAATTCTCCTGCCTCAGCCTCCCGAGTAGCTGGACTACAGGTGCATGCCACCACACGCAGCTAATTTTTGTATTTTTAATAGAGACAGGGTTTTGTCATGCTGGCCAGGCTGGTCTCAAACTCCTGACCTCAGGTGATCCTCCCACCTCTGCCTCCCAAAGTGCTGGGATTACAGGCTTGAGACACCATACTCAGCCATGACTGCTTCCTAGTACCACACTTGTTCAAATTTTACATACTCTGGGATGAAACTCTGCTGTCACCTGGGCCTGTACTCTAATGCCACTTTAGGTCTAGTCGGCGGGCCTACTTTCAGGGCCTCCCCCAATCTCTGTCTCACTATGTATGCCCTGTGTTTTGTCATTGATAAATCCAGAGATATGATAAACAGATATGCTTGGGAAACATTATTGGCAATACACTATATAAGCCGATTTAGAATATTTTTATTGTAACTATAGTTACTATTTTTTTCTAGCTTGATTCTTTGCTTAGTAGGTAGTGAAATGTGGTGACAGCTTGACTAAAGCTCTGTTCTATAAATGCCTTTAGTCTGAGGTAAATGTAGGCTTTGTCAGAAATGATATTTTCATATATGGTACATAGATGGTACAGAACTGTGGTTGTTGTAACATGTTTGAGATACAACAAAAAGTACTTAAAAATATTTCATATGCTCAAGGAATTTTTACCTTGGGGTGTTCCTGAAAAATCAATATGGTCTCTTGTCTAGCATTTTTTGTGTAGTTTCTATAAAGCAGTAGCTGCTTTTGGTAGGCTGTTCAAAATAATCTGGCTTAGCATTCTTTATAATACAGTTAGTTCGGTTTTCTTAAAATCAGTTTTTGGCCTATATTCCTCAGGAAGAAAAACTCTATGTGTCGTTTTACCTTGTGCCCAAGATACATGATAACTACCTTCTTGAATAACAGCAGGCTTTCTTCATAAAAAGTTTTCTTTATAAGAAAAATAAAATCCATTGACAACATGTAAACAATAGAAAATATTTGAGGCAGTTGCCCGTTTCCCTCCTTATCATTACCTCCACACCCAGTATCAGAAATGGAGTGATTGAAAATCCTAGATGTGTTGGATTGGAAGTAAAATTTAATTTATTTGAGGAACCTCAAGGATATATGTGAGCATTCCAACTTCCTATCATGCAATTAGCAAAACCTGGCCTGGATCTGGTGCAGGAAATCATCAGTATTTAATGTTGCTTTCAAGGCTACTCTAGAATTACGTAATTCAAAGCAAGGGCTTATATTTAGCAGTGAGCTCTCAACATGGTTTGTTCCATGTAAAAATTGTCCTGCCAATGCCAAATTGGTAGTAGGTGAAGTTGGAGACTCCATAGCTCATCTACCATTTGTGGCATTGTTCCATCCGTAGATGACACTGTTCTTGATTTGTAAGCAATCTGTGCCTCGTTGCCATCTGGCTCAGCCCAGTTCCAGTGCCATAAGGTGAACTGAACTGTCAGCGGTAGGAAATACTGCTCTATGTTTGTCATGATATACTAGCACAGACCCAGAAGTCAATAACTGCTTGGCATTCCAGAAAACATTCTCATGGCAGTGAGTTAAACTTCATGGAATGTCTTTTTCCAGTGGATGATGAAGTCATTTAGCAACGGTTACCTTTTGTGGAAGAAAATCTTGTTAAAAAGTAAGTAGCCCCAGGAAGGCTTGAAGTTTATGCTCTTGTTTTGAAGTAGACATATTACTAAATTTTTGTATTTTATTTAGGACAGGGAAAATACTAGATGCACTGATAAAGTAACTTAAGAAGATAACACAGGAACTTCCAGTTGTACATTTTTTCTTTTCCCACTTGATTATATGATATATTGTGTTGACATGGGCTTCTGAAACCCCTATGTTTTCATCTTTAGTCAGCTTTATAATTAGGATGTCATCAAATGAGGCTAACATGCCTGGAAGCCTGGAAAGCAAAGTCCCTGGGAAGGAGTAGAAAATTCCAGGAGCAGCAGAAATTCTCAATTGACCTTCTCAATTCCCCGCCTTCACATCTGCTCCACAGTCTGCACTTCTGTATCTTATGTCTCAGGGGTGGTTGCACCTTCTGTGTGGAGCTGCTCTAAATAGAGAAACTACACACTGAACCTCCATTCGCTTCTCTTTTTGTGTCTCCTAGTTTGATCATGAAGTTCTTTAGTTTTGTTGTGTCATCAAATTCCTTGACCCATCATTATTTTCTCAGTCTTGAAAAAGATCTCCCTCTCCAGGAGAGGAGGTTTACCATGCTAAGCATGTGATGAAAATGTGCATTTGTGTTTGGTTTCCCTATCAGTTAATCTTGTTGTGCCTGAATGTGCACAGCTCCTAGTGAGAAGGATGTCTTTCTTCAGGAGTAATACAATCTGGTCTCCTGTGAGGCAAGGCTTGGTTTTGGCCTTGCCCTTTAAAAATTCTAGACACTTGCCCTTGCTGCTGTCTCCCCACATCATTTCGTTCAGAAGCAATTGTTTCTTTCCTTCTGAGGCTTGAATTTCTTACAGGAGACACACTCCAGTCCTGACTGTTCACAGCCCAATTCGCTGCTTATGGTTTGAGCTCTCCCTGTGATAAAAAATCTGCTAGTGGTGTGTGTGCACCGCATGTTATCACTTGGTTTGCTTTCTTTTAGGCAACCAACAGAATGAAGAGAAGAGAAGGAGGAGTGATTTGCAGGGTCAGTGAGGGCCTGGGAGTCAGGACCTAAGGGCTTAGAATTCACTGAAGAGTTCCTTTCTTGTGGGACCAAGTACAGTAGTAACTATATCATAATTATAATATACTATACTACTGTATATACATAGAAAGTATATATATAGAAATATATGTGTATATATATATATATAGAGAGAGAGAGAGAGTGTTGTTGCTGTCTCATAGCAGCAACTATTTTATGTACTTCATACTGGATCTCTAGGCATAACCTGAACCCGCCTCACTTCTGTAATCACTGATTGAAGCATTTTACATTCTAACCATCCATCGTCTCTTGTTCTTTCACCTTACTTATTCAACTACTCCCGTCATGACTACTCCTAGACCTCATCAGGACTTCTGACCCACTGGCACACCTCCCCATGCCTAGTCATAATCTCCTCCTATCTTTACCGCTTTCTCCCTTATACAGCTAGTCCGTGGCTCATTGCTCAGTAATATTCTGGCTAACTTTCCTACACATATATCTTTTTGTCATATCCATCTGGCAACACCCTAAAGCTAGTGAATGTAAATATACTTCAGTCTATGTCTGGATAACTGAGAGATGATGGAGAAAGTCACTCGGTTGAGCTCTCAGAATGTCAGTATCCCAGTTGTGTTCACTGGTCCCGGTACTCTGCCACTGTCTTCAGTGATACATCAGAACTTCGCCACCCTTTTTCAGTCTTTCGTTCTCCTATCTCCCCAATCTTCTCTCAGTGAATAAGAAGGTAGAAGCATCCAGTGGGAACTTCGTGAGTCCTCCTCCACATGGGACCTCCATCTGCAGCCATGCTCATGCTGTGCTTTCAGTCCGTGTTCATCCCTGTGCTTCACAGCCAGACTGCTCAGACAGATGTCTGCATGTGCTTGCTCCCTTTCCTTAACAGTTATGGAGTCCGTGATTCACTCCAAACTGCATTCTGTTCTCATGATGACACCAGACACCTCTTGCTGATGTAATGGAAGTCTACTTTGTAGGCATTCTTCAGTCCTCATCTTACTCTCTGAGTACTTCTCTTCGGCCTGGATTTCAAATGAGAAAGGCCTTCAGACCCCTCACGTAACTCCTTTTTTTTCTACTCTGTGGTGTGAACTTTCTTCCTAAATGATTTGGTCCATGTGATGACTTCAATTATAGATAATAAGCAAATGAGTCAAGTTTTTTGTTTGTTTGTTTTTTGTTTTTTTAAGACAGATTCTTGCTCTGTTGCCCAGGCTGGAGTATAGTGGCCTGATCTCAGTTCACTGCAACCTCTGCCTCCTGGGTTGAAGCAATTCTTCTGCCTCAGCCTCCCGAGTAGCTGGGACTACAGGCATGCACCACTACGCCCGGCTAATTTTTGGATTTTTAGTAGAGATGGTATTTCGCTAATGTTGGCCAGGCTGGTCTCAAACTCCTGGACTTAAGTGATCCACCTGCCTTGGCCTCCCAAAGTGCCAGGATTACAGGAATGAGCCATTGCACCCAGCCAACTTTTTATCCACAGTTAAGACTTTCACCTGGTACCCAAGTCTTACTCATGTGAACTTGTCACTGGACTATCTCAAAAGCTCCTTAAAAACTTAAGCATCATCCATGACACCTTTTTCTCCCTTAGATTTCAACTCTCAACCATGATATTCAAGCCATTACCAAGTCAGTAAATTTTACCATCTCAATCTTTTTCTAGGGACTTTTCTAGGATCAGTTTTCTAGGGACTCTTTCCTGGCTTCACAGCTCCCAACTAAGACAACATTAGGTCCACCTATCCTAAGATCTCATTGTTTGGAGGGCTGAGATTGGAGGATTGCTTGAAGCCAGGATTTTGAGACCAGCCTGCGCAACACAATGAGACTCCATCTGAGTAGTCCTAGCTACTCAGGAGGCTGTGTGAGGAGGATCTCTTAAGCTACTCAGGAGGCTGTGTGAGGAGGATCTCAAACTGCAGTTTGAGACTGCAGTGAGCTAGGATTATACCAGTTAGTGACAGAGAGAGACCCTGTCTCTTAAAAAAACAAAGAAACAAACAAAAATACCTCATTGGGTTTTGTACTTTTCTTTTCCAGTGCCTGTCACTGTTTATAATTACTTATGTGAATGTTTGAGTAGTGTCTGGTACTTTATTAGAATGTATGTCTCATTTGTCTTGTCATTTTCTACCCATTCTACCCAGAGCCTAGCACATACTAAGTTATATCAACAAATATTTGCCAAATACATGAATCAATGTACTTTATGAACTTAGTCAAAATAATTTTAAAGGTAATTACTGATCATTCGTATTTTAGAGTGTAAAAACTGAGACTCTTAAATTATGTAAGTTGTCTAGTATCATACAGGTTAATTATTAATAAATGTCTTGGGTGGGATTCATTTTTCTATTTTATCTTCCAGGCCTTACTGGGGTAAGGTTGGCTTTTTAAGGATCTTAGTTGGGCCAGACATTTTCTTCAGAGTTTCAATATGAAATTTAATATTTTTTTTATTTGTGATATTAACATATGAATTAGGGCTTGATTTGAATACAAAACAAACTAAAAAAAAAAACCCTCCAGTTTAAAAGAACTTAGAATGTTGAAGCAAATTTTGAAAATGATATTTTGTGTCATTAAAAACAATGCTATTTAAAAATGCTTGTGATAGGATGTTAAATGAAAAAAAATGCAGTCTAGAAATTCATGTATAGTAACGTATTCATGTAATTGCCCGACCAGTTCTTCTTGCCTGTTGCAGAGATGGAGCCAATTTGCTGAAACAAGTGTTACAGTAGAGACAGAGTTCAATAATCACAGGGCCAGAAAGTATGGGAAGTATGGGAGTATGGGAGTTTGGAAGTATGGGAGACATTTCTCAAGTCGGCCTCCCAAACAGCTTGGAGTTTAGTGATTTAAAGAGTAATTTGGCAGGCTAAGGGAGAGGGATTGGGTGCTGCTGATTGGTTGGGGATGAAATCTTAGCAGTGTCCAAATTATCTTAGTACTCTGAGTGAGTTTCTGGGTGGGGGTCTCAGGACTGGTTGTATTAGATCCTTCCTATGACTCACGGGTCTGGGTAGAGTTAAGTCATTCACCAGAATGCCAAAGTCTGAAAAATATCTCAAATACCAATCTTAGGAGGTTTTGACGATAGTGATGTTATCCGTAGGAGCAATTAGGAAGTCACACACCTTTTGACTTCTGAAATAGTAAATCCTTATAGAAAGGTAAGCAAGGGAACAATGCTGGTTATCATGTAACTAAGCCATGTCTTAGCAGAATTCAAGTCCCTCCTATAATGCTAATGTTGTATGCTTTCATTAGTCTTAAAAGGCAGTTTTGATCCCTGAGCAAGGAGGGCTTCTGGAAGAGACTGTAAAGTTAAAGAAGTCAGTTAGCTTGTGAAATTAGAAACAAGATGGACTCAGTTAGGTTAGATTTCACTCACTGATGATTTTTCTATCATATTTCTCTCAAAGGTAGTTTCCTTAATAATGTAAAAGCACATACAAAGAAACTAGAAAGAAGAATGCTACTTAATAGTAGCTTCTTCTGGGTGATGATATCATGCAGTTTTTTCCCATCTTATATTTTTCTGTACTTCCCCAATTTTCTATAGTGATAACATATTATTTATTTATTTTTTTTGTCTTTATATAGGACCATTTAGTGCCTACTTTACTAGAAAAGTTGTTGATGGTAATCTAGCTCATAGACTTTACCTGGGAGTTGAGACTTGCAAAATGGCTTAATTTGGTAGTTTCCAAACCTTCTTAAAAAGCTTAAAAAGTCCCAAATTCTTGTAAGAAGCTCATTTTAAAAAAAATTATACTTTAAGTTCTATGGTACATGTGCACAATGTACAAGTTTGTTACATATATATACATCTGCCATGTTGCTGTACTGCACCCATTAACTGTCATTTACATTAGGTATATCTCCTAATGCTATCCCTCCCCCTTCCCCCCATCCCATGACAGGCCTTGGTGTATGATGTTCCCCACCCTGTGTCCAAGTGATCTCATTGTTCAGTTCCCACCTATGAGTGAGAACATGCGGTGTTTCGTTTTCTGTCCTTGCAATAGTTTGCTCAGAATGGTGGTTTCCAGCTGCATCCATGTCCCTACAAAGGACATGAACTCATCCTTTTTTTATGGCTGCATAGTATTCTATGGTGTATATGTGCCACATTTTCTTAATCCAGTCTATCATTGATGAACATTTGGGTTGGTTCCAAGTCTTTGCTATTGTGAATAGTGCCACAATAAACATATGTGTGCATGTGTCTTTATAGCAGCATGGTTTATAATCCCTTGGGTATATACCCGGTAATGGAATGGCTGGGTCAAATGGTATTTGTAGTTCTAGATCCTTGAGGAATCACCACACTGTCTTCCACAATGATTGAACTAGCTTACAGTCCCACTAACAGTGTAAAAGTGTTCCTATTTCTCCACATCCTCTCCAGCACCTGTTGTTTCCTGACTTTGTAATGATCACCATTCTAACTGGTGTGAGATGGTATCTCATTGTGGTTTTGATTTGCATTTCTCTGATAGCCGGTGATGATGAGCATTTTTTCATGTGTCTGTTGTCTGCATAAATGTCTTCTTTTGAGAAGTGTCTGTTCATATCCTTCTCCCACTTTTTGATGGGGTTGTTTGATTTTTTTCTTGTAAATTTGTTTAAGTTCTTTGTAGATTCTGGATATTCGCCCTTTGTCAGATGAGTAGATTGAAAAAATTTTCTACCATTCTGTAGGTTGCCTGTTCACTCTGATGGTAGTTTCTTTTGCTGTGCAGAAGCTCTTTAGTTTAATTAGATCCCATTTGTCAATTTTGGCCTCTGTTGCCATTGCTTTTGGTGTTTTAGACATGAAGTCCTTGCCCATGCCTATGTCCTGAATGGTATTGCCTAGGTTTTCTTTTTTTTTTGAGAAGGAGTCTCGCTCTGTCACCCAGGCTGGAGTGCAATGGCCAGATCGCAGCTCACTGCAAACTCCGCCTCCCGGGTTTACGCCATTCTCCTGCCTCAGCCTGCCGAGTAGCTGGGACTACAGGTGCCCGCCACCTCGCCCGGCTAGTTTTTTGTATTTTTTTAGTAGAGATGGGGTTTCACCGTGTTAGCCAGGATGGTCTAGATCTCCTGACCTCGTGATCCGCCCGCCTCGGCCTCCCAATTTTAGGTCTAACATTGAAGTCTTTAATCCATATTGAATTAATTTTTGTATAAGGTGTAAGGAAGGGATCCCGTTTCAGCTTTCTACATATGGCTAGTCAGTTTTCCCAGCACCATTTATTAAATAGGGAATCGTTTCCCCTTTTTTGTTTTTATCAGGTTTGTCAAAGATCAGATGGTTGTAGATGTGTGGTATTATTCCCGAGGGTTCTGTTCTGTTCCATTGGTCTATATCTCTGTTTTGGTTCCAGTACCTTGTTGTTTTGCTTACTATAGCCTTGTAATACGTAGTTTGAAGTCAGGTAGCATGATGCCTCCAGCTTTGTTCTTTTGGGTTAGGATTGTCTTGGCAATGCAGGTTCTTTTTTGGTTCCATATGAACTTTAAAGTAGTTTTTTTCCAATTCTGTGAAAAAAAGTCATTGGTAGCTTGACGGGGATGACATTGAATCTATAAATTACCTTGGGTAGTATGGCCATTTTCATGATATTGATTCTTCCTTTCCATGAGCACGGAATGTTCTTCCATTTGTTTGTGTCCTCTTTTATTTTGTTGAGCAGTGGTTTGTAGTTCTCCCTGCAGAGGTCTTTCACATCCCTTGTAAGTTGGATTCCTAGTTATTTGATTCTCTTTGAAGCAATTGTGAATGGGAGTTCACTCATGATTTGACTCTCTTTTTGTCTGTTGTTGGTGTATAGGAATGCTTGTGATTTTTGCACATTGATTTTGTATCCTGAGACTTTGCTGAAGTTGTTTATCAGCTTAAGGAGATTTTGGGCTGAGATGATGGGGTTTTCTAAATATACAGTCATGTCATCTGGAAACAGGTACGATTTGACTTTCTGTTTTCCTAATTGAATATCCTTTATTTCTTCACTTGCTTGATTACCCTGGCCAGAACTTCCAACACTATGTTGAATAGGAGTGGTGAGAGAGGGTATCCCTGTTTCATGCCGGTTTTCAAAGGGAATGCTTCCAGTTTTTGTCCTTTCAGTATGATATTGGCTGTGGGTTTGTCATCAATAGCTCTTATTATTTTGAGATATGTCCCATCAATACCGAATTTATTGAGCATTTTTAGCATGAAGGGCTGTTGAATTTTGTCAAAGGCCTTTTCTGCATCTATTGAGATAATCATGTGGTTTTTGTCTTTGGTTCTGTTTATATGATGGATTACGTTTATTGATGTGTGTCTGTTGAACCAGCCTTGCATCCCAGGGATGAAGCCCTCTTGATCATGGTGGATAAGCTTTCTGATGTGCTGCTAGATTTGGTGCAGAAGGCAAGAAATAACTAAGATCAGAGCAGAAGTGAAGGAGATAGAGACACAAAAACCCTTCAAAAAATCAATGAATTCAGGAGCTGGTTTTTTGAAAAGATCAACAAACTTGATAGACCGCTAAGAAGACTAATAAAGAAGAAAAGAGAGAAGAATCAAATAGGTGCAATAAAAAATGATAAAGGGGATATCATCACCAATCCCACAGAAATACAAACTACTAACAGAGAATACTATAAACACTCTATGCAAATAAACTAGAAAGTCTAGAAGAAATGGATAAATTCCTGGACACTTACACCCTCCCAAGACTAAACGAGGAAGAAGTTGAATCCCTGAATAGACCAATAACAGGCTCTGAAATTGAGGCAATAATTAATAGCCCACCCACCAAAAAAGTCCAAGACCTGATGGATTCACAGACAAATTCTACCAGAGGTACAAAGAGGAGCTGGTACCATTCCTTCTGATACTATTCCAATCAATTGAAAAAAAGGGAATCCTCCCTAACTTGTTTTATGAGGTCGGCATTGTCCTGATACCAAAGCCTGGCAGAGACAACAAAAAGAATTTTAGACCAATATCCCTGATGAACATTGATGCAGAAGTCCTCAATAACATATTATTTTTAAAGTTCTTATTTAAAATATGTTTATTAAATAAATACTGTGGCAGTAACAGGGAACAAATAATTATTAAAAAGAACCCCTAATCTTACCTGAATCTTTATAAAATCTATTTGATGATCTTTAGGCTGATTGTATTCTGAGGTTCAGCTGCCATGAGTTCTTCACTTTTCAATGATTATTGACTAGTTACCTTTGCTTAAAATTATTATGCTTGCTGGTTTATTATAAAGGATATTAACAAGTGTCCAGATGAAGTGATGTTTAGGGTAAGGTATAGGGAGGGGTATGGAGCTTCCATTCCCTTCCAGGGCATGCCATCCTTCAGGAACCTCTGCATGTTCAGCTATCTAGAAGCTTCTTAAACATTTTAAACTTTTATATTGTTAAAAGATGTATTTAAATATATTTTGGAGGCTGCAGGGAAACATTTGCATTTCTTTACTTATGAAAAGGAAATGAACACCCCAGAAAATATAAACTTACTGGACATGTCACTGATCCAAAATTTGTAAAGCCTTTTTTCACATTATACGTTCCAACACAGATTCTTACTTCACATTTACTTATTCACCCCCCCACCTCACCCTTCTCCACAAAAAAGCAAGCAAACAACCTGTATAACTTCACAGTTGTCAATGGTTCCTTGCAATACTTCAGCTCTAAATCCTTTGTACCTCACCCACAGCTTTGTTGCAGATTTTCTTTCTGTAGTTTGAGGAACACTAATGCATTGTCTATGACACTAACTTTACTTTTGCCCTCATGGACAAGAGAGAATGTTTAAAAGAGTTTATGTGATATCTCCTTAATAGCATTCCTTACCAAACCAAGCAACAATGTAAATAGAATAAAACCTTGTTATAATGTATTACTTGACATCTATTTTAGCTACCATTGTGCTCTCTGGAAGCAATCATTTGGTTGATTCATTAGCATTTACCTACTATTTATTAATTGCCTGACATTCTTCAGATATCATGTTAGGATGATGAAGACGGAAATGAAGACATGACCAATACAATCTCCCAGTTCCACTGTATCAGCACTGCATAAAAGAACTTTGTGATGATGGAAATACTCTGTGTCTGTGCTGGCTAATACAGTAGCCACTATCCACATGTGGCTATTGAATGCTTGACATTTAGCTAGTGTGACTATGGATCTGAATTGTTAATTGTTAATAACAGCTTTATTGGAATGTACTTCACATACCATATAATTCACCCATTTACAGTGCACAATCCAGTGATTTTTAGTGTATTCAGAGTTGTGCAAGCATCAGTCAATTTTAGAACATTTTCATTGCCCTGAAAAGAAGCCCTGTATTCATTAACAATCACTCCCCATCTTCCCCCAGCTTCTACTGCTTTATGCAGCCACTAGGTGTTTTTTTCTGTCTTGATGGATTTGCCTATTTTAGACATTTCATATAAATAGAATCACAATATTTGACCTTTAGTGACTGGCTAATTTAATTTCAATTTATTTAAATTTAATGATCACAAGTGGCTAGTGGCTACTATAATAAGCAAGTGAAGTGAAAGCCCAAAGACAGATGCTTAAGAAATGCTGAAGGCTCAGGAGAAGAAAATCCTGCAGAAAGGGTAGGAGCAAAACAGAGAGCTAGGAGATGAACTTGGACAGAGCCTGAAGATAAGACAGGTTCATGAAGGAGGGAATGGTTAACAGCACCAAATAATACAGAGGGGTCAAAAAGTATAGTTCAGTGTGATAGTAAGCATCCTGATGACAGAGGGCACTAGAGTGTAGTCTTGGTGAGGAAGTGAGGGCAGGTGGCAGTCTTATGTCATTATAGATGAAAGAAACAAAGGAACATTCAAGATAGCTTGAAAGCGGTGTCAGAATTGATCAAAATTCTGTTCAGTTGTTGTTAATGGTATTTTTATGGAGAACTGAGCCTGTATGTATGCAGAAGAGAAGGATTCAGTGGAAATGAAGAAATTACAGATGATTAAGCAAGTTCTGGAGGATGCAGGTGGAGGCCGTCAGCCCAGGAGTAAGTCCAGTCAAGAAAAACAGTGTTTTTTCTCAAAGGGAGGAGGAAGTGAAGAAAAAATAGGTGGCGATACAGTGCAGTTTTTACGTAGAAAGGATGACAATTCAAATAGCTCATTTACTTGGGGGAAGTAGGAATGAGGCCTTCTGAGGGTAAAATTTGGTTCCTGTGATTTCATTGTGATTATATGTGGAGAAGGAAGTGCTAAAACATTCTCCAGTGGGGCTAGGACTTGGTGGTTAGAGTGTCTGTCGCTGTCCACAGGAAGCTGTCACCAAAAAAGGACAGACATTTTTAGGTACATAAGCCACATGACATCCAGAGAGATACTGATGTGTCCATTTTTGCCACTAAAATTAAAGAGTTCCCAAAATACTACATTTGAGTTCTTGAAAGAAGCGTTGTAGCTCCATGAGGTCACTTTCCTTCCCTCTCCCAGTTTCCTTCCTTCCTTCCTCCCTTCCTCCCTCCCTCCCTTCCCTCCCTCCCTCCCTCTCTCCCTTCCTTCCTTCCCTCCCTCCCTCCCTCCCTTCCTTCGCTTCCTTCCTTTCTCCTTCCTTTGCTTCTCTCTTCTTTTTATCTATGCTGCTTACACTTTGTAGAAACATAATGCTTTTTGCCTTATAATGCTCTTTGCCCTACAGGGAAAAAAATGAAAATAAAACAAAAAATTCTTAACTGATTCAAACCATAATGGATACAGTATTTTATTTTGTACATTATAATGAATTTTCTTTATTTTTTTGAATCACTCTTTTTTATTTTTTTGACAAATGTTGTAACAGTGGAGGAGCTAGGAAATGCTTAGAACGATCTAAATGAAACCAACTATCCATATATAAAAGAAAAAGGGCCAGGCACAGTGGCTAATGCCTGTAATCCCAGCACTTTGGGAAGCCGAAGTGGGCAGATCTTGAGCCCAGGAGTTTAAGACCAGCCTGGGCCACATATAGAGACCCCATCTCTACAAAAAGGACAAAATTAGCTGGGCATGGTGCCATGCATCTGTAGTCCCAGATACCCAGGAGGCTGAGGCAGGAGGATTGCTTAAACCTGGGAGGTGGAGCAGTAAGCTGAGATCATGCCACTGTACTCCATCCTGGGAGCCTGGGTGACAGAGCCAGACCCTTTCATAAAATATATATATATATACACACACACACACACACACACACACACACACACACACACATACATACATATGTGTGTGTGTATATGTGTGTGTGTGTGTGTGTGTGTGTATATATAGATACATATGTATTGAGAGAGAGAGATCTGTTCTGTGATGATGGAAATATTCTGTCTGTGCTGGCTAATACAATAGCCACTAGTCACATGTGGCTATTGAATATTTGACATTTAGCTAGTGTGTATATATATAGTATTCCCCAAAAGATATACTATATATATACATATATGAAAAAGATACAAATTAATCGTTATTGAATTAATAACATTGCTTTAGAACAAGCTTTCTATATAGATATTTTAGAAATTAAAGTAAACTTTTGTGGTCTTGTCAACATATAAATAATATTTACCCGTGTATTTATTTCTTTTAGGCTTTTAAAACCAAGGATGGCTATATTGTAGTTGGAGCAGGAAACAACCAGCAGTTTGCCACTGTGTGCAAGGTAATCTATAATTATTGGGATTGGTCTATGATCTTGTACAAAGCCAGGGAAAATTCAGTTTTGCCCAGGTCATAACCAACTTAGGCCCCCTGTGTTAGCACCTAAAAGTATAGGATTTTCATGCTTATAAAGGATAAGGCAGAGTCCAAATTAGCATTCTGTGTTTTTTTGTGGTATCTGACTGCATTTTAAAATGAAGAATCGTAGTAGCTTAAATTGTCCTAAAACTTGACCTGCCTACCAGTCCAAACAAAATGGGGGAAAAAATCATTTTTAAAGGAACTTTTAACGCTGGTATTTTTTTCTTTTTTCCCCTCCCTCCTTCCCTTCCTGCCTTCCTTTCTTCCTTTCCTTCTCTACCTTCTTCTTTTACTATATCAGATTCATTGGACCCATATATAGTTAAGCTACTCCCATATTTATTTTATTTACTACTGGAAATTTTGAAACTGTTTTTCAACTTAACCTTTATTTAATGAGTACCTTTCTGAAGAATTTATGTTTCAAGGTTTTAGGAATTAAGATTATATTAAAATTGTTCCTTCTCAACAAGGCCTTAAAATAAAGCCCTTGTAATCATTTTAAATAATTTATTCTTAGGGATATTCTAAACTTGTAGCATTTATTAGACTTAGTGATCTCGGAACACTGCAACCTCCACCTCATTGCTTCAAGTGATTCTCCTGACTCAGCCTTCAGAGGGGCTGGGATTACAAGTGCACGCCACCATGCCTGGCTATTTTTGTGTTTTTAGTAGAGATGAGGTTTCACCATGCTGGCCAGGCTGGTCTCGAACTCCTGACCTCAAGCGATCTGCCCTACCTCAGCCTCCCAAAGTTCTAGGATTACAGGTGGAACCACTGCACCTGGCCTACTAGACTTTTTTTTCTTTTCCTTTACTTGATGTTTATATGAGTTACCAAGACTTTGGTATTTTGTAGTCCCAGCTACTCGGGAAGCTGAGGCAGGAGAATTGCTTGAACCCGGGAGTGAGAGGTTGCAGTGAGGTGAGATTGCACCATGGCACTGGAGCCTGGGTGACAGAGGGAGACTCTGTCTCAAAAAAAAAAAAAAAAAAAAAAAATGACGCCTATGAAATTCTGAATCTCATTTACTGTAGTTAACTTATTATGTACAAAAATTATTTATTACTGTGCCTCTTTTGTATGAGAAGTTAGGGGGCAGAGCTAAAAACCACAGCAAAGGGGTGGGAAGAACCATGGAGAAGGTGACAAATGGAGATAGTTCTGATTGCAGGAAGGGCTGAAACATCTGAGGTGGAAAAGAGGGGAGCCTTTTAAATGGTGACTCTGAGTAAATGTAGGGAAAATCGATTCAAACATTTGATCTGGGATCAAAGAATCTTTATTATGAACGGTCAATGTTAAAAATATGAAACATACGGAAGCTGTTGCCTGTGAAGTCATTTGCGTACTCTAACTGTAGAGATGTAAAAGCCAGTTCATTGCTATAAACGAGTACAGATTTTCTTCCTGGGCCATATGTTTTGGAGTTTTCTTTCTCCAGAAAGTGGTGGGGTTGGGGGTGGGAGGACCTGGCAGCGAAAATTACTGCTTGACATACTCTTTAGTTTTGAAAATAACTGTACTGAATTCTTTGTATTTTTGATTCATTACTGCTGATCAAGTTAACACTTTTGAACTTCCTCATAAATATCCATAAGAGCAGTTTTCAACAAAGGTTCTTATTTCAAAGCATTTGTCAGAAGTTTTAGTACTGGAATATGACTTATTGTTATGGTGTGTTATAACACATTGCTTATAAAGGAGACTATTGGAGGGCCTTAGGAATGGCACACTTGACCTTGATTTTCCCATATGAAAGTTAAGAATGATAATCCCTGTTATGAGCCATTAATCCAATGTCTTTAAAACTCTTTGAGATTCTCAGGAGATTTATGTGTACAGGATACTTGAGTTATTTACATTATTAGCTAGGCATCCTGTGTGAATGTTGCAATCTGATTGACTTTTTCAAATCTTTGTAATTACACCCTTACATGTAAACTTGTCCTAAACACCTTCTTACCTAAGAAAAATCATCTGTTCCTTCATTCTGATGCAAGGTTTTCTTCCCTTCCCAGTTACGTGTAGTGTGTGGATTTCTTCTAAGCTGTTTTTTTTACTCATATTTATTTATTACTGAGGGCCTTGTTATTCAAACCGGGCTTATAGAAGATGGGGTTCCCAATTCTTCAGAGTGAGGCCCTCAAAACTGTTTTTTTGTCAAGTACGCTCCATCAGGAAAGATGGGACAGCTTTACTTCCTGGGGAGAAATGTGGCAGTACTGTCTGTGACAAATGATTGGAATTGACTTATGCTTAGTCTCTTTCCAAAATATAATTCATATAATGATTGATTGATAATTCTTGGGGAGGAGCTGTATCAGCGAGCTTTCATTGTAAGGAGTTGGATGAGAGTAAGAATGTTGGGTTCCAGTCTGAGGTTCCAGAAAATCTTCTTGTGTATAAAGTGAATCTTGTTCATAACACGTCCTACTTAATGTTCCTTACCATGATACAGCAAAGTAAGAAAGTGAGCATATGTATGCTATTTTAAGTTGATGGATGCCACCCCTAATGGGTATTCCTATATGAAATATTGAATATTGACATCGTTTTGAAAGTAATGTAGACTGAAGGCTTCTTTTATTGGAGAGACTATACATTGGTTCTCAATGTAGTATGCATAGGAATGTTATTTAACACCATTCCCAAAGATTTTACTTTAGTATGTCTGGGGTGAGATAGAGGAAACTTCAGTTTTAAGAAGGACTGTAGGTGATTTTGGAGCAGGTTTTTAAACTGCCTGCTCCAAAATATAATATATCCAAGGTATAATATTTAAGGCCTATTGTAAGTCTTGTTAGTAGGTAGGTGACCGCTGTCAAAGTCCTTCATCTTTTCTAAGCATCTGTTCTCCTATGTATAAAATGAAGATTATAATATGTAATTATATTTATATGCAACTTAGGGGTTTGGAAAATGTTAGAGAAGTGAAGCACTTAGAATAGGCCTTGCTCATATGCACTTAATAAATGACATCTATGAAAATTAGATGTGAAGATTCTGGTTCTGAGGAGGATAGAGTAAATACACTTTTCCCACTTACCCTGAGCATGGTGATTATACCTGGACAGAATTGCTTGAGTCCATGAAGCATGTATTAAAAGACTTTGAAAAGTAAATAGTAAGAGATTTAGGGGAGAACACCCAAATTTGAAGTACCTCTAACCGGCAGTCAACTTAACCAGCTTTTGCCTCCAGTTATTCCTTCACTCGAGTATAGTTGAACCTGAAACCTGGACGTGAGCACCAGGCAACGCAGCAGATATCCAGGAAATGCTCTTTATTCCTGGTGCAAAGAACATGAAAAAGTGAGCTGTAATGTCAGAGAGAGTATGGATATAGTTTGTTTTCCCCTCCTTTTCATTTTCCTTTTTTTTTTTTTTTTGAGACGGAGTCTCGCTCTGTCGCTCAGGCTGGAGTGCAGTGGCCGGATCTCAGCTCACTGCAAGCTCCGCGTCCCGGGTTTACGCCATTCTCCTGCCTCAGCCTCCCGAGTAGCTGGGATTACAGGCGCCCGCCACCTCGCCTGGCTAGTTTTTTTTGTATTTTTTAGTAGAGACGGGGTTTCACCGACTTAGCCAGGATGGTCTTGATCTCCTGACCTCGTGATATGCCTGTCTCGGCCTCCCAAAGTGCTGGGATTACAGGTTTGAGCCACCGCGCCCGGCCTCCTTTCCATTTCCTTATGCCCCAGACCCCAAGTAATCCTGTATTGGAAACAGCAGGTGAGTAGGAGCCAACTCTGCGAAAGAAGAACTTTCTTCATTGCTGAGCTGTGATCCCAAAGAAAGGGGTGAATCCCTGTTCCTTTTTTCCCCTCCATCCTCCCATTGCATGGCCTCTGCCCTGAAACCATGCTGGGGAGTGGGATAACTAAAGCAGGAGCCCCGGGCAACTGGAAAATGCTAGAGAGATTGCCAAGAGAAGATCTTGGCAATGCTATCCTTTATGTTGTTTATGAACTCTTGGGATCACCCCTTACTTGCATATGCACTAATTTGATCCTAATCAGCATACTAAAGATGATAGGAACTGAATTAATAAATAGACAACTGCCCAGGTTGTCATATGACCATTAGGTTTGGCACATACTAGTCAGATTCAAATAACACTGCAAAGGCTTTGAAAACTTAATCAACATGAGAATCAGAGCACACAGAAGCTGGGTTACAACTGGCAGCTTGGATGTAACCAGGTCAATTGTCTGCTAAATCAGCAAGAGTAAAAATTCTCCTTAGAATTTAAACAAGACTCAGTGGCTCATAATATAATGTTCAAAATGTCCAGGATACAATTCATTATTACTCAGCATATGAAGAACCAGAACTTGCATGAGAAAAGGCCATCAATGCCAATGCGAAGATGACGCAGATGTTGGAATTAACTTACAAAGATGTTTACATAGTTATTATAACAATGTTCTAAAAAGCATCACAAATACCATTTAAATAAATGGAATATAGAAATATTCCGCAAAGAAACACAAGATATGAAGAAGAACCAAAGGAAAAATTAAAAACTTAAAAGTATAATAACCAAGAAAAAAATTACACCTCACCAGTTGAGCTCAATAGTGCAATGAAGATGACAAGGAACTTAAAGATAGATCAATAGAAATTATTCAATGTGAACAATAGAGAAAACAAAAGATAGCTCCTTCCTACTCAAAACAAGAAATAACAGATCCTCGGGAACCTGTGCAACAATAACAAAAAGTCCAATATTTATGTCATTGTAGTCCCAGAATGAGGGGAGAAAGTGTACATGCTGGAAAATATTTGAAGAAATAACAATTGTATATATACCAAATTTGGTAACAGTTAAATGCCCATAGATTTAATAATTTCGGCAAACCATAAATGGGATAAACTGAAACAAATCTATGCATGAATACATAATGTGTCCCTTAACAACAGGTATATGTCCTGAGAAATGTGTCAGTTGGTGGTGGCGTGTGAATATCGGAGTGTACTTATCCCAACCTAGATGGTATAGCCTGCTACACACTTAGGCTATATGGGATAGCCTGTTCCTCCTAGGCTATAAATCTGTACAGCATATACATGTTACTGCACTCAATACTATAGGCAGTTGTAACACAATGGATACACAAAAATCATCCAGAAAAGCACTCAGAGGACCAAAAGAATGTATTATCTATGGGGGATCAGTGACTCAATTAACTGCATATATTTTTGTCAGAAATTAATGCTAGGGAAGAGGTGGCACAACATGTGGAAAGAAATGCCAACCTAGATTTCAATATCCAGTAGAAATATCCTTAAGAAATGAAGGTTAAATGAAGACATTCTGTATAAAGGAAAACTAATGGAAGTTGTAGTCAGCTGACTTGCTCTAAAATAATTTTTCAAGGAATTTTTTCATTTACAGAAGGTAAATGTTGTCAGAAGGGAACTGAAAACATGAGAAATGAAGGAAAAACAACATAAATAGCAAATATCTGGGTGAATATAATGGTCTATTCTTTTCCTAGTAAATTCTTTGAAATATTTGATGGGTGAAAGCAAACATTAAGATACTGTCTGCTGGGATTTTCGGTGTATGTAGATCTAACATACAGATAAATACAACATAAAATGGGGAGAGTAAAGGGACTATATTGTAGTAAGTTTGCTATATTCCACTTGAAGTGGTAAAATTTTGATTCTAACTACCCTGCGAAAAGTATATGCATTATGATCCCCTAAGCAATAAACATCTATCATTAAACATCTATGCAAAAATATAGCCAAAATCAAAATAGGTAAATGTAATAGTAACAACTCTAAAGAAGACCAGAAAGCAAAACAGGAATAAACGGAAAAAAGAATAAACTGATAGATCTAAGTCATTCAAAAATATGAATAACATTAAATGTGAATGGTCTTAATATTATGAATTAAAACAAGTTGTCAGAAAAAAATGACCCAACTCTATGCTGTCCAATGCATATTTGAAATTCACATCAAATATAATGATACTTTCAAGTTAAAGTAAGAGGATGGAAAAATATACAAACACAAACAAAAGGGGCAAACACTAATGAAAAGAAAGCTGGAGTGGGGCTATATTAACTATGGACCAGTTTTTGTCATCTCAGAAAACTTGTTTGCAACAAATTCTTGTGCAAATACTTATTTAACATTTATACTGGCAGAGGGAAGATCAGATGATCTGAATTTGTTGAGAAATTGTGAAACCTCACATTTCACGAGAGAGATGTTGCCTTTTCCTTTATCTAAAAACTAGATTCCAGTAGTTCTTATGCTGCAAGTGATTCTCTGTTTCTGCACCTTCCTGCATATGCAAAGATCTTTTATTTCAGTACTGAGTTATATTTTCTATTATACTGGATGCCATTTTAAATGGCAATTAAACTTAACATGTGTTGTATCAGTAATGCACATAAAGTGATGGCAGTGTATATGAACATTATGACTTACAGTCAGTGACAACTCTTCATAATTTTCTCCTGACAAACAACTCTTTCAAGAGACCATATAGCTTTTAAGAAGCACCTATATATTTTATTTATTTATTTTTATTTATGAGATGGAGTCTCACACTATTGCCCAGGCTGGAGTGCAGTAGTGCAATCTTGGCTCACAGCAACCTCCGCCTCCTGGGTTCAAATGATTCTTGTGCCTCAGCCCCCTGAGTAGCTGGGATTACAGGCACCCACTGTCATGCCTGGCTAATTGTTGTATTTTTAGTAGAGATGGGGTTTCACCATGTTGGCCAGGTTGGTCTCCAACTCCTGACCTCAGGTGATCCACCCGCTTCGGCCTCCCAAAAGTGCTGGGATTATAGGCGTGAGCCACCCTGCCTGGCTGCAGCTAAAAAGTGATTTTAGACACAATGGAATAAGGCATATGCATAGAATAATGTCTGAAATATCATACACCTGGAAGTGTTCACATTGTTTATCTGTGAGCTTGTCAGTGGAAGAATGTAAGCATTTGGGCTATACCAGTGAACAAAACATTTAAAATATTTTGACTTTGTGAAGCTTACATTTTAGCAGGGCAGACAGATATGGAGTAATAAACATAATAAATATGTTAGGTGATAAATATTATGGGAAAAAATGGGCAAGGGAAGAGGGAATCAGGGGAGTCAGTGTTGAGTGGGGTGGGTGGCCTGTGGTGGGGGTAGGGTAATCAGGGTAGTTGCGTTAAGAAGTTGAATTTGAGTCGACTCAACAACATCTAGTCAACTAGATGTCTGGTGGAAGATGTTCCAAGCAAAGGAATAGCTATTTTAAAACTCCTGAGGCTGAAGTGCAATAGACATGTTCCTGGTCCAGCAAGAAGATGAAATGGCTGCAGCAATGAGCAAGGGAGGAGAGCATGGTAAGAGGTGATGTTAGAGAGGTAATAGCGCCATATCGTGTAGAACTTTTCAGACTATCTTAAGGATTTTGGTTTTTGCTATAAGGAGGGCTTTAGATGACAGGTATGTTAAAACACTTGCAGTGTTTATTATCATGGGTCTTCATTATTTTTTCTCTCTTTTCCCCTTTTTAGAAAATGTTTGTCACTCAGTTTATGGTGTTTTGTTATTTTCTTTCTGTTTTTGCCAATGTCTCTTCATTTTTTTTTTTTGCAGAACCCTCCCTCCTTTCGTTTTTGAACCAATATATGCTTTTTAAAAATATCTGGCCAGACTCTGTGATTCATGACTGTAATCCCAGCATTTTGGGATGCTGAAGTGGGTGGGTCCTTTGATGTCAGGAGTTCAAGACAAGCCTGACCAACATGGTGAAAACCTGTCTCTACTAAAAATCCAAAAAATTAGCCGGGCATGATGGCGTGCATGCCTGTAATCCCAGCTACTCAGGAAACTGAGGCAGGAGAATCCCTTGAACCTGGGAGGCGGAGGTTGCAGTGAGCTGAGATCGTGCCACTGCACTCCAGCCTGGGCAACAGTGTGAGACTCTGTCTCAAAAAAAAAAAAAAAAATTTCTTTTGGGGGAAACAGTACCTAGTTGGAATACTTCACATTTATTTACTGCTTAATATGTCAAGCATTTTCATGTACATTGTTTTGTTTTATCCCAGGCAGCACTCTTTAAATTTCAGCTCCAAAATAATAGTTATGATCACGGTCCTTGAAGCTGTCTCTCTAGAGACATTTGGAATGTTAGCTGGCATAGTTGAAGATGGAAGGATTATTACTTTGGCCAACAATTTCACACCATCTTTGAAACAGAAAAGAGTCCCATTAAGTCAAATACAGCGGACACATGGGCATTCCAGTTACCCTTAAGTGTGGTCACTGTGTAATGTTTTGTTGCTGATGGTGCTTTTTGGGTAAGGCCAAGTTTGTAAATTTAACCTGTGACTTAGTGAAGACACTTGCTTTTTTTTTGGAATGACTTATTCACTCTTAGGGAGGGAGGGTGTCTAACTGCTAGACAAGGCTTGAGGCCAATTCTTGGATCAGGTGTTGTGACAGGGAGATTTCTAGAAAGGGTGCTGTATGTGGTGTTGGTTTTTAAAATCTGGGAGAATAATGCTGTCTTTATTATTCCTAAAGGAAATAAGTGAAACATGTGAAAGAAATTACACCACTGAGATGGTCTCTTTACTCAGGGGAATCTTCTTCACGTCTCTCTCCTTTGCAAATACATTAATAAAGATAATGAAGCTTTCTGTAAGCCACATGGCCTGCCCCCAGGCTGTAAATGCTCCTTGTAACTTTCCAACACAACTGCCAAGCACTGCCTCTACACAGTCTTTGTAAAACTTTTCCATTCCAAATCCACTTGGTACTTTCATTATGGTCTTGTTAACATTGAACGTTGTCCAGAGGGACTTGCAAGATAGATTTTCCCCTTATTGAGGAGGAGCAAAAGAGGAAATCTATAAAAGCATTTCTAGTTGGTATTACTTCAGGGAGATATATTAATAAAAAATAGTGATACTTCTATAAGAAGAAGATCTTTTAATTTGCTATTGTTTAAATGGTGAGAATTTGGGCAAATGTATTTGCTTTTACTTTATTTTAGCAGCTTTTAGAACATTTTGCATAGGACAACCTGGGAAGATCACAGTATTTTATTTACATGTGGAATAAATAAGTGAATATATCTACAAGGTGCATGTTGACTGTATACAAGATACATGTAGGTATGCACTTATGATATTGGTTTTTAAAATTTGGTCCGTTTTACCCAGTTTAGCATCTCTCTCTCTATTTCCTCTAAAGATTTTTTTTCTGTGGGAATCTGATAACATATTTCCTATATTCTCATATTTAGCATAAGACTTATGGGGATCTTTTGCTGTTCTCCTATATGGAAGAATATTTGCTTAAATGTAGTAAAAGCCTCTTATGAATGACAAACCCTTTCACCAGCATGATCCAACCTAGCTGTGTGCTTGTTCCCTCCATATGTCCTTGTTGAGGGGCATAAAGACCAGCAAGGAATGTTCTTGAGAAGGGAGAGACAAGACCTGAACACTGGCACCCACAGGCAGGTACAAGAACAATCTACTTCTTATACTTGAAAATTATTTTTCCCTTTTAGATCTTGGATTTGCCTGAGTTGATTGATGACTCCAAGTATAAAACTAACCACCTTCGGGTACAGAATAGAAAAGAGCTTATTAAAATATTATCTGAACGGTAAGTTTGGATCTTGTATTCATCCATTTAAGAATTAATATATGATAAGCATTTATCTGGTGTTTTGGGGGTTTTTTCTTGGCTTATTTGAGATCAATTTGTAATTCTCTTCCATTTTACAAAACTGGTTAGTGGAAAAATTTTAAAGCTGCGGGTTTTTTTTTTTTGTTTGTTTGTTTAGAAGCACTTGAACACATTTTATATGCTTTGTTAAGTACTGAGTCATAACAATTATATAAATAAGAAAGTCACCATGACTTGAATTAGGTTATTTCTCTGTGTCCTGTAGCTGTTTGGGTTTAGTTTATCATAAATACAACAACAATGATAATAATTTAACATCATTTCATACTTTCACTGTGTTAAATGCTTTAGATATATTATCTCATTTAATCCTCATAATCATCCTGTGAGGTAAGTTCTGTTATTTCCATTTTACATGTAAGGAAAACAAGGCAAAGAGAGGTGAAACCAAGAGTTGGTTTGCATTTCTGAGCCACTCCTGTGAATCATGATGTTATTTCTGGATCTTTGCAAATGCCAAATTTTTCCATTAATGTCAGGTTATTTATTTGTAATACCTGTACCAATTTTTCAAGTTTGTCTGAAAAAAAGTAATTATTCTTACTGCTCCATGTCAGTTTCACTTTTTGTTTGCCTTTACATGTCTTCTGAATCTGTACAAATAGGCTTTGTGGCTTTTGTGGATCGAAATGCCCACATTAATTTTTCTTCTATTGAAAATTTGCTCTCATCATGCCAATAAATTAGGTAATTTTGTTTAAATACCATATCCAGTCTTTTGAAAAGGCTCATGTGTTTCTATGTAGTATACATCAAAGTTATAAGATAAAACTAAAATTCTGCTGTTTTTATTTTTGTTGTCTTTGTATTTGGGTATGTCTGCAGAAATATCTGAATCAACATTCATCTATCTATTTTCTCTTTCCTGGATTTGAAATACTTTTGTAACTTTAAACACTTTTGTGATTTTAAACACTGCCTGTATCTTTTCCATGTATCAAATGCTGTTCACATCAATAGGGACTGTGTGTTGTGGGACTGATAGACACAGAATGGGGGAAGGAGAACTGGGTGCCCTTTTCTGGTCCCTAGTTAAATATAACTCTGATTCTACCGCAAAGCCCCAGAGCCCTCAATGACTAACTTTTCTCCACGTGAGAATTGCCCATTCATTTCTTCTTTTTGCCTCTATGCCTCTCAATCATTTGTAATTCATACAATTAATTGATAAAACTTTTTCCTTTCACACTATGATTACCAAGTTTCAATAACAGCCACTTGTGAGTACCTTATCAGAAGCTCTTTGATAATCTGAATAAATGATGACCATGCTGCGAGAAGAGTAGATCCCAAGAAAAATATGATACCTAGATTGGTTTCCTATGTTTTAAAACTTTTATTCCTTGTTAAATTCTGTAATGGAGTTCAACTGTGGAATGACTTTTAGTAGCATCTGTAACATACTCATTTCCATTTTCCTTCTTTGGTGTGAATTAAATAATCTGCAACCTTCTTCTTTCTGTTCTTTTATACACAGAAGTAGAAGTTTCAGCATTTTGGTATTCATAAGATTGTTATATTTTTGTTCAGACTTAACAATAAGTAAGGAATCAATGTGCAAGGAAGAGACTGGGTTGGGGGAGGGGGTAGTCCTAGGAGAGGAAATTTCATAAGGAGGTCACATCATCATTGGTACTGCTGTTAAAACACAGACCACAGATAGAGCCCTTGGCTGCTTGGAGGCTAGCTTTTGTGCTCTCTTCTGCTAGTGCGCTGACATTTTTTGGTACTTTCTTATGGGTTGCAGTTCTCCAAGTCTTTTCTAGCACGTCTCTTCTCCTCCAAGGTAGTTCAAATAGTGATGATCTGGGAAGATTAAAATTAGAGTATTGAATCATTCCAGTTTATAAGCTTATCATTTATTTTTCCAAACAAATAGCACTGGAATCATTAGTACTGCTTAGTGCTTGGCTTTGAGAAGTCTCTACAGGTTCTTTAAAATTTGTCATTTTGATTATATGATTCTGTTTTTCCAGTATTCAAAAAAATTAGTGGTGCTTCATAAATTACATGATTAGACATAGCCTCCAGCCTGGCATGCGGGGTCTTCCATAATCTGACATCACCTTTCCTGTCCACTCTTCTTCTAACATGTTTCCAAAGGACGTCCCTGCTATAGTCACCCTCTCAATTGGTTTAGTTTCCTTTCTGAAATGCTTCTCAGGATTACCACTATTCTGAAACTTAGTCATGTTTCAAGGCCAGTTCTAGAAGCCTCTGTTCCCAGTCAGTTGATGGCACCTTTAGGAAAGAAGGTTGTCCTTTTTGTGCCTTGTCTCTTGTCAAACGGAAGTACAATCAATGTTGGTTGTCATTATGAATGATACTGCTCCAGGGCCTTCTCAACATTCTTGTCTTGCTCAGCACACGCATTGCACAGTCACCTCAGAACTTGCAGGCATTTTATTTCCTAACAAAAGTGTTACATTAGCTCACAGCCACAAAAAAGCCAGGGAGAAAGGAAGGGGTAGAACCAGCCTTTGGTGGCTGCCAAGTACATGCCAAATAAGTGTTACTATTCCCACTTGATATGAAAATTCTGACATTTAGGGAGGTGGTCTCCAGGTCAGGCACATAGTGAGTAGTTAGAAATGGGATTCAAAATGCAACACCTTTTTCATCTCTCATATTGCCTCCCTGAAGTGGCACATAAAATATGACTGTGTCCTTGTTTGTTTATGCGCTCAAGAAATATTTATTGAGCACTAACTGTGTAGTAGGCACTCTTGCAAGCGTTGGGGATAGAGAAGTGAATGAAACAGACCAAGTGTATCCATGAAAAATAATGCAGGCCAGGACAAGGAAGAATGCCAGAAGTTAAGTGTGAAGCTGGGTTTTTCATTTAGCCTGGTCACAGAGGGCTTCTCTGTGAAAGTGACATTTGAGCAGAAGCCTGCAAGAAATGAGAGAAAATGTCTGAGGGAGGCTGGCAGGCATCTGGGAGACGTATTCCAGGCAGTTTATGGAGTAACTCAGAGGACAGTGTGCTTGGATCTGGGGGAGCAAGAGAAGAGGGGTGTTAGGTTGGTTCAGAGAGAGTGGGAGCCCATGGCAGGCAGATCTTGTCATGAAATCATGAAAGCCTTTATGACAAAGTAGTTTATTAAACTTGTGAAATAAATGATTTTTTTTGTGGGGGGGGGTGCATAAAATGGATTTGCTTATTAGCAACTTTTTTCTCTCTAACTTGAAGAGAGAGCATCAAGGGAGGGAGTGCTCTACCTAGTAGAGGAGAGGTCAAAGCATTTCAGCAACATGGAGTCAGGAAGACCCTGTTTCTCACCTGGAGAGACCAGAGGGCTAGGTTGAAATGGTCTATGCTTCTCCTCCATTTATTCACTCTCTCACGTATTCAACAAGCATTTATCGAACACCTACTGTGTGCCATGAACTGTTCTGAGCACTAGTAATATAGCAGTAAAATATAGTAAAGAATCCCTGCCCTCCTGAATTTTCATTCGGTAACCATTGCAGACTTTCTAGAAGACATTGGTAGTGGTTATTTTTGAACTATTCCTTAACACATTTGTTTCAGTGAGCCTAAGAAGTTAGTTTTCCATATTTTTCATAATAACCACTTTTTAAAAATTTCTATTTTGCAAAAGTATTGCAGTTACAGGCTATGCCTGTTACTCATTTATTGTATTTTTTCAACATGTTGATATACATGCTCCAATGTTTTAAATGTGGTTTGCCAGTCATTTCCATAGTAAAAACATAGTTTTAGTAACTGTAGCCACTCACAGATAATCGACTTTACCATGTGAGTCTATTGTGTTTTTGCCTGTTGTCTTCTATTAAACCTTACATCACAAGCACTTTCCTTTAATACTTATAGGCACTTCCCTTGCCTGATATTTTTATTTTAGAAAATCTTTAAAACATGTAAAAATATGGAGGGATTCATGAGAGTGAATCTGCACAGCAGGTAAGTTTAAAAACAAACTCTAGGATTGATGAACTCACTGTATTTATTTTAAAAAGGTTTCTCATCCTTTGTACCCAATTTGAAGACAGTGAAAACAGAAGCATTCATGGATTTTTACGAAGTTGGCTCTTGTAAATATACACATGAATTTCCTATTGTGTTTCAAAATCTTCCTTCCAAAGTATTTTCCCTGAGCAATTTTTGAGTACTCCCCTCCTGTCCCTTGTAAGTCTTCATATATGTTTTTTAGAATCAGGTGATTCTCCTATGAAAAGTGCAGGCTTTTTTGGAAGTACCTACCAGAGTTGTCAGTCACTTACCTCACTTGTCTGTTATTCTTGCTAAGTACAGTTTGAAGCTACTCTCTGAGGGCGGTCAGCCTCACTCAGGACGGCAGCTGCCTGTTTTGGTCATCAGCTGCGTTTTCCACAGCCAGCACACACAATTCCCCTCAAATGCTCTCAGGTGTTACTATTCCCCAGCCAGGGCTGTGAGCAAGTCTTTTTTATTAATCTAAAGGTAGAAGACTTTCCCCTGGAGTTTGCCATTTTATCCAGGGTGTTGCAGAAAGTATGTTTACCCAGCTGCTAACATTGAAAACTAGGTAAAACTCAATCATGTTAAAAATCCCTAGCTAAAACAGAAGAGGAGATATAATGGAGACTAATCCAGCGCCAGATAAAACAATCCTCTTCTTTTCAATGCTAAGGAGCAACAAACTCAAACCTGTGCTACTCACACACCAGATCAGCATTTTTGCAATAGTTAGGACCCCAAGAGAGATACTGCAAGTTGTGAATTGAAACTAGGAAGAGAAGGATAAAGATGATGTATTAGTGTTTGGAGAGAAGTAATAGAAAGACATGACGTGAGGATGAAGGAGAAGAGAATTGATGGAGAAAATAGACATAAAATTTATTTTATTCCCTCTCTCTTCCTCTCTTCACCAACATTTATTGGCCACTGACTATGTGCCGTTGTCCTGCAGATGCAGAGCTGAAAGATGAAGCCTGGGCTTTTAAGGAGTTCATGGTCTAATTAGGAAAATAAACTATTTCCAGAAAGCATTGATTTAAGTAGAGTGTGGAAATTACCCAGGTAATCATATGCACAGTGGATTGGGAGCCCAGAAACGGAGCAACTCCTTTAATCTGGGAAATTAGGGAAGGCTTCCTGAAGATGATGCCATCTAAGATAAATCTTGAAGGATAAACAGAATTAGGCACGTGAAGGAAAAAGTTGAAAGAAGGAAATATTGATGTGAGTGTACTTTTGTAGCATGAAAATAAAATCATGGGAGAAGAAAAGAAGTATAGATGGTCCCCAACTTACAATTCTATTTGACTTACAATTTTTTAAATTTGCCATGTGGTAAAGTGATACACATTCATTAGAAACTGTACTGTGAGCCTGGACAACACAGCAAGACCGTATGTCGCTACAAAAATTAAAATAAAAAATTTAACTGGCCCTGGTGGCATGTACCTATAGTCCCAGCCACTTTGGGAAAGAAACCATGCTGTGAATTTGGATATTTTTCCAGGGTAGCCATATATGCAGCAAAATACTCTGTTGTGATGCTGTGTGGCAGCAGTGAGCTGCAGCTCTCCGTTTGGTAGGTTAGGTGTATTAAATGCATTTTTGACTTATGATATTTAGAATTTAATGATAGTTTTATTGGGACATAACACCTTCATAAGTTAAGGACTATCTGTAGTTTGGAGAGATGCAGATGACAATTTTTAAACTGCTTTTGGAAAAATGTTATACATGTAAAGCAAGTATATGTCAATTTAGTCCTAGTGAAGACATTTGTAAAAAGTTGTTTACATTATGTCATCATAAATAAAACTAACAGCATTAGATAAGTTTGCCTTTTAAAATACCATGGCAATTCCTTTAGTAAAATAAATATTTTTGGTTTTGAATGATTCGATTTTTTTCTTAAATTAAGTTTTTGATTGTTAATTGTCTGTTTACTTATTTTCCATTTACTGCATTGTGGAGTTAAATGCCCTATATCAGCCAAACAAGTATTTGTTGGATTGAATCAAGCATTTAGGCTGGGTGCAGTGGCTGGTTGGGCACAGTGATTCACACCTGTAATCCTAGCACTCTAGGAGGCTGAGGCGGGCAGATCACCTGAGGTCAGGAGTTCGAGACCAGGCTGGCCAACATGGTGAAACCCTATCTCTACTAAAAATACAAAAATTAGCTGGGTGTGGTGGCAGGTGCCTGTAGCTACTCAAGAGGCTGAGGAAGGAGAATCGCTTCAACCCGGGAGGCGGAGGTTGCAGTGAGCCGAGATCACGCCACCACACTCCAGCCTGGGTGACAGAGCAAGACTCTGTCTCACAAAAAAAAAAAAAAAAGTTTTTTAGTTACTTTCCTCTAATTTGATCATTTTCAAAATTTGATATCAAATTATTTTGAATATATTTATATAAAATATTGGAGAATTGGACCTGGCACATTTCTTGGCTCTTGATGGAGCAATTGTAACTTCAAAGGTCCCTATACTGAATGTCAATGTAAAAAAACTGACAACTTGGCACTCTTAAGCCAATATGACCATTTCACTGCCCTGGCTAGGTCCTTCTGGGGCTCTCTACACCTTTCAAAAACAATACTTTTTTTTGAGACAAGGTCTCACTCTGTCACCCAGGCTAGAGTGCAGTAGTGTGATCATAGTTCACTTTAGCCTTTTCCTAGGCTCAAGTAATCCTCCTGCTTCAGTCTCCCAAGTAGCTAAGACTACAGGTGCAAGCCACCATGCCTGCCTAATTTAAAATACAAATTTTTTAAAAAGATGGTTGGTGGGGTGGGGGAGTGGGGTTTCCCTATGTTGCTTTGGCTGTTCTTGAACTCCTGGCTTCAGATAATCCTCCTGCTCTGGCCTCCCGAAGTGCTGGGATTACAGGGCTGAGTCACCATGCCTTGTTTCTGTAGCTTGAAGGATAAAGTTCAAACCATTTTACCTGAACACATGCACCTCCCACCGTGTCACCCTTGCCTGGGTCACACAGAGCCCAGTGCTACTACTTTTAATGTGGCCTGGTCTTTCAGTCCTCCATGTTTCCCCACATGCTCATTATTTGACACTCAAATGATGGAACTTCTTTGTCTCACTACCCGCTATCAGTCCTTTAAAATAAGCACAAGTTTTAGAAGCTTTTCCGGTCTCACTAGTCTGTTTCAAGCAGCCCCTCCTGTGTCGCTGCATCACAGCATTTACCCCACTCGGCTGTCATCAGTCATTTACTTCTCTTCCTCCTTGACAAGACAGTGAATTTCTTATGGCAGAGAATATATCTTCTGGATTTTTATTTCTAGCACCTATTTGGCACTCAATAAATGTTCTCTCAGTTAGTGAACATGTGAAGCAATGATGGGCAAGTTATCCAAGTATGGTAGAACTGGCCAAAGGGAAAAAACAAGAATCCACGATGACAGATTCTACAAAACAGAAAAGAGCAGTGGTAGCTGGAAGTGAGGACTTTGAATGAACTAGAGAACCTGTCTCATGGTCAGAGAATATCAGAAGATCTGAATTTGAGATCCTAGTCTTTCAGTGATCAGCCTTGAGCTTCAGGTTCTCATATATCATACACGTAGAAATACCTACATCACAAAGAGGATTAAAAAACAGAACAGACGGGCCGGGCACGGTGGCTCGTGCCTGTAATCCCAGCACTTTGGGAGGCCGAGGCAGGTGGATCACGAGGTCAGGAGATCAATACCATCCTGCCTAATACGGTGAAACCCCATCTCTACTAAAATACAAAAAAATAGCTGGGCGTGGTGGTGCACACCTGTAGTCCCAGCAATTTGGGAGGCCAAGGCAGGGGAGTCTCTTGAACCTGGGAGGCGGAGGTTGCAGTGAACCAAGATCGTGCCACTGCACTCCAGCCTGGAGACAGAGTGAGACTGTAAGAAAAACAAACAAATAAACAACAACAACAACAACAAACACAGAACAGGCATGAAAACAGCCAGCACAGTTTGAGCGTGCAGCAGTACTCAGCCTATTTGAGGAAAATCTTTTTTTAAAAAAGTTTTAATTTTTGGAGTACATAGTGTACATCTATAAATTTATGGGTAGCATGAGATATTTTGATACAGGCATGCAATGTGTAATAATCATATCATGGTAGATGGTGGTATCCATCAGCCCACACATTTATCCTTTGTGTCTCAACAATCTAGTTATACTCTTTTAGTTATTTAAAAGTGTACAATGAAATTATATTTTACTGTAGCTACTCTGTTGTGCTAGCAAATACTAGGTCTTATTCATTCTTTCTATTTTTGGGATCCATCTAAGGAAGATCTTAATCCTGGAAAATCATAAACTTCAGTTCCCCAGTTGTTTGCTTTAGCAAGTTCTGTATTAGTTTTAAATTCATGAACCTTATTTCTAAGATTTTTTTTCTGCCAAACTGTAATTATTATAAGACTCAACTTTCACAATTTGTGTTTAGGAAAGTTATTTTTAACTGCCAATCAGACATCCTAATAAGGATGATATGACTAGTATTATAGTAGCAATTTACTTCTACCAAAAGCAAAGCATGACATTTTCATTAGCCCCCATGGCCTTGTTGTGGGTGGATAAATAATTTATTCAACTTTTTGAAAAAATAGAAATAGCTCATAGGACTTAGGAATACATTTTATTTTGTACTAATTTCCTAATTAAGACTATTAATAGTGCTCATTTTCTTTTTTTTTTTTTTAACTGAAAGAGTACCTTAATAGCCCCTATTCTATTCCCTTTCAAGAGATACTTGTTCTGCATTGAGGGTAATGAATTTAGAATTTGTGAACACTCCGCTGGAGTTATTCCTTGCATTTGTGTCTATACTTTCATAACGAATGAAACACTTTTTGTATGTTCCTTAATTGCTACCCTGTCTTAATAGCCTCCACGAAAAGCTTCAGCAGTATCTTTAAGCACTTTAGTCAAATACACCATGACTTCTCCTGTGCCATTTTTATGTGTACGTTTTTCACTGTTTTATTTGGTATCTCTAGCCTTCCTAAAAACTGTTGACTTTTAAGTTAAGTACTATCTGTAATTTCCTCACTTTTTATTTTCTCATGTTTAATTTCTAACATCTGTGTCATCTTCCTTGGCCTTTCCCCCTTTCCTAAATCCTCAATTTTATTCCTCTCTCCTTCCTTTTTTGTCCTACCCCATCTTTCTGCCTCTACGGTGCTTTTCACACTTTGAACTGTTTTAAAATTAAACAATAAATGGGTGTGATGTATTACAGTCCTAGTTGGATTTCACTTACTTGCATGAAGGCTTTATTGAGCACAAGGTTTCTTAGAGAACCGGGAGGATTTTTGTCAGTGGTTACCTATATAATACAATTTAGAAGGCATGGAAGAAACTTTATTCCATGGAATTTAATTCTTCCTTACACATAGTTTGCTGATTTCAAAGGTTTTACAGTTAAAGATTTTGTGGGGGAGTGGGGGTGGGTTAAAAGTCTGTATACTCTTAAGTTTCAAACAACACAAGGAGAGTTAAAGCTTGAACTCTGATTCCTTAGTGTAAATACATTTTCCCAGATCTTTGCCTCAGTTTAGATTTTAATGTGGAGAAAACAGAGAAATCATCCAAATACTGGCTGCCTAAGGTAAGTGAAGAGGGACGAAATGAGAAGCTGAGAGCAGTCAGGAGCCCCAGGGATGAAGATCCCCTTCCTGACACATTTGCCCAGGGCTGGGAGGTTATGGAAGTGTCTTTTAAATCCGATGAATTCCACGTTTCTCTCCACCTGGCAACCCTCCACTCTCCCATATCTACACGTTTTTAATATACATAGAGAAACTTATTGTTTTCGCCCTCTGAAACTTTTTGTGTTGGTGTAATGTTCTTTTTTCCATATGATCACATTTTAAAATCTCTTCTGCCAACTTTTTTTTTTCTGACTTCTATTAACATCTTATGAGGCTGCATTTCATAAGCTTTATATGTATCCTCAACCTACATATTTAGTTTATTGTAACCTCCTCCCAACCCCTCATAATTCTTTGAATCATATAATGGCATTCACTGCAGAGGGGCTAATTTGGATAAATGGATCTGACGTTTGGTGAGGGTCACATTTGTTTTCTTATGCATTCCTTGGCAGTGCTGCCATTATCAGCTAATAGATGGTCCCTTGTAAAATGTCTATATTTTATGTGGTACATTTTCTGAATGTTGGTTATTTGGAGATAGATTTAAGTGGCTGTGTTTTGTTACTATAAAATCAGCCTGGAGGGTAAAAGAAAGAAAGAAACACAACTCTGGAAAGCATCCCTTTGGCTTAGAGAATGCAAAGGGAACCACTGCAACTCCAGGCAATCTCCTCGTGACCAAGGCTTTTTCCACCCTGTTAGGAGAATTCTTTGTGACTGAGAATCAAATGATGTCTTTAAGTGAGTCAGGATGGAATGGAATGTCATCTCAGTTTTTTTTTTTTTTTTTCCAAGAGGGCTATAAACCATTCCACACTACCTTTTAGGAGGAAGAATTAGGTGGTGGTTGTGAGATATTTATATGTTTGTATATGGAGGGGATGATGGTGGTGGGAGGGAGTCCAGTAAACTGTTTCCCTGGATAAAACATTTAATACCCTCGTTTCTCCATTGGAACTTAATGTGTATTTTTAGATTTATAGAATGTTAGAGTCCTAAACACTTGGGGAGCTGGATAGAAGTTTGGATATCATCAAATTTAACCCCTTCCTAAGTGTAAGAACTTAGAATTTAATAGTATCATAGGCCAAAGATCCCTTGAAACGTGGTGGAAGACGCCACAAGTCAATGCTAAAGGCCTTCTTTTTTGGGAGGGGGAAGGTACAGTTCTGCAGACTTTTCTGGCTGACCTTGTTTCGCTCTTGACTTTGGAATTGGATGGAGAATCTGGAGTTTGACTCAGTCAAATCTGGTTTGCTCCTCGGACTCCCTGACTCATTCCTGTCCTGCCCAATTTTCTGCTTGCCTTTGGGTCAGACTGAGTTCTGCTCTGTACTTTGCCCACTTGGGTTCTATTCTTATCTCCTCTTAGCTTTGGCTCTCCAGCATGGACCTTCCTTGAGTCTTTGATTTTGCATCAACTGATGTTTCTAGTAAGGGCTGACTCCACCTCTCTCCCAGTGCTGACAGCTGACATCCCTGCTGAGTCCTGATTTCCACCAGCTGTTTAGCATTCTGGATCATTCCTTGTTGACCAGCTGCTTCTGGCCATCCTCACCTGGACAATCCGCAGTAGTTTTGGCATGTTGCTCACTGCTTCCATCGCCTGACGGTACCTACCTTAGTTCTAGTTTAACATGTTTTCCCCAGTTCACATAGCTCATTGATGAGGCTCAGATTGGAATCTTCTGATTATCAATATCTTTTCCATAGCTCTCACAGAATAATTGCTTATTCTCCTTTTCTCTAACTTCACATTTTATGTTTACAATATTCCTGGCTAGGAAAAGAAATGAAGTGAACAGTCTCTGTCTCTCTCTCTCTCTCTCTCTCTCTCTCTCTTTCTCTCTCTCTGTCTTTCTCTCTCTGTCACACACAGAATCATATGTACACAACTTAAATCTCTAAATTTATAAATTTACATTTTCCTTTTTAAATGATTTTTCTTTCCTCTATTGTGAATTGTTTTTCTTTTCTCATTTGCTAACTTTGGAAAGAGAAAAAATCCAGACATTGGAATGTCTGAGTTTATTTAAGTCTCAGTACTCTGTTCAATTTAATGAACGGAAACAAAAAAGGAAAATCAAAATGCTGGCCTGGATCTTCGTGACTCCAGGATTGGCCCTTTTTGGTGGCCATTGATAGATAATGTATTTGAAAAATAGAAGTAATTGTTGGTTTCAACTTACTTTTTAAACACATCAAAGTATACAAACATGCTCTAAAACACAGAAATTTGGAATTATGAAAAAGTGAGAGAAATTGTGAAAAACATAATTGTATATAATTTAACATTCTGTTATCTAAAATAGAGGATAAAATGGGTCTCTGAATGCACACTAACAAGTACAGGTTGTTTACTTAAATGGTTATATTTCTTAGACTGAAAAAAGTACTAAAATAATAATATTTAAAATAAAATTTTAAACTCTATACAAGTTATAGAGTTAAGCCTCTGACCAAATATGAAATCAGTGTACTTGCCTATATAATTGAAAATGTAATGGAGAAGAGATTCTATGCATAGTTAACAGCAGCATGAAATATAATGTATCTAGGAATAACAGTAACAAGGTGTGTATGGGGCTTACATACACAAAACCTATACAACTTTCCTGGCTAGGAAAACTCAATATTATAGTGAAGATGTAAAATTTTCTCATATTAACTTTCACAGAATTCAGAACACCATTTCAACAGGGTTATCTTCAGAATTTAACAAATTCTAAAGTTTATCTTCAAGTATACATGAAATTGTTTTTTAAGTACTGGAGATAACAATCCCTGCTATATAGTAGAACAACTCTAATGTTAAAACAATGTAAATAAATTGAAAATATAAGGTGGGGAATATATTTCCAAGAATAACTGCTGGTAATAGTAGTTATTTTACAAAGAGACTATTAAAATAGGTCAGTAAAAAATTATAACAACTTCAATGTATTAACTTGAAATACTTCACAAAAGCTGAAAACGTAAGGTCAAATTCATGTATGAAAAATATTGTCTTACTAGAAATTAAATATAACCAAATAAAATGACTGAAACATGTTTTTCTCTTTTTGATCATTCAAATACTTATAAAAATGAATAATAATTAGTGTTGCCTAAGGCATAGTAAGACATACAGGTTCATTCCCTGCTGTGCAAAAAGCAATTGCTCAATAGGCATATAGAGCCTTAAAGTGTCATTCTTAGTGACTCGATAATTCTATTTGAAATATTCATTCTTGGAGTCCTGGGTAAATGTCTTTAGAGGAATCAAGATAAAGACAATGATAAGTACACAATTGCAGAGTTGTTCACAATCATGAAATAGCGCAAAGCACATACACATCTGGCGTTAGAGAAACAAGTAAAAACTTATTTTGGAATATTCTGTATTCACTAAAAATTAAATTTGCCACATATTTTTTATTGTGTGGGAAATGCTTATTATATCATACTAATTTAAAGGCACAGTTATAAACTATGCTAGAAATGACATAAAGAGATAGCACCAAAGAAGGAAGTAAAGCTAATATTAACCATGGTTGTGTCTCCATAGAATTATAGGTAATTGTTTCACATCTTTATGTTTCTCATTGTTTTCCACGCTTTTAATGTGAACATCTCAGTAATCAATAAATTGTTGAAGCTAACAAATATCTTTGGAATGTACATCCATTTTTAAGAGAGCAAACCACATATTGCCAATAATAATAATAAACTCAGGGATCTGATGTAGCTGATGAGCACTATCAGCGATTTTATTTGTAGCCTTTTGTCATTGAGAGCCCATAATGGCACAGAATATAGAGGTCAAAATATAAGTAAGAAATAAATGCTATTTATGGAAATGCCTTCTGTTACTAATTCATGTTCTTGACTTTCACTTGTGTGAATATCAATGTCACATGTGTCTTTGAGTATTTTCTAGCTTTTATGTTACTCAGGAGAAATGGCTAAATTCTTATAATAATGTGTTATACAATTGACTTATTTTCAGTTGTAGTTTTCTTCCTTACAAATGCATTGAGAAAGTTGTATATTTTTCTTTCTTTGATTTTTCTATGGGAAGGAAAGTATAAACTCAGTAAGAGGGAAAAGAACCATGTTTCTTGTTTGTATATTACAAAATGTTTCATTTTTCAGTGGGAGAGTGAATGTTCTGATGAAACACAGTCCACCAATGACTTCTGCCATAAGTAGCCAAATCCACTAACAATTTATACATGCTTTTTGTGGTTGTTTACTGTATTGTTCAATAAATCTTACATACTTATTTTAACAGTAACCATATGAAGCATCTTAAAGCAACATGTACATGCGAAAGCTGTACATTTGAGAAATGTCAATCATTTTATGATAGCTGGTTACATTATTTTTACTAAATATATCACTTTATCCCAATAGCAATAGTAGTTGAATGTAATATTTGATTGAAATATTATTTTTCAGTGCCTTAAAGTTAAAAGTTAAGATTGCATTTAGTATAGTCTCTTAAGTAGCGTTTATTTTTCCCACTCCATGTTTCTAAGGCTAAGGTGTTTCTGAGTCTGAAATGTTCCTTCTATAGGTAAGTAGCACCCCTGCATGACTGAGTTACTGATAGTAGTTTTGACCCCCTCCCAAAAGTCCTCTTAAAGTTAGAAAAGTGTGACTGTGATCCACAAATGCAGTAAGAGGATTAAAAAAAATGGTGGCATGATTTAACCAAGGACGAGTAATTGTTTTCTAATTTGCCAGCTCAGTTTGAGTTACATGTTTGAATGCAAATAACCTCCTTGGGGCATATCCAAAAAGAAATTAATTTAGGAACTCACTCAGAGATATTATTGCAAATGGTCTAGTTTTATAATTTGGTGCCTGGAGTCCAAGGGTGGCTGATCGGGTGGGTAAGAGTCCTTGGGTGGCTGACAGGGTAGGTAAAAACCTAACTTTTACTTGAGTAAAAGTTTACTTCTGTGTTTCAGAGTTTTTTCCTCTGTAAATTGGGGATAATGGACATATAATAGTAATTCCTACCTTTAAAATTGTCGGGAGAATTAAATGTGTGAATACAGTAGAGTGCCTGGCACATAGCAAGCACTTGATAAGTACTACATGTTGTAGGGGTCTGCCAGGGCAGCAGCACAGTGTGATGATAGTTAACTTGTCTTGAGTAACAGAGTTCCCTTAATGAAGTCTTAAGTTTTCACTCTTTTTGGAAGCTATGTGCCGCATTGACTTGCATTAGGTGCCCACCGCTAAATCACCTTTTAAAGAAAACCCTGGCAGTTCCTAAACCTCATTTCTCCTGTGCCTTCATTATAAAGTAAATTTTTTATTCACTCTGTTTAAAATAAAATCATCTTTGTTTAAACCAACATGATTGTGGTCTCTGCTAGCTTCTTGTTTTTCACAAATCTGACCAACATGACATCATCCAAGTCCTCGTTTGGGTTCAGCAATAGATACCATTCTCACTACCTGAGATTGAAACTGAAATCTCTGGTTGTATTATTTGACTGCCTTCAAATTCACACATTTGTGTCATTATGCAAACTACATTTCTCCATCTTATTCACAAAGATATTTTGAATAACCTTGTTAGTACCTTTGGTGAAATCCAGGAATACTTTGTCCATAGTGTATCTCTCATATACCTGTTTAAAACCAAGCAAAAAAGAAAATGAGATTGGCTTGGCATTATTTGCTTTAAGGAAACCATATTGGTGACTAATTCTTGCTATTTCCTTTTCTAAATTTCAAAAGAGTACTTTACAATCTTTCTTTCAACGAGTATATATTGAACTTGAACTCTGCGAGGCATCAGTTTGAATCCCAGGATTTTTCCAAGAATTAACATCAAATTTACAAAATCCAGTTTCCACATCTTCAAAACGAGGCAATATGAGGCATATTACAGGATTATTACTATGATTCAGTAAGAAATATGTAAAAGCACCTAACAGAGTGTCAGAGCAGAGAGGTGCTCACTACTAAGTCAGTTTCCTTTCTCAGTTTCAGAGAGAGTGAACCCAAATAATTGATCTATAAATCATTCTATCAAATTATCTATCAATCCATCAATTGATTGTTTCATTCATCCATCCATCCATCCTAAAATTCATCCACCTTTATTGCTCACCTCCTCTTTTATTGAGGTGGTATAGCAGGGTGGGATGGGGTGGTAAGAGCATGGATTCTGGGGCTCATAGTGTGTCAGTTTTAATCCTGGCTCTTGCTGACTGTGTCATGTTGGTAAATCATTTAAATGCCTCTGTGCTTCAGGCCCCTTGTATATAAAATGGGGATGATAATAGTACTTATGTTATAGGGATTAAATGTCTATGTGAATGTCTGTGTCTATGTCTGTCTATGTCTTTGTCTATGTCTATGTCTGTCTATGTCTTTGTCTATGTCTATGTCTGTCTATGTCTATGTCTATGTCTATGTCTATGTCTATGTCTATGTCTATGTCTATGTCTATGTAAAGTACTTAAAACAGTGCCTGACACATAGTATATGCCATAAAAATATCAGCTGTCAAATGTCAGGCTCTGTTCTGGTGCAAGGCTATGTGAAACAGGGAACAACTGAGGCTGTTTCCTGCCCTACAGTGCTTACAGTTAGTGGAGCACCGCATACTCTCTGTTAAGCCATGAGACTGGTTCAATCATCTGCCATTTTTTTAAAGGATTTGGAAACTGTTGAGGAAAAAAAAAATATGATGATGAGGGAAAAAATTTCTTTACAAATTGTTTTTGGAGTATGTATATGCGTAGTTAGATATAATCATATGCACATACAATTGTGAGTTCTGTTTTTGTATTTGCTTAACGTTCTTTGTGTATATGGTATCAAGTATTTTGTGTACATTGGCTATATTTTTTACTTTAATTGGCTCATATACTACCCTGTTGTATAAATATTTCATAGTATACTAAGGGATTTTGATTTATCTTTTTTGGCATATAGGGCATTAAAAATTTTTATTATTAGAATGTTATTGTCATGAGAATATTATTATATTGAATATTACTGTGCAAATGGAATGATTCAATCAAACTGAATTAAAAGATTTATAGTTCTCATTCTTTTTTTTTTTTTTTTTGAGACAGTCTCACTCTGTTGCCAGGGCTGGAGTGCAGTGGCACAATCTTGCCTCACTCCAACCTCCACCTCCCAGGTTCAAGAGATTCTCCTGCCTCGGCCTCCTGAGTAGTCCCTGTACTTGGAGTCCTCCTGGGACTACAAGCACATGATACCACACCTGGATAATTTTTGTATTTTTAGTAGAGATGGGGTTCCTCCATGTTGGCCAGGCTGGTCTCAAACTCCTGGCCTCAAGTGATCCGCCCTCCTCGCCCTCCCAAAGTGCTGGGATTATAGGTGTGAGCCACCACGCCCAGCCAAATGTCGATTTGTAATATCACAAACAACATTCAAACTAATTTTTACAAATGAGAGCAATCATCTTAGCTTTAATGTGTTTATTCTTCAATTAATATAGGGAAACAGTATTTGAGATAAATTACTTCCACATTTCTCATAATAATAGTATATGTATAGGAAAGATAACATTCTCAAGGCCAATTTTACTGGATTTTATTATCATATTGTATTATAGATTAATATTTATAAAATGTTTGAATTATTTGAGTGATAGTTCTGTAAATAGAGATGTCATCTTTAGGAGTAATTTAAAGAAAATGAGTAATTTAAGGGAAACAAGACTAGTCTGGGTGGGGTTAGGGAGGATGGACAGAGAGCAGCAAGACTGGGGAGGTGGAGTCTTATTTAGAGATTTCCAACAGTGACTTCCTTCTGAATACAGTAGTATTTCCCGGAAGAGCACTTCCTGTGCTGTATACATGCAAAAGAGGGTTGCATTACCTTTCTTCTGGGTTCCTCCGGTGGAATGACGTTGTAGGCAAAATTTATTCTACCTTTGGAATCTTTTGGAATAAAAAATAACGTTTACTATCTTATGCCTCTTTTCTGTATTATGTACAGTAAGAAAATAATGTTTCCATTCGTAAGACTAATTTATGCATGGAAGGCAGCAAATGAGAAAATGGGTAAATATAAAGTAGTAAATTTTTATGCTTCATTTGAAAATTCCTTTATTTTAATAAGTTTAAATTAAATTCAGTGGGGACATATTAAAAATAGGGTTTCAAAACAGAAAAATCAGAGAGAAGTTGTAGGCTTGTATATTCTGGCATGTTGCTTTCCATTACCATATACTTGAATTTAGATTATGTTTGATATATTGCTTAGAGTCTGAATGTGCAGTTGAAGTGAGTTTAGCTTCATTATTAATCTTTCCAGTATGTCAATAGAGAACAAATAGATTTTAGGGCAAGAAGTCTGACAATGGCATCCCCAACAAATTATTTTTTGGGGTTTTTTTTCCCCCTTTAGGAGAGAGGTTCCTGCTGTGTTGCCCAGGTTGGTGGGCAGAGGTGCAATCATAGCTCAATACAGCCTCAAACTCTTGGGCTCAAGGGATCTTCCTGCCCAAGCCTACTGAGTAATTGGGACTACAGGCATTACAGGCATATGCCACCATGCCTGGCTGATTTTTTACAAGTTTTTTCTAGAGACAGGGTCTTGCTTTGTTGCCTAGCCTTGTCTTGAACTCCTGGCCTCAAGTGATCCTCCCTCCTCAGCCCCTCAAAGCACTGGAATTATGGGCATCAGCCACCATGTCTGGCCTCCTAATTTCTATCTAATACTTACTAACATGTGCCAGGCACAAAAATAAGACTTTAATTTACATCACATCTATTTTACTTAACCTTCATGAAACTTGTGCGAGATAGGAATCATCATTATGTGCTTTTTATTGATGATGAAACTAAGGCTTGAAGACTTAAAATATTGTATGATCATGATGGAGACAAATCCTGGCTCACCTATTTAAAGATGTATTGCTGGGTTTTTTTTAAGGTGTATTTAACAAATATTGTATATACTTAAGGTGTGCAGTGTGATGATTTGATATACATATGCATTTTGAAGTAATCACCACAATCAAGCTAATTTACACATTTTTCACTGCAGCTGGTTAACACTGTTTTTGTGTGTGTGGTAACTGAAGATCTAAGCTTTTGGCAAATTTCAAGTACAGAATAAAGTATTGTTAACTGCAGTCACATTGTTTACTACATCTCCAGAACGTATTTGTCCTCATAACGGAAACTTTGTACCCCTTGACCAACATATCCCCCTCCCATAATCAAATCTAATATTCATCTAATCCATGTTAATATACTATATAATGTCAAATAAAATCTATTCGATATGTATGGAATTCCACATATATATGAGGCCATATAGTATTTGTCTTTCTGTGTCTGACTTATTTAACTTTATATGTTGTCCTCTGGGTTCATCTGTGTTTCAGCAAATGTCAGAATTTATTTTTTTATGACTGAATGATAGTCCATTGTGTGTGTGTATGTATACATATATACTCACACACACATGTATGAATGTCCACCTTATTTTCTTTATCCGTTTATCCACTGATGGACAGTTGCTTAGGTTGTTTTCATATCTTGGATTTTGTTAAGCATGCTGAAATGAACATGGGAGTGAAGATATCTCTTTGAGGTACTGGTTCATATATTTTGGGTATATAGTCATGTACCACATAACAACGTTTCAATCAATGACAGTCTGAATGTAGCATAGCGGTCCCATAAGAGTATAAGAATGAATTTTTATTGTTTCTTTTATTTGTTTAGGTATGTTTAGACACTCAGTATTCATACAATAACATGCTGTACCGGTTTGTAGCCTAGCAGCAATGGACTATAGCTTATAGCGTAGGTGTGTGGTAGGCTGTTCCATCTAGGTTTGTATAAGTATACTCTATGTGCTTGCTCTTATATGATGAATTACTTAGCAGTGCATTTCGGTGTTAAGTGATGTATAACTGTATACCTAGAAGTGAGGTGGCTGAATGACAAAGTAGTTCTATTTCTGATTTTTGAGCAGCTTCCCTGTTTGTCAAAATGGCTGTGCCAATTTACATTTCCACCAACAGTGAGAAGAATTTCCTTTTCTCTATGTCCCTACCACACTTGTTATTTTTTTCTGATAGCAGTCATTATAAGAGATTTGAGGTGATAGCTCCTGTGAGTATGATTAATATTTCCCTGATAATAGCGAAGTTGAACACCTTTTTATTTATCTGTTGGTCATTTGTATGTCTTCTTTTATGAAATGCCAATTCAAGTCATTTGCTTATTTTAACATTGGGTTATTTATTTATATTTGCTATGGAGATGTATTAGTTCCTTATATATTTTGGAAGACTATCCCTTAATATATGGTTTGTAAATATTTTCTCTCATTCTGTACATCGTCTCTTCACTCAATCGATCATTTTCTTTGTTGTACAGAGACTTTTTAGTTTGATATAATCTCATTTGTCTATTTTTGCTTTTGTTGCCAGTGCTTTTATGGCCATAATCTAAAAAATTGTTTCCCAGGCCAATATTAAGAAACTTCCCCCTATTTTTTTTCTATTAGTTATATGGTTTTATGTCTTATGTTTTAGTCTTTAATCCATTGTGAGTTGATTTTTGTATACAGTGTCAGATACAGGTCAAATTTCTTTCTTCTGCTTGTGGATATATAGTTTTCTCACCACCATTTATTGAAGAGATTATCTCTTCCCTATTCTATGTTCATGGCATCCCTGTGATGATCATTTCACTGTAGATGCATGGATTTATTTCTGGACTCTCTATTTTGTTCCATTGATTTGTTTTGATTATTGTAGTTTTGTGATCTATTTTGAAATTGGGAAGTGAGATGCCTCCAGTTTTGCTTTTCCTGCTCAAGTGTACTTTGGCTATAGTCTTTCATAGTTCCATATAAGCACTTGGATTTCTTTTTCTATTTCAGTAAAGAATGCTGTTGACATTTTGATAGGGTTTATATCGCAGATTACTTTGGATAAAATACACATTTTAGTGATATTAGTTCTTCTAATCCATGAACATAGGATGTATTTCTGTGTCTTCTTTAATATTCTACATTAATGTTTTCTAATTTTTAGTGTACAAGTCTTTTAATTTCCTGGTTGATTTTTTCCCCAATTGTTTAATTCTATTTTTTGTTACTATTGTTCATATAACCGAGTAATCTATTGGAGAATAAGCTTCAGACCACAAAAGTGCCTGAAGAGATAGCGATCTATAGATTAGTGGTGTGTTTACTTGATATGCACATACATACACCCGGAGACACACACTCAAGAATGGCTAAATAAGAGTCAAAGAGTAAGAACAGAATATGCAGTGAGCACATGCTTTATGTAGACACATAGATATAATATGACCATTAAATATGGGGGCAGCATAATCAACGTTTTTAAAAAATGAAGTCTGGTGCTGTGGCCCATGCCTGTAATCCCAGCACTTTGGAAGGTTGAGGTGGGAGGATTGCTTGAAGCCAGGAAGGAGTTTGAGACTAGCCTAGGCAACATGACAAAACCCGTCTTTACAAAAAATAGAAAAATTAACTAGGCATGATGGCGTGCACCTGTAGTCCCATCTGTTCGAGAGGCTGAGCTCTGAGGGTCACTTGATCCCAGGTGTTTCAGGCTGCAGTGAGCTATGCTTGCACAATTGCACTGCAGCCTAGGTGACAGAGTGAGACCCTGCCTCAAGAAAAAAAAATATATAATGTTTTCTATATGTGGTAGGATAAACATATTTATTATGTAATTATTATGTATATGATGTAGAATAAAGCAAATGAGAAATTGTGAGATATTCTAATTTTATCATTACCTGTGTCCTTGTGAGCCAGAAGTATTCCAGAAGTTCTGCACTTTAAAAACCACCATCAATAAAAACTTAAGGTAAATACAAAGTTGTTCTAACGTACTTAATATAAAAATCATCTACACATTTATAAGAAAAAATAATAACCCAATAGAAAATTGCCAAAAAGATATAACTAGGCATTTTGTAAAATAAGATGTGTAAATAACTGTAAGCATTAGTAATCAGTGAGATGCCCCCCTTTTCCCTATCACACTGGAAAGAAAATCAGATCAATGATAAAAATGATAATACCAAATTTTGTTGAGAGAAACTGCTTATATAATGTATTTGACACTTACTCTTCTCATTGAGACCTTCTTAAGTTACCCTGTTAAAAAGTGCAACTCTTCCCAAAGGGCTTTATTTTATTTATTTATTTATTTTTATTTTTTTTTATTTTTTAATTTTTTATTATACTTTAAGTTCTAGGGTACATGTGCATAACGTGCAGGTTTGTTACATATGTATACTTATGTCAAAGGGCTTTATTTTTCTCCTTAATTTTCTCCATTGCAATGCCACAAATAATACAGATTTTATTCATTTATCTCTCCCTTTGGCAATCTTGGAGATGAGGATTTTTGTCTATTTTGTTCACTGCTGTAACCCTACACAATGCCTTGTATTTAGTAGGAACTCAATAAAACTTGTTCAATGAATAAATAAAATGTTTTAAAATTATACACATTTAAAAGATTTCCCTTTCCAAGAATGGATCGTAGTGAAATAAGATCATGTATAGAGCTTTGTCTGCAATGATGTTTATTGAAGAAGTACTCAGAAATTTTAGGAAAATAAAATGTAAATATTACAGGTTAGCTCAAGTAACTTACGATAGACCCTTATAATTAATATTCTTCAGCCATAGTAGGTAACTATTTCTGGACCAGAACATATGACTGCTAAGTTTAAAATAGTTACAAAACATAATGATCACTTCTTAATTTTATAAATACACATTTGTTACAGAATCATGGTATGGAGAAAAGAATAAAAAGTAAACATTCACATTTAGAGAAAAAAGCTAAAATTATGCATAAACCAAAATTATTTCTATGTGGTAAGGTTTTTATTTCTTCTTTTGTCTCTGTTGATATTTAAATATTTTTTCTTTAATCATTTGGCATTACTTTACCAGTACTTCTTCACAAAGAGATCCTAATTAAAAAGACCTATTTTTTAGTATAAGCAGTCTCTGGTGTGAGGTGTGACCAGACCTCGGTAATGTGGGTGACTTTCCTATATCACGTTTCCATTGACATAGCTTAGGTTGTGTGGACCGTCATAGCAATTCTGGTCAGGCCAAACCATTGTAAAATATGATCCACATTTTATTCAAAATCTGTACAAAAAACAGTTTACGTCTGAACTGTGAATGATAATTAGTATGGACAAGAATTGTTAATGTGTTCATAATAACTGTGAATCTTAATACATTAACCTATATAACTGTTGTCTTTAAGAGCAAGTTGTATGTAATGTACTGAGCCATCTTGAAATTGAAAGCACTGCTTAGATTCCTTGTTGGACTCTTACTCCATCTTTTGTGTGGCCTGCAAATTGACATGCAGACAATGGAGAGCTCATAAATGCTAGGGGAATAAAAGATAACTTTAACTATAATTTATCAGTAATATGTAGAGATAATTCCTAAGAGGAAATAAGATCTGAGGAAATTACAGGAAATATTAAATCTGTGATTCTGTTTACGGTAGAAATGCCGACCAACAAATTCCAGCTGTTTCTCTGTGGGTTACAGAAGTGTCACAGGCCTGTTTGTAGTTACTGAACTGTAGACTTGAGACTGGATCTTATGGAGCCTTGTTGGTTTGATTTGGATTTACTCAGATTTGTCCAAAGGGACATTTCCTATACGTAATGCATGTATGGAATGCACCCTGTACCAAGTTTTTGTTTCTAAAACTTCTCTAGTGTCTTCCCCTTTCCTGCCAACACTGTGCTTCCCCACAAATGTTAGTGTAGTTTTGTTTATTTAACACTTATATAGCACTTACTCGTACCGTGCACTGTTCTGAACACTTTCAAAGTGCTAATTCATTTAACTTATCATAATAAGCTTATGAGGCAGGTACTATTTTTTAAACCAACACAAAAGTAAAAACCTTGAAGGACAAGAATAATAATTTTTGGAATTAAAATAGCTTCTATATGAAAAAGGTAATTAAAAGAGAAGCTATAGTCGAGGAGAAGAAATTTGAAATTTGTGTAACTGATAAAGGATTTGTTTCTAGACCAGTACAAAATTTCCTGTAAGTCCATAAGAAAAACAATTTCACCGAAAAAAAAAAAAAAAAAAGCAAGACAACCCTCAACACCTGATGACCTTTAGTCCCATGAAAAGATACTTAATTTCTCCAATTGTGGGAATTATAAATAACCATGAGCTGTACCATTCTCCCTCTATCAGACAATAACAAAAGTTGGTGAGAATATGGAGCATGGTGGAAGTAGTGAATGGCATCAATTATTTTAAAGTGCAATTGGGCAAAATCTAATACAGCTGAAAATGTGTCTGGTTTCTGACTGAGAGGCTCCACTTCTTTCTCTGTCTACTCTTAGGAAATCACTGATAAGTAAATGATATTTACTGTTACTATGCACTGTGCTAAGCAATTTACAACCGTTATAATTTCCTTAGAACAAATGAGAAAATTGGAGCTCAGAGAAGTTAAGCGACTTGCCCATGGTCATAAAATTAGATTAGGTTAAGATTAAATGTCAGGCTTATGTTCCCAATGAATTTTATTTATTGATTTATTGATTATCTTCCATATAAGGCAGCAGTGTGTAGTGAGGTGGGCTATGGACCTGGAATGTAAAGACCTGAATGTGAATATCTTAGTCCTTCAATTTTTCATATTCCAAATAGGAAGCATTTGTCTTTTCTCATAGCATTCTTGAAAGAATCAGTTCATAAAATCGTTGCCAATATTATGAGGCATTTTGTGACTATTGGGTGGATCAGTGGTTAGTTGGGAAGAAGTCAGGAATGAGTAGAGCCCAGGCAACACTTCCAGTGCTCCCAAGTGGCCTTGGGGGCAGACAGTAGCTCAATTGCCAGTGGCCTAAGGATGTTCCTATATGTTAGAGTTTGTTTGCATTTTTGTTAATATCTAGTGAATCTACCCTACTGAATGAACCTAGAGAAATACCAGTTCAAGATCTCATCCCCAGCTAAGAGATTTGAGCCTTTAGGTCCAGACATTGCCCCATCTACGTCTCTAAGCCTCAGTTTCATCAACATGAAGATCATAAAACTCATGTCATAGGAGGACTAGAAATAGTATTTTTTGTGGTGCCTGGTACATACAAGGCTTCAGTTAATGTAGCACTAAGATGCTGTATTTTATATACCTACTCCCTTTTTAAGCCCTCTGTGGGACTGGTCTTTAGCAGCACATCACTCACAGAGCTTTGTGTGGTCTACTCTCATGAACTTCACCACCAGAAGTCAAGCAGTAGAAAGTGGTGATTAACACATGAGCATTGGACCCAAGATAGAATTTCTGCTTGGTGCATAATGTTTACATGAAATTAAAAGGTTACTTACACTTTCTAAACCTTGATTTGCTTATCTTTAAAGTGAATATAATGATGGTATTCATACTTACCCCATAGGATGTTGGAAGAATTAAGTGAAATAATGTGTACTAGTAAAATGTGCTTAGCACAGAACCTTGCACCTACTAAATGCTTAATAAATGGTTCATTTGAAAAAATGTTAATCTTAATTAGTGAAGGTTTTTATGAAGATCCTATTGATAATCGAGCTTGTGACTTTAACCCAAATCTATTCAAAGCTCATGTGTATTGTAGCACACTTCCTATGTTTGTTTGAAGACTTACCGGTAACCTGACTGCCTGTGAGTTTCCTATTACTAGTAATATTTTAAATATGCATTAGACAATTACTTTGAAGGAATGTAGAAAACAATGGAATTTTATATTTTTATTTTTTCAAATATATGTCTCTGTCTATATATCTAGATATATAGGTATCTATATCTATGTACATTTTTATTTTTATTTTTTCTTTTCTTTGAGACACGGTCTTGCTCTTTCACCCAGGCTGGAATGCAGTGGCATGATCATGGCTCATTGCAGCCTCAACCTCCCAGGCTAAAGTGATGTTCTCACTTCAGCCTCCCAAGTAGCTGGACCTGCAGGCACTCACCACCATGCCTAGCTAATTTTTTTGCCAGGCTAGCCTCAAACGCCTAAGCTCAAGGGATCCTCCTGCCTTGGCCTCCCAAAGTGCCAGAATTACAGGCATGAGCCACTGTGCCTGGTCTCATGTATACCTAATTTGTGGAGGGTTTTTTAAATCATGAAGGGATTTTGAGTTTTGTCAAATTTTGTCAAATGCTTTTTCTGCATCAAGTGAAATGATTATTCTGTTAGTGTGATGTATCAGGTTTATTGACATACATAGGTTGAACCACCTTTGTATCCCTGGGATAATTGTTTTAGTATGCTGTTGAACTCCATTTGCTAGTATTTTGCTGAGGACTTTTGCATCTATGGTCATCAGGGATATTGGCCTGTAATTTTCTTTTACTGTTGTGTTTTTGTCTGGTTTTGGTATCAGAGTAATGCTGGCCTTGTAAAATGAGTTTGAAAATATTCTTTCCTCTTCAGTTTTTGGAAGAGTTTGAGAATAATCGTTGTTTGCTCTTTAACTGTTTCGTAGAATTCAGTTGTAAAACCATCAGGTCCTGGGCTCTTCTTTGATGGCAAACTTTTTTTACTGATATTGTTTCATTATAATTCAGTTGTGGTAGGTTGAGTATATTTAGGAATGTATCTGTTTCTTCTAGGTTATCCAATATGCTGGCACATGACTGTTCACAGTAATCTCTCACGATCATTTGTATTTTGTGATATCAGTTGTAATGTCTTTTTAAATGTTTTTGGATTTTATTTATTTGAGTCTTCTTCTTTAAAAAACTTTGACCCCTCAATGATTTGTTGAGTTTGTTTATCTTTTCAAAAACCAGTTCTTTGTTTTGTTGCTTTTTAAATTTTTTTTGTAGTTCCTATTCATTTATTTCTGCTCTGATTTTTAATTATTTCCATTGATTTATAATTTTGGGGTTAGTCTGTTTTTGCTTTCTTAGTTCCATGAGGTGTATTATTAGATTGTTTATTGTAAATCTTTTTACTTTTTGATGTAGACACTTACTGCTATAAAGTTCCCTCTTAGTACTGCTTTTGCTGTGTTTCATAGGTTTTAGTATGTTGTGTATACATTTATATTCACGTCAAGAAATTTTATAATTTTTCTTTTATTTTCTTCCTCCCCCCCCCCATTTTTTTTTTTTGTTTGTTTGTTTGTTTGTTTCAATAGAGATAAGGTCTTGCGCTGTTGCCCAGGCTAGAATGCAGTGGTATAATCATAGCTTACTATAACCTCAAACTCCTGGGCTAAAGCTATCCTCCTGCCCCAGCCTCCTTGTACTATAAGCAAATTCTACAATTCTACCACACCTGTCTAACTTTTTTTTTTTTTTTTTTTTCCTGTAAGAAATAGGGTCTCACTATGTTTCCCAGACTGGTCTTAACTCTTGACCTCAAGTGGTTCTTCTACCTTGGCCTCCCAAAGTGCTGCTTTTACAGAGTGAGCCACTATACCCAGCCCTAAAATTTTTCTTTTACTTTCTTCATTGACTGATTTATTGTTCAGGAGCATGTTATTTTATTTCCATTTGTGAATTTTCTGAAGTTCCTGCTATTACTGATGTCTATTTTTATACTATTTTGATCAGAAAAGATAGTTCATATGATTTCAATATATATATATTTTTTGACGCAGAGTTTCACTGTTGTTGCCCATGCTGGAGTGCAATGTCATGATCTCGGCTCTCTGCAATCTCCACCACCCGGGTTCAAGTGATTCTTCTACCTCAGCCTTCCAGGTAGCTGGGATTACAGGCATATGCCACCATACCCAGCTATTTTTTTTTTTTTTTTTAGTAGGGAAGGGGTTTCACCATGTTGGCCAGGCTGGTCTTGAACTCCTGACCGCACGTGATCCACCTGCCTCAGCCTCCCAAAGTGCTGGGATTACAGACGTGAGCCACCATGCCTGGCTCAATCTTAAATTTTTTGAGACTTGTTTTGTAGGCTAATGTATGATTCGTCCTAGAGAATATTTTACTTGTAGTAGAGAATAATGTGTTGGATAGAATGTTCTACATATATATATATTTCCATTTGGCCTAGATCATTATTAAGTCTAATGTTTCCTTTTTGATTTTCTGTCTAGATGATATGTTTATTTTTTTAATGGCATATTAAAGTCTTTTACTACTATCGTATTGCCGTTAATCTCTCCTTTTAGAACTATTCATATTTACTTTATATATTTAGGTGTTCTGATTTGGGTACATATATATTTACGATTGTCATGTCCTCTTGCTGAAGTGACTCCATTATTATTATATAATGTCCTTCTCTAGTGTCTTTACAATTTTTGCATTAAAGCCTTTTTTTTTCTGAGCCTAGAAGCTCTTGCTTTCTTTTAGTTTTCAGGTGAGTGCAATGTATTTTTCCATTCCTTTACTTTCAGTCTATGAGTATCCTTAAAGACGAAGGGAGTCTCTTGTAGTCAGCATACTACAAGAGAATGAAAAGAAAAGCAACTGGTTTTTCTTTTTTTAAATTTTTATTTATTTATTTATTTTTCATTCATTCAACTACTCTGCTCTTTTTTATTTTGGAAGAATTTAATCCAACAAATTGAGTGTACTTATAGATAGGTAGGGAGTTAATACTGCCATTTCATTCATTGTTTTGTAGTTGTTCTGGAAATACTTTTTCTTTTCTTTCTCTCTTGCTGTCTGCCTTTGTGGTTAATTGATTTCCTTTTCTAGTAGTATGTTTTAATTTCTTGTTTTCTACTTTATGTGTATTTTTTGTTGGTGAATACCATGAAGTTTACAAGAACGTATGATTTTTGTAATAGTTATAGCACATAACAATAGTTATAGCACATTATTGTAATTAATAACAATTTTTGATTGCAACAACAAAAAACTCTACATTTTCACTTCACTCCCTCTTCTCCACATGTTGAATTTTTGATGTCACAACATTCATCACATTACATTGCATATTTTTTAACAAATTATTGTAGTTGTTATTGTTTTTAATAGTTTTATCTTTTAACCTTCATTCTAAAGATATAAGTAATTTACACACCATCATTACCTTATGAGTATATTCTGAATTTGATTGTGTACTTACTTTTATCAGTGAGTTTTATACTTTCAGATTTTTTGTATTGCTCACTCATGTCCTTTTTGTTCGGCTCAAAGAACGGTCTTTAGCATTTCTGGTAAGGCAGGATGGATTTCCTTAGCTTTTACATGTCTAGAAAAGTCTTTATTTCTCCTTTATTTCTGAAGGATAGCATGCTGAGTACAGTATTCCTGGTTGACAGTTATTTTCCTTCAATGTGTTAAATATATCATCTCACTCTCTTCTGACCTGTAAATGTTTCTGTTGAGAAATCTTCTGCCCGATGTATTGAAACTTGCTTATATGTCAATTGCTTCTTTTCTCTTGTTGCTTTCAGTATCCTCTTTATGGTTTTGATATTTGGCAGTTTGATTATAATATATATCTGGTTAGCCTGATTTTGATGAAATCTGTTTGGAGATCTTTGATTTTTCTATACACAAATATTTATGTCTTTCTCCAGGCTTGGGAGGTTTCTTGCTGTTATTTCTTTAAATGTGGTTGTACCCCTTTACCTTTCTCCACTCTCTTGGATGCCAATAACTGCTCTTTTAATGTGGTCTCATACATCCATTAAGCATTCTTCATTTTTTTTTCTTTTTTATCCACTGCCCATATATTTTCAAATAATCTAACTTTGAATTCACAGATATTTCTTCTACTTGATTAATTCTGCTTTTAATGTTCTCTATTGCAGTTTTTTTTGGGGGGAAGGGGTGTTCACATCATTTTCAGCTCCAGGATTTGGGGTTTTTTAAACGTATTTTAATTTCTCTGTTTTGTTTCTCTGATATTTGTTTCTGTGTATTTTCTTTAAGTTCACTGAGCTTCCTTAAAACTGCTATTTTGGGCCAGATGTGGTGACTCATGCCTGTAATCCCAGCACTTTGGGAGGCCGAGGCAGGAGGATCACCTGAGGTCAAGAAATAGAGACCATCCTGGCCAATATGGTGAAATCCCGTCTCTACTAAAAATACAAAAATTACCTGCGTGTGGTGGTGCACTCCTGTAGTCCCAGCTACTCGGGAGGCTGAGGCAAGAGAATCACTTGAACACAGGAGGTCGAGGCTACAGTGAGCCAAGATCACAGCACTGCACTCCAGTCTGGTGACAGAGCGAGACTCCATCTCAAAAAAAAAACAAACAAAAAATAAACAAACAAACAAAACACAACACACACACACTCACAAACTGCTATTTTGAATACTTTGTCATTTCTATCTCTTCTAGATCAGTCCCCAGCACATTATTTTGTCCATTTGGTGATGTCATGTTTCCTTGATTGTTTTTGATCCTTGTGGTTGTGTTGTGATGCCTGTGAATTGAAGGAGATATTTGTTACAGTCCTCACCATCTGGTTATGTCTAGTAATGTTACTCGACAGTAAGCCTGTCCAGAAATCCTGAGTAGACCCTCTGTAGTGGTCCCAAAGCCTATGATCACTATAGCTATTGCAGCACTAGAAGGACCTCTAAGCCCAGGACAACCATGGCCAGTGCTAACCAGGCTTGAGTTCCTTGACTGATACAGTTGGTACAGAAGCTGTCTGGAATCAGTATGGGGAAGACTCAATGAGAGCAACAGCTTTGTTTGGAAGCTGGTCATGGGTTCAAGCCTGTGGCCTGTGTTTCCTGCAGCATAATGTTGTTGGCTAGTTTCTCTTGTGTGGTACCTTCATTGGCCAGAATGCAGAGCAACCACCCAGGTTTGTATATTTGTTGCTATAAGCCCCAACCCTGTGCTTTGTTTCTCACTGAGCCTAGGTGGTCTAGCCCTACTGGTACACCCAACATTTTTCATGAGTTCTTGGAATGTTGGGGAACCTGAATGTCTGCTTTGAGCTCCACTTTTCCCACTGCAGAAATTGTGAATGTAGGGCAGTTCGCTCTGTGTGGTACTGTTTTGGCTGGGGAGAGAAGTGACATGGTCAGAGAATTGTTCTTCTTACCATTTTATTATAGTTTTTCTCAGTTTTGTGGTGCAATGGGGTGTCTCAGCCTCCCAAGTCCTTGAATATTCAGACTGGTCCTTTTGCCTGATGATAGTTACTGGTTGGATTTCTTTGTGGAGGAGTTAAGCTATAGAATGCCTATTCCTTCATCTTGCTGCTGTCACTCTAAAAGAATGGGTTTTTAAGGTCATTTGAATTCCTGAGATCTTATGACTCTGGAAAGTATAGGAAGTCCCTAAATTGAAACATGATGTTTGAAGCATTTATATGTTAGTCAGGTTTGAAATGTGATTTTTTTTCCCTAAGACATACTGCAAGATTTTCTGCAAGACATACAGAATTTAGAGACTAGTCTTAAAGAAAATTTAAGAGGAGATGCTGTGCTATTCCATTTTAATCTAAGGGTGTCAAATTGTCTTCCTTCTCTCAATGTCTGGGTCTGATTAAACATAGTCTTTACAAGGTTTTAGGAGACAATTATGTATCACATTAATTCAAACTAATGTGACTGAGAGTCTCTTATTCTTTCCAAATCATCATATATTCAGTCATTCAGCAAATATTGAGTACCAATTATCTTCTACTTACTGTGTAAATAGCAGTCAAGAAACAGTCTGTTTTAGTGTGAGAGAAGATAGTGGTACTGGGGAAGGAGACAGTCAAATAGACTTGAGATACACCTAACATCGGTGACTTTTTAGAAGGAGGAATATTGGAGGCAGTATGTTTTTAACCAGATATTGCTATAGTCTGGGTGTGCGGAATCAAGGGCCAGGACTGTGATAGTTACAGTGCGAATGGAGGAGTAGTTGATTCTATAAGGCAATTGTATCTAAGTTATAAGAAATGAATGAAAAGGAAGGCGTTCCAGGTTTAGCCAAGGGTGTGAGTTCTGGCAAGTGAGGAATCCTAAGTTTATGAAGGAAGTGGAAATCATAAAATCTTCCATGGTCATGATATCATGGGGATGCTAATGCTTCTGCGTGGAATTATCCTATGGTATATGGAAAAAGGGAACTAGGGAAAGAAAGATCTGGGCTGGTAATATCGATTTAGGTGTCATCTGCATAGAGATGACAGGATGGCTTAGGTGAGTAAAAGGGAACGAAGAATATTGCACAAATGTCCAATAGAATAAAGCACAAATGTCCAAAGAATAAAAGCACAAATGTCCAAAGATGTTTTAGAGAACCAAGGGAGGGCCGGGTGTGGTGGCTCATGCCTGTAATCCCAGCACTTTGGGAGGCCGAGGCAGCAGGATCACTTGAGGTCAGGAGTTTGGGACCAGCCTGGCAAACATGGTGAAACCCCATCTCTACTAAAAATACAGAACTTAGCCAGGCGTGGTGGCAGGCACCTGTAATCCCAGCTATTTGGGAGGCTGAGGATGGAGAATCGCTTGAACCTGAGAGGCCAAGGTTGCAGTGAGCCGAGATTGCACCACTGAACTCCAGCTTGGGTGATAGAGCGAAACTCTGTCTCAAAAAAAAAAAAAAAAAAAAAAAAAAAAAAAAAAAAAAAAAATCTAGGAAACCAAGGGAGAATGGTGTCACAAGACCTCCAGGTAGAATAGTTAACATCATCAAATACTACATAGGGATGTAGTATGACAACCATGAAAAGAATATTGGATTTGACAAATGATAGCTGGAGACCTTTAGAGACTGGGTAAGAAAAGGCATTCATGACCAAATCAGATTTCAGAGGCTTGGGAGTGATGGTGAATTGAAAACAGATAAATAAGAGTAATTAAAAGGATTGGAAATTTCTAGAAAACAATCTTTTTTTTTTAAATGGGAACTTGTTTGTTATTGGTAATAATATGAAAGATACTACTGATCGGCAGATTTGGGATGCATCAGAGGCAAAGCGTATGTTGCCTCCTGTCAAGTTTCTTATCTACATCAGCCGTACATCTCCAGTATCATCTACATCAGTCCATTGTCTGCATTAGGACTGAGTAGGTCAGTCCCCTGCCTAAAGACCTCTGTGAGTACAAGAAGAAATCCAATATTCTTAGCATAGCAGACAAGTTGCTTTGCATTTTGGTTCTAAACTCTCTGTCACGTTTCATCTTCTGCCACTTGGGGCACAGGAGATTTCAGATTCTTTCCAAGTTAGATCTTTATACATATTGCTCTCTCTACCTGGAAGAGCCTTTCTCCCATCTTTCACATGTCTAATTCTAACTTGTCTTTCAACACTCGGCTCAAATATCACCTTGTTTTTGAACCCTTTCCCGCATCCGTGGTTCCAGTGCAAGTCTCCCTCTTTGTTGAAGAAACAACCATAAGTTGTTTCTTCGTATCTTCGTTTCAGCATCCTGCACTGTAATTCCTCTCTTTTCAAAGCTGTGTTCTCCATTAGACTATATGAACTCTTAACACAGGGATTGTCTTTTTTATTGCAATCTCCATGGCAGAGGCAAAACAAAGTCTTGCTAAAAACATCGGGAATGAATGTGTATTAATGTAATAATATATACTGAGGTATGTAAGATAGAAGTGAAGAAGCATATTATTAGTGCAAAAAATGAACAGTTTCACCTCTGCTCCTTCATTTTTTAGCTGTGACCGTATATAATGAATAAAATATGTGAAGCTATGCGTTCTGAATGTATTCTGCTACAGTCATTATGTGTTAGAACGTGGTTTTGGAGTTAAGCAGTCTCAGCTTTAAACATGACATCTGACTCTAAGACTCTAAAACCTGTATGAATTTGAGCAAGTTAATTTCTCTGAACCTGAGTTTCCTGTTGGTCAAATGAGGATAATACCGTATAGTGTGGTTGTGAAGATGAAATTGACAAAATATAGATTAAACAATTTAATAACCAGCATTTAGTTGTCACTAGTGTCACAATTATTTCCAACTCTCACCTTCATGGCTGAGATCTCTTATTGGTTTCTCTCTGGTGTTGTATTTGTCTCATTTGCAACTTTAATTCATTTTATAAAGAGAAGAATGTTTCGTTTCTTAAGTGGAATTTTGATGTTAGGAAATTTAACATCAGCTGTGCTTCACCTATCTAAATGATGCCATTTGATCCATAATACTCATTCCCAACACTAGGTGAATTTACAAAAATCTAGAATGAAATATATGTGTTGATTTAGTAAGTTGCCAATTACATTTGAATTGTTCGTGAGTCTCCAAATAATTTCCCAGTGAAGGCCCTAGCTTCACTTGCTAAGCTGGATCTGAGGACACCCTTTTTGTCTTATCTTCTGGAATCTATTGCCCTCAGTGATTTATATCAGCTTTTAAAATTTTTTTAGCAGAATTTTTGTGGTTAATAAAAACATGTGCTTACAGCTTTTTGCATAAAGGATTCCACATCCGATTTAGATCAAGAGATAGATTTTTAGAAAAAAATGATGGATATGTCCTCTGAGAGCAGTGGAATGCAATGATGTTCTGTCTCTCTCTGATTGAGTTCATGGCATTTCAGAACCCTTCCACACCCACACCCACGCAAAGACACAAACAGTGGTCACAACTGCAGCTCCCGCAGTCTCATTTCCAGAGTGCATCCGTTGTTTTCCATAACATGAAATAAATCCCTCTTTTTTGCCCAGTGGTGAAAAGCTTATATAAATACTAAAACTTCAACTATTCCCCAGAGTTTTCTGTTGGCTAACCTGCAGCCATGGGTTGTTTGGATATTGACATGCATTTGCTGTGTAGACCTTTCAGGCCACTTTGGTGAGTCCAGTGGTGATAAAATCTGTTGTCTTGAAAATTTATCAGGCTAACTGTTTTAATGCTCCATCTATGAAAACTTAAGTAATTGACGCCCTCATCGAAAAGGCTCCAGGTTCAAAGTATCTCTTGTTCTTTCAGCATATATCATTCTGATGATATATATCTATATATATTTTAGGAAGCCTTGGCCAGGAGTTGACTCTAAATTTCATTGTAAAGAAAGTAAGAATGTGAAGAATTGATGAGCCAAACATTTAACCTTGCATTGTTATTCCTATGAAAGATTTTTTAAAACTATATTCAGAAGTGAAGTATTTTATTATGTACTAAATAGGGGTAGTTAACATTACTGGGCTGAAATTAAAATGTATAATAAAAATTCCTTATCCATCGAATTGGAGAGAAAATGGAAGGCATATATTTAAAAACAAAATCAATACTTGGTGTATAGTGGGTAATCAGTAAATGAATGTGTGGGTAGGATTGATTAGCTTCCTAGTGAAATATAATACTACCTTTATAAAAAAGTTTATTATATCCTTAAGTAAAAACGTACATGATTGAACATCATTGTTCATATAGTAGCCTTATTTTCGAACATATATTTATTCCATTTTTCCTTTTTATTTCTTGTTTTTCATTTCTTCTCTTACATAGCAATCAATTAAGTGTACTTCAGTATTGAAACTATTCTTTTTTTTTTTTTTTTTTTTTGAGATGGAGTTTCACTCTTGTTGCCCAGTCCTGGAGTGCGATGGTGCGACCTCGCTCACTGCAACGTCTGCCTCTTGGGTTCAAGGGATTCTCCTGTCTCAGCGTCCCAAGTAGCTGGGATTACAGGCACCGGCCACCATGCCTGGCTAAATTTTTGTGTTTTTAGTAGAGACAGGGTCTCACCATTTTGGTCAGGCTGGTCTCGGTCTCCTGAACTCAGGTGGTCCACCCGCCTTTGCCTCCCAAAGTGCTGAGATTACAGGCGTGAGCCACCGCGCCTGGCTGAAGCTATTCCTATATATATATATATATATATATATATTTTTTTTTTTTAATGGTGAAAGAAGTAAATTTATCTAATACAGTTTCCTCTGGAGTCTGCAGATTTGAAGTTAATTCTAGCTACGTACAGGAGAACCGAAGGGAAGTCCATGAATATTCTACTATTAGTCTACGTTGGCTAGTATTTTAAAAATGTCTCTTTGGTTACCTAGATTATTAATTAAAACAGGTTTGACATTTTAATAATCAATAATTCTGAAAGTCTTCATTCATTAGAAACTAGTTGTGTTGAGGTGTCCCTATAGATCCAAGATTTTATTTCTGTGTTCACTGTTTTTACAGAGAAGAAATACCAAACAAGAAATCTCATAAATGTGTTAGCTTCCCTTCCTTAAGACCTATTAGAGAAAATAAAGAAAATCCATATGCTTTTCTGTCTGTGAAGTCCAATTTTAAATTATATTAGAAATAAAACAGACAAAGGATTTGGATAAATTTGAGTTTTGTTGGCTGAACTGAAATATCACTCTTTGGATGTCTTGAGTTGTGCTGGTTAGTAAATCACAGTGTAAAGGTTGTTTGTAGGCCAATGGTTGTGACCGTTAATTTTTACATACTTTTCCCAAAGCTTTCTTAAAACAGTTACATTAGTATTTTTTTTGTTTGTTTGTTTTGAAGAATAATATATCAGTGCCTATCCTAACCTGATTTCTACTACCTGAGACCTAAGTCATATTGCCCAATGACTTCACGCTCAAAGTACAATGATACTATTATTGTTAAATTCACAAATTGCTCAGAGAATTCATAGCAATAGAAATAGGAAGAATTACATCTGTAAATGATGGATTTTTAAACACTAGCACCTGGGTGGCTGCTCTTATCCATACAGGGCCACTCAAGTCATTTCATACAGACAACCTTCTCTCAAATGAAGTGTAAAGAAAGACTAGGAAACATATTTTTGTCACTATTGCTTGCTTTGAAGGAGGGCCACATGATAGAAGAGGCTGTGTTACATTCCTTCCTATGTAAAAAAATTTATCCTTGTTTGTCTTAGGTTTGAAGAAGAACTGACCAGCAAGTGGTTACATCTTTTTGAAGGCAGTGGAGTCCCATATGGCCCAATCAACAACATGAAGAATGTATTTGCAGAACCTCAGGTTTGTTTTTGAAGTGTAACAACACAAACATTTGCCTCTCTTTTCTGTCCAGATTGACGTATATCAAGGTACCTTTGCCATTGATTTCAAGCTTAAGTCACACAATGTGATATTTCACCATGATATTAAAGTTGTTTGTGGGTCTGAGATAAAAAGAACCAGAACTTAGAAGTGGCTGTCCATAAGCATACTTATGTCTGTGTTAGATTTAATATACTGTATTTCTTCATTAGCCACTACATGAAGTTTCTGTGGCCAGGGTATTTAATTTTCCTGAAAAACAGAAATATACACAGTTGAGATATTGGGGTCGGGTACTCAGAGACTATTCTTTGTAGGAAGAAATATGAGAACTTTCATAGTTACAGTCTACTTCTGATCATATGATTATGTTAAAATGTACAGAGCAAATCATATTTAATTCTGCAAATGAGAGAACTTTGTTTGCTTTGATGAATATGTGTTATTTGTGAAGCATAAATTTTACACAGATAGATATTTATGCTCTACATTGCTTATCAGGCTCCTTTTTGGGGTCCAGGAACAGGGTCACCTGAAAATATATTTACTTTATAACATTGTTCAAGTGATTATTTTTAGATGATGTGAAAATAATGTTTTGATTTTATTACTTCAATCAGTGTAACTACACGCAGTTTACCATTTCTCAAATTCATCCGTTAATCCCCAAAAGTAGAGGAACTCCATTTTAAAGCTTTCATTGTGATTATTCAACTGTCTTGTCAGTTTCCAACATTCAAAACTATGGGGTATATTTTCCTGGATTCTTTATATTTATATAGTGGCGGGTGTTTCTTAGAAATAAATTGCTGAACATAGAATACACCTTTTGAGGGAGGAGACCTTTGTTGGAAAACCTTTGGTGCCTTTTATCTTACATGAATATTTGCTTAAAAGAAAATTGAAATATTTTAAATTTAATGGTTACTACATTTACTGGAGAAAAAAAGTGAACGAATTCAGAAATTCTGCTTGTGCTATTTTTCTGCCAAGCTTGTGAGTATGGCAACTCTTTGTTCATGTTAAAACATTGGTCAATAAGTATCTGAGATAAAGGGGCCCATTTGGTGTGTACTATGTGAATTCATTTGAAGGGGACCCCACACCATCAGTGGGTGAATGCCTGGTGATTCTTTACAAGGAGGTAGCATTGTGCACACTCTGAATGTAGTAGACCAGGGGACTGTTTTTCTCACTTCGTAACTTTGAGTGAGGCCAAGCCATCATTTGAAGCTGCCGTGTATGGAAGTGTGTGTAGAACTTCATGTTTACCTCAGTTTGAGGGTACATTCCTCTGGAGATATTTCATAAGAGTTTCTCCATCATCATTTCTATTGCTGCATCTGTGTTTTATCAGAGATGAAGACACCAAAGCAAAGAATTATTTTAAATAATTATTTTAAAATATATTAAGTATATTCTAACACTACCTATTTTTTAGGCTTTGATAAACAAAGATTTATAATCCCACCCACTATCTTAAAATAATTCACTTTATTGGCTAGTTCAAAGTGAATATAGGATAATTAGAATTTTTATACCTAATTTTCTCTTGTGGTTCAATGTAAGTACTTTAATCTTTGCATGTCAATTCTTTTGGAACTACAAAAATTTGTTATTGGTCAATGGCATATTTTCAGTCATTAGCCTACTTTCCAAAATGGAGAACATTTATATTACCTAAGTCAACATACCAGCTTTTCATACTATTACAAATGTCTCTACTGCCCTTTGCGCAAATTTGTGTAAAACAGATTATTTTTGAAAACCCTCAACATGACATCTAACTGTGAAGACTTAGTTCATACATTTATTCAACACACTTATGATATATCCAGTGCTTGTGACTTAGCAGAAATTCAGTACACAATGTGTACCTGCTATTTAAGTCCATTTTGAATGTATTTATCAGAAAGGTAGGGGTTAATGAGTTGGTTAACTCTGGAATGTGCAAGTTTTCCAAATAATCAAGTTGCTCCTCTGCAGTCCCCCTTCCCCTTTTTAAAATCCTCCCCACCATTACTATCATCTTGTGTTCTGCTGAGTGAGGCTGAGAAGCTCTATCTTCAGGGCTGGTTGGAAAACCCTTGGTAATCTGAGGGAACTCAGTGCAACATAATGGTTAAGACCATGGAGTCAAAATTGATGGGCAGTTTATTATAAACTTCTAGACTTTAGTTTTCTTATATGTAAAATGGCGAAATGGCATCTGAGATACTGTTTACGAAGGGAACAGCACAGGGATTGTGAGATGGTAAATAGCCAATGCCTAGTAGTAGCTGTGGTTATGATGGTGCCCTTTAAGGTTATATTCTTGTTTAACTTCTTTTACTTGTCTTTGTATAGTGGATGGAGGAAAATCCAGTGTAGCTTTGGGGATGGGGATCATTAAGTTAAGCTTGCACTCTGCTATCCTTTTATAAAAATATATCTGCAAACCCTATGCCAAGAAGAGAACTTCCCTTCCTCATTTCTGATGATTGAAAATCCTTTTATTTTTCATTTTCCGTAAAAGTTTTTTCTAAGTTTGATTTCCGTTTAAGGTATCCTCCCTTGTTTTGCCTCTGATGAGCTGTAGAGTTTCTTGGCCCTGGGTGCATGGAAACGGCCACTTCTGTTCAGATGTGGGAACACACCGCTGGCGCATGTGGCCCACTCTCCATGTGTGCTGTGCCAGCACAGCTGCTAGTTCAACTGAAAATTGCTTTGGGTGAAGTACAAGGCCTGGAACATGGCGTAGGAATGGAGACTTTGATAAAGTGAAAAGGGGTATGTCTAATAACAACAACAAAAGCCAGGATTGGGAGACTCAAGTAACGGCAGAAAAATTTGAGTGCCTACTTCTCAAGTTAGACCATTAACAGCATTTCATCTGTAGTTTGAACTTGGAGACAACAAAAATGTACTTGATGGTAGAAACTATTTCTAGCCTAACAATTTCATCATAGTCTCATGGATTGAGGTAACTTGATTTTTCAATTCAACCAAAACAGCAGATGATTTTTTTTTCTTGGATAAATGAGAGATTGTCTACCTTTTATCCTCTGATTATATGTGACAGGCCTTTGCACAGTTAAAGTGATCCTACAGGCATCCACTGTTAAGTCAATCAAGAATACCGCAGGCTGGGTGTAGGGGGATTGGTTTGCATTTACTGAAAGTTCTGAGGAGTTTTTATTCAGAACCCTTAGAGTGGGAGTTTTATTGTCTTTCTCTCTCAATGACAAATTATCTGTGGAAAGCCCTGTGCATTATAGAAGTATAATATAGATTATCTGCATATAGATTTTAATAGCCAGTCATTTTTCGAAGTGCTTTCTTAAAATATCTTCTTTTAATCAAGCCAAGATTGTGCAGTACATTAAAGGAATTCTTAAAAAGTTTCAAAAACTTACTAGATGACCTCAGTATGGTCCTATTTAACATACCCTTGGGAACATGTGCATGAAATACATTGTGGTTTGAGGGCTTCCAACCCAAACAAACTTAAAAGAAAATGCAGCTTTTAATAGAAACTATTCAAATTCCTGCAAACATAGGTATATATCTTACCACTGAGAGGGATTAAAAGCATCCTTGTCTACACTGGGAATCAAAAGGGAATGTGCCATTCTGCTTTTAGGCTTTGCTTAAGACTCTATATTTGGTGATTCTAGCATATCACCATCTTTGATTAAACTGCTCAATTAAAAACTGTGAGTGATTGAAGCCTCTGATTAGTGTTTTTCTTTGTCATTGATGCCATGACCTGAGGGTAGGGAAGAGAGGGCAAAAGGTGTCACAAAACTGGTGTTATTTCATAGAGTCTTCACATTTGTACCACACAAGTTGAATATATCAGGTGTAAGACATCACCCTGAAGCATCACTTCTGAGAACTATTGGGAGGAAAATATCAGAACTATTGAAATATCACAGCTGGCCCTGATTTTAACTAGTGCCAAACACCTGCAGGCTCTAAAAGGATACCAAAACAAAACCCCACCCCATGGCAGCAAGCCATTCCTTAACAACCCTTTCTTAACTTTGCATCACCATCAAAATTAATTTAACATTTTTCTCCAGAAACCTTATTCTTCCTGTCCCAGAAGGCCATTACAACCCCTTTAGCAAATCTTTCGTATGGGATGAATATGTCATAGAAACAGAGTGAAGTCTTGAAATATTTGATGGCTGAAAATTATCTGTTTTCATTTCATTATTTGTATAAGCTTTTGAAACTGGAGGGTTTATTAATCTCTAGACTAACTCATATTATCTGAGTGATTTTGTTTTAGCACATTTGGGCAAAATATCTGAGCAATAGTCATATAGTAAACATCAGAAGCACCCCCAAAATACAGTTATTTTTCAAGACCTTTCTACCACACACACGTGCTTGTGCACGCATGCACACACACACACACACACATACAAACACACCCACACTCACTTCTGATGCATTTTAAAGATCACCTTTCAAATGACATTAGTTAATATTTCTTTAAATGCAGTTTCATAACCCTCAGAGGGTTATACAAGTCAAGCACAATTATATTCTTGTTTCTAATACTTATGGGAAATACATATATACAGTGGTCTTTGCAACTGGAAAACTGTTGATAAAGATCTGATGTAAAATAGTAGGTCTGGAAATAATTCCTAGCAGGCAAGGACATAAAAACATAAATTTTATGTGTGTCTCCGAATATACATAACACATTTAACTGATGTACAAATTTAGATACACCATATTTGTGTGTTTGTTTTATCATCCCTGTAATATTTTAAATATTTGAAGAAATAATGTATTTCTGATGTAGGTGATTAAATAAAATAAAAATGGAGAGTTTAAGCTCCCAGTTTTATATTAATATATAAAGTATAAGGCAATTGTGTACAGTTTTATCTTGTTGATTTGAGAAAATTATCCTATTGCAAAAAACTTCCTGTGTTATTATTTAAGAGGAAATGTTAAAATGTCGAATAAGAATCAAGGACTTAGTACAACATTACTGGCATTTTATGTTCTTTTTCTCCTACACACCTATGAAATTTGGACACTTTTTTATGGACATAATGTCTTTAAGCTATAACACACAGAGGCAAAGGAGATCATAATCATTTTTTCATTCACTCATCCCTTCCTTCATTCAGTAAATCATCATTGACATCTGCTATGTGTATGGTCTTGTGTTTGGTGTTTGGCAAGGAGTGGTATGATGGTAGAAAGTGAATCAAGAGGACAAAGCTGTCAAAATTTCAAGGATTTTGCAGTTTAGGTTAAAGTAGAAAGTGTTCAGTGTCACAGAAGAGTTACACATAAATGCTCTGAGCATTTCTAATAGCAAGAAATAACAGGCATAAAACTTGGGGTTTTCTTGTTTAATGACGTAACAAAGATTTTTAAAATCTGACAAAAAATTTTAAAATGTCTTAAGCATATTTGCCCCAGAACTCTTTATCCTTTCAAATGCCTTTTGTAATTAGTTTATTCTATTATTAATAAATTTCTCCTCAATGACTAAGAAGAAGATAAGGGAGGGTTTCAGCTTTTGCTATTTAGCAATTTTGAAATTATTTGTAACCTTGATACATAAAATATATTTTGATGTCTTATAACATTATTCTTTCTCTGCTCGCTCTCTTTCCCTCGCATGTCCTATAGTTTATTCATCAAGCTCCACATATGTACTTCATATTTTCTGATCACTTCTATAATATTTCAGAGTGGAAATATATAGTACAATAATTGACTTTTACTAAACTTTGAACTTGCAAGCCAAAGACATAATTGTTTTAATTTGTAAAAAATTAAAACAAGAAAACTGAATTAACACTATTTGGGGGCATTTTGCAACCCAGAATAAAGAGTAATTAGTACCAGCTAATTTTTGAAAACAGTTTAACACAGTGCTGTACAATAAAAATATAATGCAAACTGTATTTATAATTTAAATTGTGTAGTGGGCAAATTTTAAAAATAAAATAGCAAAATTAATATTAATAGCAAAATGTATAATTTTAATTATATATTTTACTTAAAATATTCAAAATATTAATGCAATTAAAATTAAAGGAGAACATTAATGAAACATTTTAAATATTTTGCTAAGTCTTTGAAATCCGTTGTGCATTTTATGCTTATAGCACTTATTGCAGACTAGCCTAATTTCAAGTACTCAGTAGCCACATGTGGCTAGTGGCTGCAGTGTTGGTGGGATCAAGCTAACCAATTATAAAAATATGTGGGAGTTTGTTCTTCACTTTATTCTCCAGCTTTGCTCACTTTTTAGTTATTTTAATTTTCATTTGTTAGCCTCCAACTAAACTTAACATATAATTTTAGACTTAATATCATCATAGTATTTGCTTTGAAGGCATAATAATTTCATCTTTTAAAAGTCCTATATGGAGTACGTAATTAGCATGCATTCTACTACGCATTTCTTTTTGGCAACCTCCTACATTTGTATTGGAAGGAAAAGCTTTTACTCAAACAAATGATTTCTATAGTAACAAAATGAAAACATGTAATAAGTTAGCAACTATCTTTTCTCATACAAATAATGTCAGATTTTAGGGCTTTCAGGCTTGGTTTTTTTGAGGGAGTTGAAAAGAAAAATCCAAGGCCTAGATACAGAAAACTGTTAATATTAACCTTGATTGAGAGACATAAAAGATTTGAGTATATGTAGAGACATAATCATTCATGGCTGCAAACACCGAATATTGTTAAGGTATCAATTATTCCCAGATTACTTATTGCTTTAATATAATTGCAGTCAAAGTCCTGGTAGAATATTTTTCTAAATTTTTTTAGCAGGTGGTTTTTCAAGTCTACCTGAAAAAAACATGTGGAAAAGAATAGCAAATATTTTGTTTGTTTTAATGTAAGTAATGAGAAGGAAGCAAGCATTATCATACATAATTAAATATATTCCAAAACCACAATAATGGGGCTAGCAGAAAATAAAGAGATAGATCAATGAAACGTAAAGAAAAACTTTAAAACATGCATAGAGATTTGGTATATGATAAAAATAGCATAACAAATAAGAGGAGAAGGGGAGACATTTTCTGTTTGAAATAAAGGAAATTAACTGTTACTTTTCTCTTAAAATTATATCTATGCTTTCTTCCCAGATTACAGAGGTTTCAGAGTTTACTGTAGACTATTTTTAACTGAAAGAAAGTATTCATGAAAATCAGTTAGATTTTAAGAAAAGGAAAGGTTTTCTAAGCATCAGTGCAGTAGAAGATGTCAGAAAGAAAAGAAATTGATAAATTTGTTTAGTAAAAGTGAAAACCTGTAAAGCGCATATTATGATAAAAATACAAAGTTTAGTTACAGAGCAATATAAAGTTATTGCAATGAATATGACCGAATGCTGTTATAGCCTAAATATCTTAAGAGCTCTTAGAAACAATAGAAAACACTAAAATTTCCAAGAGAATAATGGGCAAAAGACATAAGATACCACTTTGTACAAACTCAGAAAATCCAAAGAGTCAATAAACATATAAAATGAAGGTCAACTTTGCTAACCATAAATAGAAAGATACATTGGTCAAAGAGTACAACTTTCAAAGATAAAACCTTTCATTTATAAAGGTACTTATAACATGAGTAAGTTCTGGAGACTTAAAGTACAGTGTAGTGACTATAGTTAAGGAAAATATATTTTCTACTTCAAATTTGTTGGGAGAATAGATCTTCTTTTTTTTAAACAACAACAACAACAACAACAACAACAACAACAACAACAACAACAACAACAAGGTTTTGCTGTGTCTCCCAGGCTGTAGTGCATGGATAATTTTGTTTATTTTTTTGGTTTTCTGTAGAAATGAGATCTCACTATGGTGCCCAGGCTAGTTTCAGCCTCTGGCCTCTGCCTGTACTCCTGCCTCAGCCTTCCAAAGTGCTGGGCTTATGTACCTGGCCAAGAATAGATTTTATTTTTTCTTTGAACAGTGCCTTGGTTTGTTGCCCTGGCTGGAGTGCACTGACACAATCTCGGCTCACTGCAACCTCTGCCTCCCACGCTCAGGCAACTCTCATGCCTCAGCCTCCCCAGTAGCTGGGATTAGAAGGGCACGCCACCACATCCACTAATTTTTGTATTTTTGGCAGAGACGGAGTTTTGCCATGTTGGCCAGGCTGGTCTCGAACTTGTGGCCTCAAGTGATCCACACACCTTAGCCTCCCAGAGTGCTGAGGTAACAGGCATGAGCCACCATGCCCGGCCTAGATCTAGTTGTCTCAGTACCATTGTTGAAAAGACTTTTTTTCTAGTGAATTTTCATGTCAATTAACCTTGCTCAAAAGTAATTCACCATTAATATACACAGATTATTTTTTCTTGATTATTTAGGAATGTCTTGTTTAGTATCCACTGTTTTGTATTTCCCAAACTTTCTAATGCTAATTTCTAATATCACTTGTTGTGTTTGAAAACATACTTTGTGTGATTTCAGCTCTTTTATGTTCATTGAGTCTTGTTACGTCCTAGCATGTAATCGATTTTGTAGAATATTTCATGCATGTTTGGAAGAATGTGTATTCTGTTGGAATATTTTATGGATGTCTATTAGGTCCCTTTGTCTGTGTTATCAGTATGAAGGTCTCTCTAATTCTAGTAACACTTTTGTTTTAATATCTATTTTCTGACATTAGTGTAGCCACTCTATTCTCTTTCATGGTGGTTGATTACATTATACATCCTTTTATTTTCAGCCTGTTTGTGACTTTGATTCTAAAGTATGTCTCATGCAGATGGTGGATAGATGGATCCTGTTTTTTTCTTTAATTCAATCTGAAAATATCTACCTTTTGATTAGGTTGTTAAAGCCACTCATAATGTTTTGATTGATAGGATGGATTTACATCTGCCATTTTGCTTGCTGTTTTCTATGTGTCTTATGTCTTTTTAACCCCTCTGCTCCAACTTTATTGCCTTCTTTTGTACTAAGCGGGTATTTTCCAGTGTACAATTTTAATCCCCTTAAGAATTTTTTAAGTAATATTTTTGAGTTATTTTCTTATTGCTTTATCTAAGCCTTGTAATATGCATCTCAGTTTATCAAAATTGACTTCAGTTTTGTACTGATTTAATTATAACGTGCTATATACTAAACAAGTGCTACACACTTCCTTTTTGTACGTGTGTGCATATATACATATAAAACACATCTATGTATATTAAAAACTCAACAATATACTCATAGTATTAGATGTATTTAATATTATATCTTATGTAATGCTAAATCTTTTATGGAAGCTGGTGAAAGAAATAAGGGCAAGTCTATATTGATAGTATTTGTTATAGTAATGTTTTTGTTAACCCTATCTTATTCTTACTTTCTTGCTATTGATTTGAGTTATTAAATGTTATCTTTCTCTTAATTGCTCCCCAGAAAGACCTGTATTTCTTTTAACAATATATTTCAATATAGCTTTTTGCTCTTACAGTGAATGTGTAATTGTTGTCAAATATATTACATTTATATATGTTAAAAGCCTAACAGTACACTTATGTACATATTGTTTATTGAAATTGCTTTTTAAATCTATCAAGAGAAGAAATATTCAACTGTATTGTTTTGTGAAATTGCATACATGATTACTTTTACTGGTGCTCTCTCTTTTTTTATGTGTGTGTGGATTCAATGTGTTGATGATATTAGTTACTTTTACCCTAAAAGATTTTTTTTTGGTGTTCATTTTAACGTAAGTCTACTAACAGCATGAATTTTTTTTTCACGTTTTTGTTGATCTGAGATTGTCTTTAGTTTGCCATCTTTTTTGAAAAATATTTTCCTGGCTATGATTTTTGTTTGACAGTTTCTTCCTTTGAACACTTTGAATATGTCATTCCACTGCCTTCTGACTTCCATTGTGTTTGATAATAAGTAATGTGTTAATCTTACTAGATTCACTTGAGTGTAATGTATCGTTTTTATTTTGCTCCTTTGTTCAAGGACAAAAGATTTCCTCTGTCTTTGAACATTTTTAGTATGATATGTCTGGATGTTTGTGGTTCTATTAACAGTTAATCTACTCTGTGTTCATTCAGCTTCTTGGATGTATTGATTATACAATTGATATATTTGAGTTCGTTGAGGTTCTTGGATTTTTTCATAAAATCTGAATAGTTTTCAGCCATTTTTTCTTTGATTTTTAAAAATTCTTTTTTCTTCTAATACGCCCATTATACATATGTTCTTCTATTTTTTTATGTTTCATATTTCTCTACGGCTCTGTTTATTTTTCTCCAATCTTTTTTGTCTGTGTTCTGCAGATTGCTTATCTCTATTAATCTATCTTTAAGTTTGCTGATTCTTCCTCCTGCCAGTTCAAATTTATGGTTGAACTCCTCAAGTACATTTTTCATTTCAGTTATTGTACTTTTGGACTCCAGAATTTCTATTTGGTTCCTTTTAACAACTTGAATAATTTCTACCTCTTTATTGATATTATCTCCTTTAGGAGACAGTGTCAACATACTTTGCTTTACTTCTTTAAGCATGGTTTTCTTTTGTTCTTTAAGCATATTTATAACAGTTGATTTGAAGTTTTTTTTTTCTCCTAAGTCTACCATCAGGATCTCTTCAAAGGAAGTTTCTGTTGCCAGCTTTCTTCTTTCTGTATATTGGTCACACTTTACTGTGCTTTGTGTGTCTCATAATTTTTTGTTGATAACTGAACACTTTAGATCTCCCCTCCCCCACCTCTAGGGTTGTTTTGTTTATTGCTCGCTAGGTCAAATGACATTAACTTTGTTCAATCAGTTCTGTGAAATGTTCTTCTCCACCCACATTTTCTGCAGTGCATAGCTTTTGATGTCCCAGCTCTGACTCTTTCTGATTGTTTTAATCTTCCACCTTGGGGTAGGAGATTTTAATCTTGACCCAGAGGTCACTCTTCATATGTTATAAGCTACTAGTTGATCAAAGGTTGTTCTTAGCCAGTTATATTTTTTATCCTTGGATGTGTGTGCTTGACTTAGAGACTGCTATCACAGTTAAGGTAGTTTACTCACACCCTTACCCCTGCTACCCATCCACATGCAGCCAGGGACTGGTAATGTGAAGATTCCTCCTGCAATTGCTTCTGAGAGGACCCAGCCTTTGAATATGCACATAGTTGCCCAGACTTCCATGGATGAGTGTAATTTTGAAGCCTAGTTTTCTAGGCATTGCCCTGGGTTAGAGCAGCTTACTGTTCACTTAGTGTTTGGTTCGAGTTTAAGTACCTCATGCCAGTGAGGCTACTGCCTTTTGGATGGGTCAGGATGCAACTCGATGAATACTTTTAGGTCTGTCCCCAAATCCTGCTTTGATTACCCCTTCTTGGTACAGCTGAACACATGTGTACATCCTTTCTTGCATACAGAGTTGCCTGTGATCTCAGAAGGGCTCATTTTGACTGTCTCTTTTCTTGATTCTATTAAACTGCCTGTCTGCTGTTTTGCTAGTATTGTGAAGCTGACATCTTTCTCTTAATTGCTCCCCAGAAAGACCTATATTTCTTTTAACAATGCCCTTAGACTTAGAATTCTCCACTCTCTCTTCCACATAAGGATAGCCTCCTCAGGCAGAGCTGGAGAACTCTTCATCCTTATGATCTACCTTTCTGCCAGACCAAAACCTTGTTGCCACTGTACCAGACTTCTGGGGTAAGTTCCACTTTTCCTGAGTAACATTCCTGCTCTAAGAATGAGAACTAGAAGTGGTGGTGGTGAGTGCCCTTGGTCTTTTTGACTTGGTCCTTCTGCAGTGGATCATTTTACCTACAATTAAGCTGTAACAGGGGCAACAAGAACCCCCCGTTTCCTTGGCCTGCCATGCCTAAGGTAGAGCTTCCACCCTATGTGTGGGGATAGGATGGGGGAAGGCAGACCATGTCATTTTTGCTATGTCTGCCTAGAATGTATCTTCTGCAGCACAGGCTATGAGAAGTGAAAAACACAGCCACCTGCTCCTCATGGGTTAAAGCCATAGTCCTAGAGCAGAAGGTGGGTAGAGAGGAAACCCTCCTTATCTTGGCTGCACCTGCCTGGAGTAGAGTGCCTCGGTTAAAGCTTTTGTAATGCAGAGGTGTAGAGCTTGATGGTGATGGTGGAGGTTAATGGAATAAGCCATGGCTCAAATGCCATGGACCCTCACCATTCTTACTAAGATTGAGTTGATTTTCTTGATTGAATGTTTTTTTCATTTGCTGTATGACCTTACAATAATTTCCAGAGAATTTCAATGTTTTTAAAAAATAATTTTCACCAGGAAAATTGCTGTTTTGCTAAGAAGACCGTTCATTTCAAAAGTGCTGTCTGCACGCTTTACCCTGCCTCTTTCCAAGATAATCCAAATGTATCTTTACCCTATCAGAATAAATGTGCTAAATTTATTTTACTTTGGGGTTGGTGCTTATTCTCTTTCTAGTTCTTTCCTACACCCTCAAGAATGTCTGACTGTGCCTTGCCGTGGTGTTCAGCCTCCTTGTCCTGACCTTGCTAGCTGTGATCGCCCATCTCACTTTTTTTTTTTTTTAAGACAAGTGTGAACGTTTTATAGTAATGTGTTTGGAGTAATCTCCCAAAGAACACCTGGGCCAGAATCATCTTGAAGCTTTGTTAAAATTTATGTTTCTGGACCTAACAAAGTCCAGTGATTTCTAGTATCTTTCATAGGGTTTAGGAATTGGCATAAGTAGGTTGCCAGGAATTATTCTGATATAAACTATGTGATTCGTAAGCAACTTTATATAGTCATATTCTCAAGTTTTTCTCTCATGATCTCCCTGGTTATTTCCAGTTTTTTGGGGGTACCTTTTTTTGATCCTTGGGCAAAAATACTATGACTTTTGTTACCCTAATCTACTGTGCACTTGCGCAACCACACTGTCTTTGGGGCTAGGTGGCATGAGATCACAAAGGGAAAAAGACCATGATATTTGGCTATACCCTTTGGAAACTGTCATTTCTTTAAACCTAGAGGAATGTTTCCTTTCTTAGGGTTTTGTCTTCTGTTCACTCCCATTCCCTCTTGTGTCACTGCTGCTGTTACCACTGTCAGCAGAGGATTGCCTGAAGTCCAGCGGGTAGGCAAATGAACAAAATAATGTTTTTTTTAAAATGAGGGTTTTTTTACATTCTCTCTGAGTGTTTTGCATTCCTTTTCCCATAAGCCAGAACTGAAAGGCTTCTCCTGGGCTTCTTCTTTCCGTCTGCTTTTCAGGGCTCATTTCTTTGTTTGTTGTGTGTTGAGTTCAGATCAGACCAGGGGATACAGGAGTAAAAAAGTTAGTCATGTTACCACTTGTTTGCTGGTATTTGAATTCTGTTCTTCTTCCTCAGTCCATCTGGTGCTATTTACTTTTGAATCCTCAAATAGCTGCTCCTTGTAGTCTGTCCAGGATTTAGAGCTGTGTTCAGTGGGAGAGATGGTGTAGAGTTATTGCTCCGTTGTACCCGCAACCTGAATGTTCCAACTTTAAAGCAACATTTTCTTGCTATTTTTGAAAAAAGCTGTTTTGATCATTTGCTGGAAAAGAATCCTGACATAGTTGTTAAGTTGAAGTGCTCTAAAAGTTTAGATATTTTGTAAGTACTTATTCATGGGAATTAGAATTTTCATAATATATATAAGTCAAGCTATAGAAATATATTATATAAAATAATAAATAACTGGAATTATTATAAAACATTATTATATTGATTTAAGGCAAGCAAATGTTATAATTTTGGACATGTATATAGATATATTTATAATAATACTGTATTGCTTTTTAATTACTTATATATATTAGAATTCTGGTTTTTTATTAAAATAAAATGATTTTGTTGAAAAGACAGAGAGAAAATCTGATATAGAGGAATGAATGGTTAGCTTGTTCTTAAACTCCTTTCCTTAAATATCATTTTTCTTTAAAAGGCATTTGATAGTTACCTAGCACTTATTCAGTGTTCTCTGGTAAACACAGTATTTTGGAGTGTGAGAGAAACCAGATTTTTCAGAAAGAGAGATAAAGTATGAGAGTCTATAGTAGTTGGGGTGAGTGAGGAAAAAGAAATCTTGTTTTTTGGTATCTGAGTAGTACTAAATAATCTGTCCCATACTTTACCTCAAATATAATGTAATGCTGGAACATCTTGTGGTTCTATTATGTAAGGAAGTTTTCACAAAATGATAGGAACATGGCAGAAATACAAAGAGGCAATGTTAAGAGTGTTCAACAACCACTTTGGGACAATTTTTGTTACAAAATTATATGAATGGATTATACTTTTCAGAATAAAATAAGTATTCATGAGGTCATACAAAAATAAGTAAATGGTTGAATAAATAAATAAATAAACGTGAAATGTAGAATTTCGATTAATAAACTTAGAAGACAGAAGAGAAATAGAAAATTACCCTTAGGTAAACACCCCAGTAATAATTGTTGTGGGAAAAAGGACCATTGGTGGATGCCTCAGAGTCACCTGGGAAACTTTTCCAATATACAGATCCCAGAGCTCCAGGAAGAGAAAGCACAGGTTTAGGATGGAGTTAGGGATATCTGAATTTTTAAAAGATTCTGCAAGGATTTCATTCTAGAACTACAGAATATTTTAGATAGAGTGCTGTTGCTGCGTACATAGTTTTCACAGTTAGACATAGTATTTTTCCATCATCATCATTAAAAAGGAAAAAGTAATAACCTTACCGTGGAGGAATCTTATAGACATCAGCTTAACCAAGTCCTCACACATCCCAAGAGCAAACTTCCATATCATGTACCCCTTGGTATCGTGTATAACCTTAATTTATTGCCTGAAATGCATGACTTCAATCTAATTGTGGGAAAACATCTGGCCAACTCAAACATAGGGACGATTGTCCCTAAGCTGACCGGTATTCTTCAGAAGCATCAAGGTTATGGAAGACAAAGCCTGAAGAACAGTTTCAGATTGGAGAAGGCTAAACGACATGACACTTGAATGCCGTGTGGGATCCTAGATTGCCTCCTAATCCAGAGAAACGAACATTATTGGGCCACTTGCCAAAATTCAAACAAAGTCTGTACATTAGTTAAGAGCCCTGTATCCATTTTAATTCTTTGATTTTGATAATTTTACCATGATTAGGTAAGATGTTAATAGTAGAAGTTGAGATGGGAGTATGTGAAAACTTCATTTTGCAACTTTTTTGCGAGTCTAAATTTATTTTAAATAAAAAGCAAAAATAACACAAAACAAATTTCATTTCAAATATCTCACATTACATAAATGCAAAGACAAAGAGCCTTGAATATTTTGAAAATGTTAAAGCGTATAGTGGCAAAGGGGGAGCCCTATATATGCCATGGTTTTCATTTTTGTCTCATTTCACACTTATTGATTACAGTAATCCTCCTTTTGTTGTTCCAAAAACATGAAAGAGTGAGTAGTATAAAGCCTGAAATATTATTAATATTTCTTCATCATACTTGAGATTTTATTTTTGATGCCTGAGGACCACTAAGACAGCTACACACTCAATCAAATGTTCAAATCAAATCTATTCTCCACACAATTGTAGTTGATCCCTTGTCAAGAATTTAAATGAAAGATAATTTAAATTCATTTTTCTTTACAAAACAGATTTTTGCTAATTTACAAAATGTAATTAAATGTTACCAGAATGCAGTTACTCCTGGAAGTACTTCTCTACAGATTCTCAGTTTTGCAAAATAGACATGTCTCATTTAACTTTTTTGAAAAATGGTATATCACCAAAATTGTTTTCAGATGCTATCTAATTCCTAGTAGTACACTGAAGTGTCAATAGTTGTTCTAAGACCTTCTATATCATGAGGTGGTGATTCTCAAATACATTGTTCCTCAGAGTCACCTGGGGAACTTTCCCAATACACAGATCACAGAGCTCCAGTAAGAGGAAACACAAGTTTAAGATGGGAGTTATGGATATCTGAATTTTTAAAAGATTCTGCAAGGATTCCATTCTAGAACCATAGAATATTTTACATAGAGTGCTGTGGCTGTGTACATGTTTTTCACAGTTAGACAGACTTGGCTTTTTCTTTGGGCTCTGTCACTTACTCAGTGGGTGACTTTGGGCATTACTCAACTTCTATATGCCTCAATTTTCTGTAAATATTTATTTAATTCAATAATTTATGCTTCATTTATTTAATATACCAGTTAGATAGTACAGGCATAAAGAACTTTAAAATGAAGGAAATTTTTTTTTTTTTTTAAGATGGTAAGATGTTTGCTGGAAAATGTGGTAAAGGGGTAGGTACTTTAGGCAGAAGTAGTAACTGGCATATAAATGGTAAGTGTGAAACTGCTGTGGAAATATGAGAAACTCAGGTAGTGTGCATGGCCAGAGCATAGAGTGCACACGAGAGATGGTGAGATGAAAATGGGGAATGTAAGAGTCAATTTGGGAATGCCTGTATGCCATGTTGGGGAGTTTGATCTATATTCAAATTGTAGCACCATATACTATGATGCCAGCTACTGGAAGTGGAGCAGATGGACTTATACCAGCAGGGGAGGATTCTGCTGATCCTGAGTACCAATATCCTTCTAGGCAATGGAGCCCAACGTGATCCAGGATGTAGATACGCCTGTGTACATCTACAGTTGACAAATGTAGGGGAGATCAGTCCCATGGTAGAGCTTTAGTTTAGAAGAAGTCTTTGGGTCCAAGCCACATTTAACACAACCTACCAAAAATCATACATCGTGTGATTTTTTGGGCTCTTGCCCACCATAACTATTCAACCTTTGTTTTATACCTTGTTAGTCAGAACTCTGGGCCTCAGCTTCAGATAAACTTAAATTCTGATAATAATCAAGGTATGGATGACCAATGAATGAGCACTGTAAAAGCTATACTGTGCTTCAGGTTACCAGTAATCAGCTACTTCAATATATGGATGTGTGTGGGCATTTTGGGGAACTATATTGAACTACAACTGGGCTAAGGTAACCTGCTCTAAGCTCTGTTTTTGGCCATTTGGGATCATAAAATTTGTTTTAAAGAACTTTTCTGGGATAAGATTCAGTTCCTATTTCCTGAGAGCTCCATTTCACTTATTCTCAAATTGTCACTAAAGTAGGGGGAAGCCAGGACCTAACCTCAGGGATAGTCTTGTGCAGGAGCAAACACAGTAAGATAAGATGCTTTTTTATACTCTACCATTCTCTTACACAGGCACTCAGTGACGTCATGGCTTTGAAAAAGTGACCTTCCTCCTGAAAATATTTATGAGCTATAATTAGGACTTATTTAAATTAGGAGATTCTGCTAGAGATAGTGCTGACTGTGTGATCTTTAAGCTCAGGGAAGTTATTTTTTTGAGACGGAGCTCGCTCTGTTGCCCAGCCTGAAGTGCAGTGGCGCGATCTCGGCTCACTGCAAGCTCTGTCTCCTGGGTTTACACCATTCTCCTGCCTCAGCCTCCCGAGTAGCTGGGACTACAGGCACCTGCCACTACGTCCAGGTAATTTTTCTGTATTTTTAGTAGAGACGGGGTTTCACCGTGTTAGCCAGGATGGTTTCCATCTCCTGACCTCATAATCCGCCTGCCTTGGCCTCCCAAAGTGCTGGGATTATAGGTGTGAGCCACCACACCCGGCATCAGGGAAGTATTTTTATACAAACTTTAGTACAAGTATAGTTAAATATGGACTATTTTTTTTTCAGTGACTCAGAAACTTATGCATAGAAAAGAAGGTGCCTTAAATTGACATTGATG